>NC_140594.1:152712255-153296171 GCF_964204655.1 Triturus cristatus | reverse complement strand
AATGGCTTTGGATTGGCCTCAGAGAGGGAAATTGTGTATCAGAAGAAATAAAACTGTTTATGATAATTATTTTGTAAGTGTAAGTGAATGCCATGATGTATATAGAATCATGGGAGGATGGGGATTTAAAGGAGGAAATGATCCGGTATTCCCTGGAATATATTTAATCTGTGGGAGCAGGGCTTATTATCGGTTACCGGACCATTGGTACGGCACGTTACCTAGGCCTGATCTTCCCAAAAAATATTTCATGTGGGCAGAGGAAAAGATGGTGTGCACGAGATAGGTAGGCAACTAACACGTAGAAGGAGGGAAAACTTGTCAGGAATTGTAGGGGATATTTTTGGAGCACTGATACCAGCCGTTGGAATATCTCTGAATGCACATAAAATTAGAAAATTGTCTACAGTAGTGGATCGCTTATCAACAAGCACTGTTGGAGGGTTCTTACTGGTAAATACCGAAATGGTTGCCATGAGAGCCATGGTAATGCAAAATCGACTTGCCCTTGATATTATTTTGGCAAAAGAGGGAGGAGTCTGTGGAATGCTGAAGGTGCAACATTGTTGTACTTACATTCCTGACAAGAGTAAAAATGTAAAGAAATATAATAAAAATATAACAGATTTGCATGAGGAAATTGTTCCATTGGAGGTTGAAAGTGTTTGGGAAAGGCTTGGTAAAGGGTTTTCTACTATAAAAAGCTTAATAATCAAATTAGGTAGCTCATTTGTAGGTAAGATTCTAATGCCAGTGACCTGTGTGGTAATACTAATATTGATTTTGAGACTAGGATGTGTATGTATAAAAAGAAGAAAGTTACAAAATAAAATAGAAAGAGAAGTTGCGAAGAGAAAGGAGAAAGAAATGAGGGAAAGAGAAAGGGGAGATATAGAATTGGAAGAATGGAAAGAAAATATGTATAAGAAAACAAGAGAGGATGAGATGGGAGAAACCATGATGTGATGTAACCAAATGTAAGAGAACTGAGAAATAATTTCCATAAAAATAACTTGAAATTTAGTGGGATTTGTGGTGATATTAAAAATCACCAAAGGGGGGATTGGTGGAGCAGGTAAAGCAGAATTTTGTATACCTTCTCTATTTGCATAACACAATACTAATTACGTAACTATTCTAAATATTAACCTGTATTAACTGTTTGGAGTGTTATTATTAATCAATATGTACACCTTAATAAACACAAATTACACGTGGGACTAAAATGCTAATTGCATGGCTAATAATTCTAATGATTAACTGAGGTACGCATATTAACCGTAGGATGTGTTGTGATAAAAATTGCATGATTTATGTTGCTTTTGTAATGGTTTGTGCTCCTGGTATGGCGGAATGGTGAGTATTATTGCTTTAAATGCTGCTATAAGTGAGGAAAATACTAATATACTGGGATTAGTGTGGGTTTAAACATTAAAATCTTCATTTCCGTATAGTAATTATTTCTATGTTTGTTTTGCTTAAGTTGGCATTCGGGCCTACTAGGCCGCGATATTCAAAATGGAGTTCGGAAGTGGCCACCGTCGTTTGAGCGTGATGTCTACTGTGCAGACTCGGATGGCTCTGAAGATCTCCAGGTGACCTCTAACACAAGACTACGTGTTCCTTGTCAAGGATAGGAACGTGGAGAATTGCCAGGACTCAGCTAGTGTGAATGACTGAAAATACAATAGCGACCTGTATCCAGAGGTCTACATGTTGTTACTGCACAAATGCATACAAATTAAAAGATGACATGTTCAATTCCCTGAGAACCAAGAAAACCTGGGAACAGAGATCAATATTTCAAATTTTAGGGGTTTAGCCAATCAGAACTCTTCTACTCCTAGAAAATGTTGCATATTATCCTAGAATTTACTATATAAGGGGAACTTTAGAAGAGGGTGGGTGTAAGTGCGTTCCAAAATTCCATTGGTGACTGCTGGTGAGGAGGGTTGATTTGCTAGCATGATTTCGTGGTCCTTTGGATACCTTTGGGACTGTCTCGTACCGAGCGAAAGAACTTTCCTGGACTTTTTGGGTCTTAACCTGTGTTTGATTGGACGATTTCACTAGAAGGGATTTGATTTATGCATGGCTGACGGGTTTCTGGAAGTGGTCACCGGCATCTAAATTTAGGTAAATATAATTGTATGTAAATTGTGCCAAAAATATTCATTGAAAATTCTGATTTGATTAAATGCTGACTATGCCAATGAAAGTAAATTAATTAGATAAACTAAACATTGATTAACAAAAAACATGAGTTTGTGATCCTTTTAATAAGGTATTGATTAATCAAAGGTTCCCAAAGCTTTAATGTGTTTTAGCTGGTTCTAAATCACCATCAACCAGTCCAACTAATTGGTCCATCGACCAAGTGGTGGAGTGCCTTGATGTTAAAGTTAGGATTCTATAGGTACTAACGTAATTAATGTATATAATGTAAAGATTTTTCCTCCTATAGGTAATAAGGTACCCCCACATGTCCAGCGCTTCTTTCCTCCAGTGTGCAGATTCGGAGTGAGACGTATGAGTGTTGGTGTTATGGGCCCCACCAATGAATGCGTGTATTAATGAGTCAGTGCGATGACGGGTCTGTGACGCAGTGAGGATATGTAAATTTGCCCTTTTCCCGCTGGAGCAAACTCCAGCAGCTAAGGCAAGTAACAGTGGCAAACCACCGAAGACGCTGGAAAAAATAGAATGAATAAAGGCTGGTATCACACCAAATATAATTTGGAAAGAAGACACAAGCCCAGAGCCCACAACTTTAAAAAAATGTGCCAAGCCTGTAGTTTGCGAGGCATTGAAAATGGTATGAATTAAAGCACCGAAATGCAGTGGGAGGTTAGTATTAAGAAGGGCTTGCACCTCTGTCCGGGTGTTAGCTACATGAAGGACGAATGTCTCACGGGCAGATGTGAGCGAAACTTCTTTTTCGGATAACAATGCTCTGATTCTGCTCAACTCATTGAAGTCTGCCTTCAAGGTCAGTATGGAAGGCCAGATCGAGTTATCGAGCCTCCCGTGTGGGGGTGGAAAAAGTAAATTTTTACAGCAAACCACACGTTGTGAGACTGACACAATGTAAGGGATGCCGGCAAGCATGCCGCCGCATTCCTCATTATTTAAAAGCAGATAACTCCCGTTTGTAAGTGAAAGTAGGTGTAATAGCTGCCACTGGATTACCCTTCAAAACACATGCAAGATTCGGGCCGAAAGGTTACAAGCTCCATGCAACTGAATATTTTTGCAAACACGGGATTGACCCATGGATGAATCGCATGATTCCCCAGTAAGGTAAACCTGTTTTTCATCCCGTAGGCATCTGTATGTGAATGGTAACGACCACACCTCATGAAGGAATGCAGTACCCAGGGGTTTGAAGCGGCCTAGTAGATAATGCTTCATGCATGAACTAAATTTAAACAAAGAAAACGGCAGGATGAGCCAGACAGCAGAGTCCGTTTTGGCCACAGAGAATGGTAAAGGTTCTAACTTTTCAACATGTAAAAGAGTGTATGTAGCATCTTTCATGGACATAAACTGTTGTTTGTGTGTCAAGATAAAAGGCAAAAATAAAGATGATGCGTTCAAATAATCCCATCGAACTTTCCCCATCTTCAGCGTTTGTAAAGTCCATGCAAACTGCATAATGGAACGCAATTGATGTTGACCATGATACAAAACAGAAACATCATCCTGTACAATATCCACAACAGATGAAACAATATTATCCAATGTGTATATGCGGGAAGAAAGTGTGTCAATACTATTATCAACAATGACAAGTACCTTTTCTAAATTAGCCTGGTCTATTGCCCTTAAACGTGAATCGGCTTCAATTAGGGATAGCTTCCAGATTTCATTGTAAGCTGCCTAAATAAATCTTTTCGATCTCGGACCAGCATGCCCTTTTATAAAGTCTGTCAAATCAATGTCACCTGATAACAACGACAAATGCTGTTTTACTGATGTTAGTGTTGAGTGTTTTAACCAATTTTGACATAACTTTCCCACTGAATAGGTGGTAACTGAATGGGAGTTAGAAAAACGTGGATCAGGCCTATCCTGTTTGTAGCCAGGGGCCTTGTCATGGAAACGGACTTGGCAAGCATCCGTACTAGTCTGCCAAACCAACCAACCTAAGGGGTAAGACTAGAAATAATAAAGGTATAATTTGTAAATAATGTTTGCAAGTCTTCAATGGAATAATCCGTTTGATTGCTCCAGTTCTGATATGTAGCCAGAGCAGGTATTGTAGGGGCATTCATTTGCTTCGAAGTAGCCAATCCAAAACAAGAAGTCTGATAGATTGAAGCATTTAAAAATAAAATCCGAGTTGGGATGAGGCACGCACGATGTAAAGCTTCTGTTCCCCGCACCTGCCAGGATCTAGAACCCCAAACAGATTTAAGATCTACCGTAGCTTTCTACAGATCATAGCCACCCACCGATAATTCATCAATAAAGGATTTTGAATACAACAATTTTGTGTGGGTGAGAATCACCTTAGGATAGGACAAAGTATTTAACTTAAAATAGAACGACTCTGGTTTTGACTTATTAAAATCTGTGAAATATGTACATTTCTTCAAAAGCGTTTTTGAGCTGCCTTGCAAAGGAGTCGGGCGATGCCCACTGTGTGTAATTAAAAACATTTCTAAAAACATTAGCTTTATGAAGGTAGTAATGTCCATAATGCTGGTAGCAAAACAAATCAGCATAATTTGCAGTATTTAAATATAAATCTTCAGCATCAAAAGCAGCATAATACTTTAAATCAGAAAATAAAGATTGTATGGCATGTACGTCCCAATCATCGCATCTCATATTGTGTTTCACTACATCACCCATTGAAACACGAAGTACATTTGGTACATTAATTATCTCTGTAGGGCCATGAATTTGGAAATCCACAGCACCCCATACTATGCCATCTGCAACTGGCCAGGCGGTGATGTTGACAAAAGTCTGGTCTCTTTTCATGATGTGAGAAGAAGAGTGCGGAGCCAAAGTTCCATCAACCAGTTTTACAGCAGAGCGTTCAGGTAGGTAGTGACCATTGGTGAGAAGGTAAAAAAATGTCACAAAACCAATCAACAGGAACAAAAAAATGGCAATGAGTATCAACCAGGTGTATGTCCAAGGCGCAACCGAATAAGTCTGTTTAAACCATGTGACAAGAATAGAGAATTTTGGTAGGTTCCAATGATGATGTGGAGTTCGAGTCAAAAGAAAAATGTGACTGGTTAAGGGTATCCGGTTGCAAACCAGGCAATAACTCGGTAGTGGGATAAACATACTCAGGTTCTTCATTATGACTGGAAGCAAGGTGGTTTAGCAAGGGATTAGTAACAGACTCCATCTCTATGGCAGTGTCACGCTGGGTGCTGTCAGATGTGCCCAACACTGGATTCCTGGCTATTGTTGGACAGGATGCAGCCGGTGTTCTACTATTCAGGATCGGCCAGACGTTGTAACTTGACATTGTCCACTGAGATGTATCTGTTGTCTTTGCAACCAGGAAGTGGTGGTAAAATGACTGTACGAGTACCCTTCACGCCAAGTACTGGGACAGATGCACGATAAGAGGGGCCAAACTCTTTTTTGTTCTCCACCTTCTCTCGGACCAGGTCTCCGACTTTGGGTAGGCAGCCAACTACCGGAATCTGCACTGCTGCATCAGTGGCAGAGGGTAAATGTTCCTTTGCAAGACTGTCTCAGGTCTCTTGTAGGTTCTGTAACATAGCAGAATGATTATCTACATCAAAGGACGAGGCAGCCGCCGCCATGTCTAGACCATCACGGTCTGGCAAAAAACATGTTCATGCCAAAGAGCATTTCGTATGGGGTCAGCCCACCCAGAGATCTTCTAGGGAGATTATTTAGTGCACTTTGTACGTTATACAAATGAGCAAACCAGTTCCTGCCAGTACCTAAGACCCTAGCTGTCAAGGATTGCGTTAAATCACGGTTCATTCGTTTCACAACTGAGTTGCCCTCAGGCCTGAATGGAGATGAAACTTTGACCTGCACCCCCAAAGACCTCATGGTATCCTTGTACGCCTTAGAGGCGATCGCGGGACCCTGGTCCGAATGGAAAGTGCCACATGCAAAAATTCCCACAAAGACATGCAAATCCCTGATGACAGTTCGAGCGTCAATACTGCATTGTGGCCACACCCAAAGAAAACGTGTGCACCAATCAACTGCAACTAAGATGAATTTATAGGCAGTATCTGAAGAAAATGGACCGCAGTGATCTAGATAAATACATCCAAAAGGTCTATTAGAAATGCACAGCTGCGTTTGTGGTGGGCGTGATACCATAGATGGTTTAATCTGCTGACAAATGTCACAAGAAAGCACATAATTACGGGTTTGTTTATATAACCCACGCCACCAGTAACTCTGCTGCAAGATAGAAACAGTCGCAGACACGCCAGCTTGCGCCGAAGCCATGCCTTCGTGTGCGGCTGTTATCAGAGTTAGCCAGTATCTGCGTTGGGAATCAACTTGTCACCAACGTCATGAATTCTCACATAAGGAACTTTATCAGGATTTAAATGATAAGAGTATTTAGAAGGGAAACCCTGAGGGTAATTACCACCCTTCTCTGTAGCAGCTATTGCTGCCAAGATGTCATTATCAATCTTATTCATGGATCTTGTAACTGCTGCAACAGAACACATGGCTACCGCCGATTTAGCTGCTTCATCAGCCAAACTATTGCCTACCGCATGTACACCTAAGCGCTGGTGGCCAAGAGTATGAATCACATGTGTGAGAGGCAGACGTTCTTTAAGATTTGCGACTCTAACCCAAAGCATCTTATGATTAATTGCGCTGCCTTTAGAATCACGATAGTCATTCTGAGTCCAAATGAATGAGTTGTCATTGAAAGACTGAACACAGTAGTAAGGATCACTTACAGTTAAAGTAGTCACATTAGTGTCTGCAAACTCCAGAGGAGGTACCAGAGCACGTAGCTCCGCTAATTGGGCGGTACAGTCACCTAGTTCCTGTGTGTGTACAACACTAGACTTGAACTCTCCGTTCACTATGGCACCTGCCACAATAGCGCATGCTGCGGAATAAGAATGCTTTGACCCGGTCGCGCCAAACCGTCAGTGTAAATGATACAATGGTACTCCTTAAGCGGACGCATAGACAGAGGAGCAGGACGAACAAATTCATACTGTAAAAACTCCTATGTTTGTAACGAGGAGTCGAAGATAAATGTGACATCCGGTTATGTCAACGAAGTAGCCCATTGTATTCAACGCGGATGTATAGCCTTTGAGTTTGGTACACTTGCCTTCATCACTGCTTCAAGAGCAGGATATGGTGTCACTACCAAAATACTTTTCCCCTGTGCCAGTGCGCGTTCCTTTTGGATCGCCATCTGGACAGCTGTCAAGACTTTTTCAACAGTGGAAAAGTTAAGTTCAGCCGAAGTGTACAAATGTGATTTGTAAGCAATAGGCACTGTGTCACTTTCATTAAACGTCAAGTAAGTGAAACCCACTGCGCCTGGCACGATACTTATCACCAGGTTTGTGTAGTTATCACGTGTCAACAAGTATCTAGATTCAATAAGATCAGACTGCAAGGATTGCAGGATAGCGGAATGTTCCAGAAGCCAGCAGGCTTTAGAAAAGGAAGGTTGTATCAAAGCATACAGCGGCTTGATACGCTGGGCATATTCGGGAATATATGTCCGACCGAAATTTAAAAATCCCAGCAAAGACTGTAGTTTTTTCAGGGTTGTAGGAGGACGCAAACGTGTGCACTTCTCCAGGAAGTGAGGTGTCAAGCCTCTTCCTTCATTATTGAGCTCGTAGTTCAAGAACAACACTGTGTACTCTGCAATGTGTGATTTTGCAAAGTTAAATTTATATCCGTAGTCCGCAAACAAAGCTATGATGCGGTCCACGCTACAAACATGCGGCCATATTTCGTCATCCGTGAGATAAATATCATGAACGTACGAGTACGCATCTGGGTCTATGCTGTCTAACAAAGAGACGACTTGGGCGGCGAATACACCTGGGCTTTTTTTGTAGCCCATGGCCAACAGCCGAAATTGTTTTTGTTTACCGCCGGCGGTAAAGGCGGTCCATTGACTGCTTTCAGCGGACAGATTGTGACTGAAAAAGTCATTGGAAATGTCAAGCGTAGTTTTATATTTTTTACGAACAAGACTGTCTACTAGAGCAGAACTATGGGTATTCTGCACCGCACAGGTGCGACAATGAGAGTTCAAATGCCGGTAATCCAAAACTAAGCGATACGACCCATCGGGTTTAGTTACGGTAAAAAGAGGGTTATTCATTGGTGACACACATGTCTCAATCACTCCTTGATACTCTAATTGTTCTAGAATCTCAGAAACGGGAGCTTTTGCCTTCCGCCGGAAGGGATACTGGGGCTGTGGCTGTGGCATAGACCGTAATGGTATCTCATGCAGGGGAGAATCTTTAGAAGCCTTTGCTTGCTCCTTGGAGACGTTATGTGAAAAACTTGGGAGTATAACCTCCACTCCCCATGGAGCGGCCTGAACAAAAGGCCGGGGCCAATCTGCCTCTGCCAATAAAATGTCATAAGAAAAAGTCAGAGTTTCCCAAAAAATCCCTTTAATTACACGTTGTATGTCACCTTCAATCAGAAAAACTATATCATATCATCTGTCAGGGGGAGCCACTCGGGTGTCCGCCGTTTCAACTGTGATGAAAGTTTCAGTTGCTTTCACCTCCAGGAAAGGACGCAGTGCTTGCCGCACTATAGTAACCTCCGCTGCGCTGTCTAGCAGCGCTACTGCCCATGATAGGTTTCAGAGGCAGGTCCTCACCATCTGTGGCATATCTCGCTGTGAAAGCAGCAACTTTCTTTTTCTGAAACTGTGGGCACTGATGAGGAAAATTGTTTTGCTTCCCTTTTCTGTCAGTCTGACGAGGTTGCTCACGTCCTTGCGGGGCACCTCGACCTCTGCCACACTCCTGTCGTTCCCCGCCACCAGCCTGTGAGCCCAATGTTCCCTGTGAAGAACTAGGAGAACGTTGATCAGGAACCTGAAACCAGTCAGGAGACCTAATTCTCGTGCGGTCGTGCAAATCATAAATGCGCTCAGAAGACTCGGGTACCGGTGACGCTGCACGTGACCCTTGTTTCTGTTGTTGCTTCCCCTGCTTTTTATTTTTCCAATTCTTTTTAGGAAAGATAGGATGGTCGTCTTTAGTAGACTGTGCCGTCTGTGTTTGCTGCTGTGCTGGTATTCTAGCAAAAGGCTTAACACCCAAACTATTGCGTCCAATGGTCTTTTATAAGCATCTGCAATAATTGTTGGTAATTCGCGGGGTTTCTCTTCCTCTGGGACAAGGTGCAAAGCATTAGACACCTGAAAGTTAACTGCATCTCCCTTGACGTTAGCAAGTATTAGATCAGCAACTACGTCGAACACTCCAACCAACCTCATCCCCAACTCCACAGCCGCCTCCGGTCCGTGCTCATCCTGAACACGCTTAATCATGGAGGAGAGCACAGTCATAGCGTGTGTGCCAAAACACTTCGCATACACCGCCGCAAACACTTTGCCCCAATTTTCACATTCGGTAACTTCTGGAATTAAGTCTTTCTTCAAACTAATAGTTACAATTCTGTGTTTTTCCACAAGAGTGGTGTTTGGAAATACCGCTTCCAGCTGATCAAATTTCTCAGCAAGCCAGTAAGGTAAATCATCCTTATTCTGTGGACGCTTGCCCATAACTGAATTTACCATGATGGGACTAATAGTCAGCCCGCCAGGTCCAGCTGGTTGTGCTGCAAACCCAGGTTCTCCCACCTGGAGATTGCGCGAGACGTATTGTACTAGAGCCCTATGCACCTCGATTAAGGAGGTGTGTAAGACATGCAGCTCGTCAATTGGGACTGCTAGATAATGTGGATGTGGTGTGTACCCGGCCAAAACTGGCCAAGTGGCCCCTGGAATTGATAAAGTGCCTAAACGGACCGGAGTCACTGAGTGGGGTGTGGCGCCATTAAACCAAATACGGTGTTGCGATGCCCACATCGGAACTTCAAGAGTTCTATATGGCCGATATGCTATAGGTGTTGCAGTGTGATTGTATACATGGAACAAGTTATCATCTCCATTCACTGCTCGGAAAGTTACCCAAGAATAAAACACCTCAAAGTGGTAAGCCGGGTCCGCTCCAACCACAAAAATAAGTGCGATACCCGTGTCAGGCATGCTATATGCGTTCAAATGACGACGGAGTGGCACGCGGCTATGTGCCGCAATATCGACATCAGCCATAAGGATTAAGAAAGAAGAACAACTTAATTCGTGGCAGCGCAATATAGGGCAGTGATTCGAAAGAATAATAAAACCATTTAATTGTATCAAGCTTGAAAAAACCTATAAAAACATCAATAGATGTAGGTTATGCCATCACAGCTGTTTTCCAGAAAACAGAAGCGAGGGTATTGTGGAGAAACACGAGTACTACTAGAATGCCTCATAAATAAGTACCACACCAAAAGTTGGGTGCGCCATGTTGAAGGGATTCTGCACATACACAGAACTAAGCATAGGAAACCAGGACCTCGGTGTATAGTGGTGTACCAAAAAACCCACCTCGGTGCCCTGAACCCCAATCCGACTAGCTATAGTGTCTCATTCGTTCTCCGTGCTACAGCGAAGCTACCAATGATTAGACATCCTAGAACATGTCACTTCGACCCTCTCAGGAATCGTGGGAATAAGAACACTCTTTCGTTCAAACACTCATACTTGTCCACAATGTGAGTAAACAGAGACACGCTATAGTTTAAAATGTTTATTTTAAGTAATGTGCTCTATAATGCAGTACACGAGCCAATACTAGCAGCAAAATGCATAAGAACAATATAATCAGCATTGTTTCAATTCTATAAAGCACAAAAGGGGAAACGATATTATAATGATAGTGGAAACAGGACTACAGCACCTTCCCACCCTCCCTGTGCTATGAGCTAGTTTATTATATTAGAAGACCTCTAGACTTTGTTCGGGGGACCCCATACCTCCAAGTTAGATGCAAGGATTTTACATCTCCGGACAAGCACAGTTCTTCTTAGTTGGAATGATTTTCTCCAAGTGCCTTTTCATGCATGTAATGCCATATTAAAAGCACACGAGTTTCAGTAGTGCAGCTGTGTTCCATGTTATGTCAGTGGGCGTGGGACTGACCAAAGTGAATCAACAGCATACATTGTTTTTCGACCTTGAACACGCTGTGCAGACGAGGAGCACAGTGTACAGCTAGATGTGTGAAAGGCAGACAGTTCTCATGTTAAAAAAGCGCATGTATAGTATTTACGAGAACTGAGCCATGTAGGAATGCGTGCAAAAGCAGCAAAATGGCAGCCAAGCATATGCTAACTTAGCAATGTCCGCAGTCTATCCCATGTCCTCACTACAGTATCGGCCCAGGCCACCACCTGCTTCTCCCACCAGCCCACAAACAAGTTCACGTAGCTGGGGGTGAAGCAGGTGCACATCGCCATCAATTGTAGTGAAATCCTCCGACAAAGGAGGCAACATAGTGTTGCAGACAAGAACAAACTACTGTAAGGAAGCCTATAGACAGTTAAACAATATGGAGACTTTTGTCCCCACCAATGAGGCAGACTACATGGATAGTGTGCAGGCATTTGGAAATTTGATCCAGAAATGGTACAATAAAGGCATCTTGTCCACAGTATTTTTTTACTTCCTGCAAAACTATTATCCCTTTTATCTACCTTCCTTTTATCATCTACCCAAAATCCATAAAGATGCAGTTAACCCACCGAGGCGACCAATCGTCTCTTCAATAGGAGGCCTAACTGAAAATATGTTCAGATATGTGGATCATTTCTTGTTTTCCTTTCGTGTCACAATTGGCTTCGTATATACGGGACACAAAGGTATTTTTAAGACAAATACAAGTAATAGAATGGGAACAAGACTTTCTGATGATTACATTAAATGTAACAAACTTTTGCACCAGTATCAGGCACCAAGATGTACTTGAAGCTGTCAAATACTACTTGAAGATTGTGTTAGAATTTGTCACCTTTTCTTTAAACAATAACATCTTTATCTTCCAGGACCAGAGATAGAAATTCAGGGCACGGCGATGGGCACCTGCTTTGCCCCTAGCTCCGCGAACTTGTTCGTGGGCTGGTGGGAGAAGCAGGTGGCCTGGGCCGATACCAAGGACGAGTGGGTAGATAGGATTATTTGCTGGAGGAGATATATCGACAACCTTTTCATAATATGGATAGGGACACAAGAATCTGCAAATCGATATATCTCCTGGCTTAACAACAATCAAAATAACTCCAATGTTTGTCAACTTTGAATCGCAATATTTTTCAGTGATGGTATTTTATGTTCATCATTCCACCATGTTAAGAAATGTATTCATTTCAATCACTTATTTCATCAGCTATGAAAATCATATTTTATATCCTTCTGTCCCAATGGCGTCCGTCTAGATCTATACTAGTGAAAGTTTTCAGCTGTTAATGCGAGATGGATGTGATAGCGCTCAGACGCGTATCCTCGAGCACATCGTAATAAATACTATGCCTCGGCGAAGGGCTACCCTAGCCCAAAATGCATTGGAACGGGAGGATATAAATTATGATTTTCATTGCTGATGAAATACCACCATTGAAATATAAAAATGTTGCGATTCAAAGTTGACGAACATTGGAGTTACTTTGATTAAGTTCCCTCAGGAGCGAGGGATTTTTTGCTGTGCTGAAGGGGACGAACCCCAAACAGGGAACGCTATGGTTAAATCACCACCCCCTTTTTCCCAAATCGATTTTATCCACACTCAGTGTGGGAGGGTATGCTCAGACGTGAGTCCCTTGCTCATTGCACCATCAGGATTCAGGCAAGCCGGGCCGACGAAGGCTGTGATGCCAGAAACCGGTCCCCGGAAGCTTGTTTCCTTCCCAGTATAAGAATTGGCTTGGTAGTTTGGTTTGCCCTGTTCCCATCATGCACTGGGACAGGTACAGACTAATTTGCATGTAGCCAGGTTCTGAGCTGGGATGGTGCAGTGAGCTAAAAAACGGTGATGGATTAAAACCATGATCTCTTGACTTGGTAAGAGTATTCTGCATCATTCAGAAACTCTGTCCATCACCACCCCCTTTTTCCCAAATAAATCATTTATGTACCCCATGTTATTATTGTTGTGCTTACTGTTACCATTACTATATATATATATATATATATATATATATATATAGCATGCAGTGAGCAAGGCGGTTTCACCGCCGAAACGCGTCTGACCTGTATTTGAAATAAATCGCCGTCTGTGCCATAAGTCTTCACGGTGTTGGTGCCTGTTTGTGGAGAGACGATCAGGATGTTGACATATATATATATATATATATATATATATATATATATATATATATCTCTATGCACCCGTGATGTAACTCATGTTATTATTGTTTGTGCTTACTCTGTAAAGCGCTCTGATACCTTTGGGTCAAGATCGCGCTATATAAAACTCACAAAATAATAAATATGTTTCTCAGTCGAACTGATGTGGTAAAAAATGCAATATATATCTGTAGTTGAGTGTTAATGGTGTCAAGTAAATTACTAGACATAGCATTGGTGTTTTTATTTAAACTGAACCATTCTAGCTATGTTGTTAACATACAAGGGGCATATGCCTAGGTGATGGCTGCTGTGGTCATGTGATTTGTGCATTCCTATTGCTCCTCTTTTGTGTGGTCATGTGTCCTACACATGATTGTGTCTAAGCATTGAAACAGTTGAGTAGAACGTACGCAGGGGCGTAGCAAACACCCCCGCATCCCCCGCGGTGTGGGGGGCCCCCATTCTTCAGTAAATGAAGGAGGCCCCCTCAGCTCTTCGGTGGAGAGCTGTGAGAGAGGCTTGTTCTAAATCAAGCCTCTCTCCCTCTAAAGCAGCCTCTAAAGCAGCCTGCACTGAGCTCCTCAGGGCTGACCCAGGACTGAAGAGAAACAAAGTAACAAGTTACACTGTTTCTCTTCGGTCAGAGCCACGAGCCAGTCCCGGAACAAGGATGGGGATGGGGCCCCAGAGAGAGCAGGAGGCAGCACAGCATTCCCCACAGGGCACTGCCTCTGAGAAGGGAGAGGACAAGGATGGGGGTCGGGCCCCAGAGACAGCAGGAGGCAGCACAGAGGAGAGCTGACAGGGGAAAGGATGGGGGTGGGGGCCCCAGAGACAGCATTCACCACAGGGCACTGCTCCTCTGAGGCAGCACAGAGCTGACTTCAGCCAGAAAGTGTGCAGCTCCAGAAACAGGATCTGCTGGGACACATTAGAAGGTGAGAGTTAGAGCTATTGATGTTGTAAAGGACAATGTATTTTACCAATGCGTTTTCTGTTTGGAGTGGAGGGAATGTGTGTGGTGTCAAGTGGACATATATGGTTTGGATTGGAATTGTTGGTTGTGGAATTGTGTTGCGTGGATTGGATCTGTGTGGTGAAATAATGTGGCATGGTGTGCAGTGTAATTATGTGGTATTGAATGGAGTGGGATTGTGTGTCTTGGAGTGGGATTATCTGGAATGGTATTTTGTGTTATGGAGTGGTATGTAGTGGAGTTTCCTTATCTGGTGTGCTGTTAAATATTGTAGCATGATGTGGAATTTTGTGATGTAGATTGGATGTATGTGGTGTGTTGTGCATTTGTGGTGTTAGTCTGAATTATGTAGTTTGTTGTGAATTATGTGGCGTGGAATGGAAATGTGTAGAGTTGAATTGTTTGACGTGGAAGTTGTGGTGTTGAGTGAAATTATGTTGAGTGGTATTATGAGGCATGGTGTGAAGTGTAGGTATGTGGAGGGTTGCTACGTGGCATAGACTGGATTTATGTGGAGTGTATGTATGCAGTATGGAGTAGAGCATAATTATGTGGAGGTTAATTATGTGGAGCTGAGTGGTATTATGTGGAGTGTTATTATGCTGTGTGATACATTGTGTGGGAATGAATTGTGGAATTGTGTGACGTGTGGAATTATGTGGCATGGTGTGGTGTATAATTATGCGGAGTGGAATTATGCAACATGTTACAGAGTTGTATTTTGTGGAGGGTAATTATGTGTTTTAGAGTTAAGTGTAAATATGTTGTGTGAAGTGTAATTATATAGGTTGAAGTGGAATTATGTGTAGTTGAGTTGTGTGGAGTGTAATTATGTGGTTGGGAGTGGTATTAAGTTGTGTGGAATGTTATTCTGTGATGTGGAATTATGTGGTATGGAGTTAAGTGGAAATATGTGTATTTTTAGGATTGTAATTATGTGGTATGGAATGTTGTAGGGTTAAATTATTTATAGTTGAATTGTGTGGTGTGGAATTATAAGCAGGGGCGTAACACAGGCCTCAGGGGCATAAAACAGGCCCCTGCAGCTCCCGCGTTGCGGGGGGGCCCCAGCGCTCCAGAGGCCCCCTCAGCGGTGCCAGCAAGCACTACACATCCGTAACTGTCTGGGATAGGTAATTAATTAATATAGGTGGGGCTGGTGACCAATTGTCATGCGCATTGCTGACTGGTGAATCGAGGAGGCATCCCAGAGTGGAGACAATTGAGAGGTAACGTGCGACGGCGACTACCTGTCATCATTTCATTATTTCTCTGGCTAGCCTTGTTTGCCCTGTCTTCTGAGGCCTGCGCAGGTGAGTCTGTCTGTTCGCCCAGTCTATGCCACCCCCCGCAGACAAGTGCACCCCACCCAAAATTCATTGCGACGACCACTTGTGTGCGTAAGGTCTCCAGTTTAGAGTGAAGGCATTTAGTAAAAGAAAGGCGCCTTTGGTACATGAAGGTTGTTTGTAAAATAAGGGGGGGGGGTTATGTTACACATTATAGATAAAAAGTGCGTGTCATCAGTTTCACCTGCGATTTATGTTAATTTGCGGATTTTACAGAAAACACAAAAATCGTCATTGAAGTTTGTGGCCGCAAGAAAATGTACTCTTCACCTATGAATTTACACCTTCGTCTGTGACTTTGGGAGAAGTTTCCCGCTTTCGCCCGACTTTGTCAAGGCAAAGTGGTACCCACTTCCCCCCAAAACTGACCCGATTTCTTGTCGCTGATTTCTAGTTGTCGAGTGATGTTGGTTCAGAAGGGGCGGGTCCAGCTGAACTGGACATCAGGGTGTGAGTGGGTGGAGTGGGGGGGAGAGTTGGGGCAGAGAGAGGTAGGACTGGGGCTGTGGTGGCAGTGGTGCTACATAAATTGCAGCTTGCAGAAAAAATGGTTTCTAGCTGAAACAGATAACAGTTACTAAAATACAACAACATGCATTGCTGCACAGTCGAATGCCCTTCGCTAAAATTGGCAGGCCACCGATCAGTTACTCTTTGCTGTTTGGTTGTTAAACTGAGACTGAGGTGAAACATTTGCCAGAACAGTCTTAAAAGGTGCAAAAATTACAAAAAAATAAGTATAAGTATCACAAAATGTGCGGCATTAGACAGCATAGTTTGCCTTTTCCTGCTGCATAATTGAGTACCTGCAGCATAATTCTCATGGCACTGCATACCATGTACTTCCCCTCTGTTTACTGCTGTCGCAAAGAGCCACCAATCCTACCCCATTGATATGAAAGAAAAAAAATAACATTTACAGCCTTTTTACGAAGCATGTTCTACCAGAGGTTGCACGTGACTTCCGTGGAAACAGGCACCAGCGTGTGTAACTCTCTTCTCTTTCTGGACTTTTTTTTTAACACCAGCACAACCTACCTCACTTGCGACCTTTGAACTGTGGGGCGCTCCGTGCACTTTTCCGCCCTGAAGCCGTCGTACTCCACTCAGTAGCAGTAAAAGGATCAATGTTTCTAGTCCATAAATGGCTCCAAATCCCTGACTTTGTGGGTGTGACAAGATCACCCAGCATCCTGCCCCAGAAACCTGCAGCCCCACAGCCCTCTCCAGGCAGAGAAACCTGCCAGCCCCACAGACCTCTCCAGGCAGAGAAACCTGCCAGCCCCACAGACCTCCCCAAGCACAGAATCCTGCCAGGCCCACAGACCTCCCCAGGCAGAGAAACCTGCTAGTCCCCCAGACCTTCCAGGGTACAGAAACCTGCCAGTCCCACAGACCTTCCCGGGCACAGAAGCCTGCCAGCCCCACAGACCTCCCCAAGCACAGAAACCTGCCAGCCCCAGAGGCCTCCCCGAGCACAGAAACCTGCCAGTCCCACAGACCTCCACAGGCACAGAATCTGCCATCTCCACAGACCACTCCAGGCTGAGAAACCTTTCAGCCCCACAGACCTCCCCAAGCACAGAATCCTGCCAGTCTCACAGACCTCCCCAAGCACAGAAACCTGCTAGTTTCATTGACCTCCCCGGGCACAGAAACCTGCCAGCCCCACAGACCTCCCCAAGCACAGAAACCTGCTAGTCCCACAGACCTCCCCAGGCAGAGAAACCTGCCAGCCCCACAGACCTCCCCAGGCAGAGAAACCTGCTAGACCCACAGACCTCCCCAGGCAGAGAAACCTTCCAGTCCCGCAGACCTCCCCGGGCACAGAAACCTGCCAGTCCCACAGACCTCTCTGGGCACAGATACCTGCCAGTCCCACAGACCTCCCCGGGCACAGAAACATGCCAGTCCCACAGACCACTCTGGGCACAGAAGCCTGCCAGTCCCAAAGACCTCCCCAGGCAGAGAAACCTGCCAGTGCCACAGACCTCCCTGGGCACAGAAACCTGCCAGTCCCACAGACCTCACCGCTGGGGCATATGAGAACGTTTTTCTATTTTTGTGCTGTGGCCAAAATAGAATAAGCTTACTATGGGCTAATTATTGTTGCTATGTCGGTGCAAAATGAATTTGTTCTGTTTTTTTTACCTGGTGTTAAAGTGGATGTCTTATGGCCCGAAGATGTAGGTCTGTTGTTTTTCTAATGAGATAGGTCCATAACTGAAATAAGAGGCATGTCTGGCATCTTCACAGTGGCGTAAGATAAGCCCCCGCAGCCCCCTCGATGCAGGATGGGCCCTCAAGCTCCAGGGGGCCTCCTCTGCAAAAGTGGTAGGTGGTGGCCCGGGGAGGAGGCCCCCTCCGTGTACTTTGCAGGGGGGCCCCCCTCAACTTTCGTTACGCCACTGAACGTACGTGACCACATAGAAAGATCTTTGGGCCTCACAAGAGTTAAGAATTATAGAGATATCAGTAAAACACAATGTGCCTAGCCCGGAACACAATGTAATATTAAACCAATGTACATATTGTTTTCTAACTTGTGAGAAATCTACAGCAACACTGTCTGCCTGCAGAACCCGGCTCAGCACGCCTGGATCTGTCGCTACAACCCCACGATATGCACCTGCACAGGCTGCCCGGACGTGCTTGACCATGTAAAACTGCGCATGCGTTAGAACTACTCCTGGCGCTGACCCACATGGCAGATCAGCCTGCTGTGGTCTGCAACAGAACAGACTGGCTCTCCTTTCAACCCCATGTAAAGGAAGACTAACGGCGCAACGCTGTGGGTCTGGTGTTGTCCATGCACAGCGGTATGCACAGTTCACCTGACACAATACCTAACCGAGACCAGTGATGCCATCCCAGTGAGAGTGTACTCATTAAGCCTCAATATCAGGCAGACACACTTTTTTGTAAATGTGAAACGTCATAGACCAAACTTGTTGTCCATGACCTGGAGATAGGCGAAGGCCAGTTTGATCTGTTCACCTTCTGCTTCACGTGTCATCAAGCAGTTGGTATTCTTTTTATGATTCTTGTTACTGCTGCATGGACTAATTTAAACCTTGGAAGAAGTTTTAACATTCTTTATTGATATTCTCATCTTTTCTTATTCTTTATTCTTTCACAAAATTCTTTATCGTGCACATCATTATAAATTTTGAGACTGCAAAATTCTTTTGTTAAAAAAAAACAAATTTGGTTCAGCCGAATCAAATTATACCACAAGATACTGGCTGTTCTCTATTGAATTAACGACTATATTCGTTAAGTCAAGACAAGAAAATTTCTGTCACAAAATGTTCATCCAAATTTTGGTCTGGGTTAAGTCCACACAGAAAAAAACTCTGTGTCACTACAATTCTTTCTTGAAATGAGTTCCATGTGAAAGCTTGTTCCAAGGTGTGTACTTGATAACCATGTTCACATTAACATTAGGGTTGCTCTTGTTTTTGTTAAACTGCATGAACTCATTTAGGCACAGTCTCTCGGTGTGCACTCTGTGAGAGAACTGGACAGAGCCAGTACCTGCGTAGTGGGCTGTGCTGCAAAATAGAAATGAATGTGCACTGCCACATCTATGTGGTGTCATAGTGCTGGGATAACAGGGGTTGCTGCAGGTCAGAGGTGAGGTGCATCCAGAGAGCAGTTTGTGTGACTGGTCTCATAAAAGAGTTGTGCTACTTTCAAAGTTGAAGTGTACTGACTCAAATGTTTTCGGGCCTTCATTTAGTAAAAACAGGAGTGCTGCAGTTCAGATTTTCAGGTTTATTGGCCCAGCGTTAAGAGTCTCAACGCTGGTATAACTGTTTTGTGCTGCAAATCAGGCCTGAGATGAGTTGCACACGTCTTTTTGGGACAATTTCCTAGTCTTTTCTCTATGGAATGTTTGTTACCTGAAGGTGACATATTAAAGCCTATAAAATGGCAATTCACTTAACTTTGTGCAATCTGTACCCACCTTGCGTAATAGCATAATACGTGGTTCTCTCTGATCTTGTTTAACTTGATTAACCTGTTTGCATGTGATTTTCTTACAATGAACGTATTGGAATATGTCATGTGTGCCATTTCAGAGTCTAAGGCTTTTCAGCAAATGTAAGCAAAAGTATTGCTATAAAATGCATTAATAAGCAACATTTTTTCAAATGTTTGTCTGATGCACCAACCCCACTCCTAAACCAGTCTGGGGAACACAAGCTCCCTAACTCTGAATATCAGATCAGGTATCACACACTGAGTTCAGTCAGCCCATGCAGGCAGCAGGCAGTGTAGTTGGTTGAAGTGGACTCTGACATTAGTAGCAAGGATTAGCCTGAGAACAATTGGTCAATGACACTTTTTTGGGGACTAATTAAGCACGGGGACGGGGCGTGAAGGGGGCGCCACTAGAGATTACCGCACAGGGCACCATCGACATTAAAGCGGCCCTGCCGATGTTGTCCTTTGCGAGAGATAGGCCTTGCAGGAGTGAAAAACACAATTGAGAGGTTTTTTTACTACCAGGACATGTAAAACTTAAAAGTTCATGTCCTGCCTTTTAAATACATGGGCCTACTTTAGGGGTGACTTATGTGTGTAAAAAGGGAAGGTTTAGGCATGACAAGAAGGTAACCTTGCCAGGTCGAAGTGGCAGTGTAAAACTGCACATACTGGCCCAGGAGAGGCAGGCCTATGCCATGGTTAGAGACCTACATAATGGGTGGCACAATGAGTTCTTCGGACCCACTTGTGGCAGTCAGTTTACAGGCCCTGGGCAAACGTATTGCACTTTACTAGGACTTATAAGTAAATTAAATATACCAATAGGGGTTAAGCTTATATTACCATGTTAAGGGGAGAAAGCTTAAGTACTTCAGCACTGGTTAGCAGAGGTAAATTGTTCAGAGTCCTAAAACCAGCAACAAAAGGTCAGAACCAGAGAAGGAGGAAGGCAAAAAGTTTGGGGTTACCCTGCAGAAAGGGCCATTTCCATCAGCAAGCAGTGAGGGTAGATAGGGATGGATACCTAGGTAAACGGCCTTGTGAGTCAGATAACCAACCGTGAATTGGATTCTGGTTTGTATGGTAGCCAATGGAGTTTCTTCAGCACCAGCAAAATGTCATTGAATTTCCTCAGTGGAGGAAATTCAGTGAGCAGTGGCACAGAAGAGCGTCTTGATGAGGGAGACGGAGGATTGTAGTCCCCGAGTAAAAGTCGTGTTTCGAAATAGACCCATGCATGCATGCTGCGAGGAGAAGATAGAAGAGATCGAGAAGGGACAGAAGTAGGAACTTATGGAGGGCTCCACATTCTAAGGGTTTCATCGTGGCTCTTGAGCTCTGGCTGTAAATGCAGAGTTCTTCAGAGTATGGGCCCCGTGGTATGGATGGGGGCTAGGCTTTATCTCCAGGGCGCACCACTCCTGCGGACACATATGTAGGTCTTTGTAATATAAGGCTCGGGGGAAGGGACAGCGCACACACAAATAGTTTGGAATAGTGAACTTCTTTGGTCCATTTCTTGGCTGCCTTTGCTT
Source organism: Triturus cristatus (assembly GCF_964204655.1). NCBI lineage: Eukaryota > Metazoa > Chordata > Amphibia > Caudata > Salamandridae > Triturus > Triturus cristatus. Next base: position 153,274,883 of record NC_140594.1, on the reverse strand, counting down.
ACAAAAATGGGAAGAGGAGCTGAAATGGAGGTAGTACCCCCTGTGAGACAGGCAATAAGGCTTGTATGTAGTCCCACCAAGTGCCATGGCTCCTGTGGGTCTCAGAGGTCTGGCCCCTGGGAAAAAGGTGAGGTAAAGGGCTAAATACCTGTTTGTCCCTTGTCCTCGTTGCAGTCATTACATCATGAGTGTGATTCAACCCTCTGCACAGAAAAAAAGACAGGAGAATTCCAGAAAGACCGACCTACTCTCCTAGGTACCATATAAGGCATGGGCATACTGAGAATCCTCCTGGTTGTTTTTCTTACCTCTGTGACGAGGGGTTATGGAGGATGGGAGACTTTCCTGCTGGGCTTGGGAGCGCCCTGTCCTCTACACTGTGGGATTCTCCTAGGATCTAACGCGTGCAGCGGCGGTGTATGTCCTGCTGCAAGCCCTGTAGCAGAGTTCCTCTGTTGGTCTACGCTTTGGGACGTGTCTATCTCCTTTTTCCTACTACCGGCTTGTTTGGCATAGCCAGGAGATTGGACCACATCGGCGGTAGAGGTATGGTCATTTTTTTTCTGTACCCATTTTCTCATCCTGCTCCTGAGCCTGAGATTGGAAAGCAGGAAGGCACATGCATCAGGGTGGAAGGGGGATTTTTTCCTTCTACCGCTCCTTTTAATGGATCAGAGCACTGGGACGTCACAGCGTGCTACTCATCAAAAAAAGCACTTTGAACCCCATCAGGGGTAGCAAGCTCCTTATAAATACAAACCTCTTTCTCTCTTCTATCCTACCACTACCCTTCTCTATTCAAATAACTGAATAACATATCCACCACTCAAATTACTTCACATTTCACTATACTAATTTTCAACACTAATCCTTTATGTGTTCCGGAGTAGCCTGCTACTCACCAGAAAAGCGCTTCTACACAAGCTCTATATGAATGCAAACCTTTCTCCCCCTTCTATCTCTCCACTATCCATCTCACTCCAAATAACTGACTAATATCCACAACTCAAATTACTTTCATATTTAACCATACTATTTCAGCACTAATTCTTTATGGGTTTCCGGAGTAGCGTACTACTGCCCTCCCCCCCCAAAAAAAGTGCTTCGACACCCCATCAGGGGTAACAAGTGCTATATATATATATACAAACCTTTTTTCCTCTTCTGTCCTCCCGCTATCCTTCCGAATCCAAATAACTGACTAACCTATACACCACTTTAATTACTTTCATATTTCACGATACTAATTCAACACTAATCTTTTATGGGTCCCGGAGTAGCGTGCTACGTGGCGAAAAAGCGCTTTGCCGCCTCGTATGGGGTAGCGCTATATAAATGCAATTACAGTACAATACTATACAGCCACATCATTAATGGGTGGCCATGTGTGCTTGCTTGTCACAGCCCTTGTCTCCGGCCTTCTCACTTTTGTTTTTGCCACAGAGAATAGTGGTCTGCTCGGCAGGTGCTTGTTGATGGGCATGCTCAGAATTGGGGCATCTGAGCCTGCACATTGTTTCTCTTCTGGTTTTGGCCATACAGGAGGCTTTTCAGCAGTATTTAAAAGCACACCTAAAGGCAGGTACACATTGTTTGTTGTATATGCTTGGGAGTGTTTGTTAACATATTTTTTAGCATTATGTGGATTAGATTTACTGAGTTGTGTGCTATTTGCCTGTTGGGGCCTGCTATTGCCACACTTTACAATGGGGAAACATTCTTCAAAGAGGCATCACACTTCTCTTTCTTGGTCCCCTTCTTTTGCTGAAGATTAAACCTGTTCTCCCTCCACTAAGAGATGTAAGTATGGGTAGTGGAGGAGAAGGAAGTGAGGAGTTGCCGAATAGCCCTGGAAACTTTGAAGACTTTTAAAGAGCATTCCAGCAAAGACTGTTCTAAGGGGGCTGTTCAGAGGTCTATGGATGAACCCATTTTGGCATCAGATGTATCCTCAAACAGTGAGGCTTCTCTGCTGGCTCCTGACCTTTAGGGGAAATATATCTCCATGGTAACGTGTAATGTTGGTGGACATTATCTCTCATGTTCTGGAGAATATGGGATTTCTTCCAATACAGTGGCCTTCCTCTTCTCTGGACAATTTGCTTCCCCAGTTTCTCAAGCATCTTAATGTGGGTCTTCCTATTCACCAGTTTTTTTTTTATGTCATCAGAAATAAGTGGAAGAATCCTGAGAAAATATCGCTGCTAAGATTCATGACAAAACTTTATCCGTTGGTTGATGAAGAATGTTCTCCCTGATACTGCCCAGACAGACTCCATATTGACCAGTTTGGTGGGTTGTTCCTTCCTGGCAGAGGAAAGTATTCTTAACAGACCGGACTGGCCGCAGCGGGCACTGGGCGTTTCCCCGGTGGGGCCCCAGGGCGGGGGCCGGTTTTGGGCCCCTGCGGTCCGTTTTTTTTACAGGGCCATTTTTGCAGAATAGCTGCAATATTGGCCCCAGTAACGAAATCCGTCGAAACCGGCCCTGGAAAAGTGCTCGGTCTCATCCCCAACCCCCGGGGGGCCGGTCGAGCACTTTGCCAGGGCCGGTTTTTGTTCCCAGTCAGGCCCTGATTCTTAAAGACCCTGCATACAAGAAGATGGGCTCTGCCTTAAAAGAATGTGTTTCTGGATCTCAGGTTATTTTTGTAAATGTCTTTATTGCTTTTACAATGTGTACAAGTAACATAAACACATCTAGTACACCATTGGGGCACTCCGTATCAGAAGGAGGGAGTCAAGTACATTGCAGAAAGTATTAGGACCTCCTTTGTACAAAGTACTTTTCCAAAAGGTCAGGTTGAAAAGGGGAAAATGAAACAACCTAACAAATAATGCTCCCTCTCGACCTCTATTTTAACTTCCTATATATGATCAAATTTATTTTTTATTTTTCATAAGATCCTAGTCAACAGGGGCTAGCACACAAAGAACAACAATTTATATCTTTTACTTCTGTTTATTATATTTTTATATTTTCCTTTTTCTTTATATAAACATAATAGAATTTTTTACATATAAATCAATTTTCATTAATAACAGCGTCACTATATTTTACACATTATTCATATCGGTTCATTGATACAAAAATATTATTCCAAATCATGACAAGAACAAAACCCAGGGAGAAGAACACTGCACAATCATACTCTTCATTCATGCAACCACATACAAAACACCCCTTACACATCAATCTCAATAGTTGTCCCAATTAGTACATTGTTAATTATAAGGTAGTCCTTAAGGCCCCCAAGAGGGAGCTACTACAACAGGTTTGTAGGATCTACAAAGAGACTTGGTCAACGCGTTTCGGTGGCAAAAGAAAACGTGAAAACCACCTTCATCAAGACCAGCTACTTCTCGTATCGCAAGTTCTCCCAACCTGGGATATCTATTAAGAGGATTAATATCGAATCTACAAAGCTTGCTGTTTGTACTGTAAAAGGTAATCACAGTAGTTTCCTTCCTTTTCTCTTTGTTTTCCTTTTTATCTGACGATACCCAATGAGGATAACCTCCAAGTCCCACTAGGTATAGTGTAAGGCCACGGTACATCCAACAATAATTCTGTAGTGTTCCATATATCTTCAAGAAATATATTGCTTTAAGATCATCAGGGTATTTCTTTTTCATCCGAACCCAGATATAGGAAGGATCCCCAAGGATACAGATGCACGCTGTTACAAATCTTTGTGGTGTCCCATTGTTTGAAATATCAAAGTCCTTTGATAGCACATAGGCGTCCTCGGATCGTCCTCCCGTCAGCAAGTCAGGTTTTGTTCTTGTCATGATTTGGAATAATATTTTTGTATCAATGAACCGATATGAATAATGTGTAAAATATAGTGACGATGTTATTAATGAAAATTGATTTATATGTAAAAAATTCTATTATGTTTATATAAAGAAAAAGGAAAATATAAAAATATAATAAACAGAAGTAAAAGATATAAATTGTTGTTCTTTGTGTGCTAGCCCCTGTTGACTAGGATCTTATGTAAAATAAAAAAATGTTGATCATATATAGGAAGTTAAAATAGAGGTCGAGAGGGAGCATTATTTGTTAGGGAGTCAAGTACATTTCAGTCTCTGGTGTCCTTAGCTCCCTTTCGTGCGGTGTGTGGGAATTGTGTATCCATTTACGTAAGTCCATCTATACTGGAGGGCCACCGCGCCTCCCCCAGTAATCTGAGAATATTTGTCAATAACAGTAATGCATAACAGCACCTCTTTATCAATTCTGGATCTCAGTTTACGCTCAGAGTTGGAGTTTACGGAGCATATATACCACTCATTCCTTGATATCAGACTTTAAGGTGTTATTTAAAGCCTTTCAAGAGGACAAGGATTGATTCCTCTTCTGGAAGCATTGGAACGCCAGATTTAGTTTCTACGTGACATAATCTTTGATGTGGTCAGATCCTCTGTTCATGCATGTGGAGCACCTATTTCAGCGAGGCAGAATCTATATTTAAAGGACTGGAATATAGATGTAGCCCAGAAGGCAACCATCCTTAAGATGCCTTTTGAGGGCCAGAAATTGTTTGGAGGGTTTGAAGGAGAAGCTCCATCTCATGAAGGAAAGAAAACACTCCTCATCCTTTAAGAAAGGGCTGCCTAAATCTTCCAGGTCTTCTAGATGGATATCTTTCCGGCAGCCTTTGAGGAAGCAATAGTCAGATCCTGCCTCCAAGCCCCAGGCTAATCTTCTTCATCGTTTTGTTATTTCAGGAAAAACAAATTCGGATGCAGGATCCAAGTTACAGAATTACTGTACGGGGGGACCCCTACAGGTCAACGGACGGATAAGGGAGTTTTTCTACGAATGGCGTTCAATAACCTCCAACAAATGAGTCCTTGGCACTGTCAAGAGGGGTTACAAGATTGAGTTCCACACTCCTCCGATACCAACAGGGACAATCCACACCCCTGTTTCCTGGAACACCCTTAAACGTCAAGCCTTGATGGAGGGAATTGCCTCTCTGATAAAAAAGAGAGAAATGTGCCCTGTTCCATGGAAGGAAAGAGACTAGGTGGTCTACTCCATTGTATTCCTGCTCAAGAAGTCTCCTTGGGGATATGTCTGGTGATAGACTTGAAGACTCTGAATCTATTCACTCCAGAAGTCAAATGCAAGAAGAATCATAGAATTGCCATATTTATTCCATTTCGCAGTTTCATGATTACTCTAGATCTAATTGATGCCTGTCTGCATATCTCTGTGGTGAAGAAGGACTGGAGATCCTGAGATTTTCTGTGTGGAGTCATCACTGGCAGTTTATGGTCCTTCCATTATTCATCAAATCAGCCCACAGGGAATTTATCAAAATGATGGCTCCAGTGATTGCTCATCTTCATTTACAGGAAATCAAGTTAACCCCTACCTAGACGACTGGCTTCTTTAGGCTCTTTTCATTCTGGAGACTTTGGACATTGTGGACCACACACAGGGAGTGTTGAATCGACTGGGCTTCTCCTTAGACTTCCCAAATGTAATCTGATGCTTTCCTGGGAGAACAGGTTAATCAGTGCAATATTCAGGACAAATGTGGACAGAAGTTTTCTTCTTGTAGACAGGATCACTTGTACTAAGTATCACAAAAAGAGAGAGACAAGGGTTTAGAGTCTTCTCTGACTCCCTTAACAATATATGAAACTCACACGACAGAGAAAAACTTCATAACAAAAAATAGTAGTACTATAAAGTGAAAACGGGAAAATCAAAAGAATGTTTAATACTGCCCTCACACACTTGGTAGTGTCATGCTTCATCATTGGGCCGCATCATACACCCAGGTGCAGACCAACACACTGGATGGAGCGCAATTTTTTGAAAGATGAAAGACAGTAGTGAGGGTAGAGTGTAGTAAAGAAAGACAAAAAACACAAAAGTGTTTACTCAAAACATAAAGGAAAATAAATTTTACTCCTGGAAAAACGGGACCAAGAGAGGTGCAAGTATGTTAATAAAACTGCCTAGGTGTTGAACAATAATTCTTTATTTAATGTCAACCTCTGGCAGGATTAAAATTATGATTATGGGGTATTCAGGGAAGGTAACGACCCTTATATCCCCACTGCAATTACCAACATGTTTCTGCCAGTTTTTTACGCGCCACACCTGGTCGCTCTGGCATTCGTCAGGGTGTTGGTCCCTATTTTTTGGTCTGTCCCCTGATTCGGGTTTATTACCTTGTTACTCTGTGTAGTGTGGGCCTTGTCCCACCGTCACTTTCCTCTGGAAATTTCCAGGAGAGTACACAATTTAAGAGTTTACGCGATTATTTTCTAAACCCGGGACTGCGGGGGAAGTGTTCTTATTGTCACACTTACATCAAAGAGACACTTTCTCCGGTGGCCCCACACACGTCCTCCGTCGACTTTATAGTACTACTATTTTTTGTTATGAAGTTTTTCTCTGTCGTGTCAGGATCACTTGTACGCCAAGCTTGATCAGGGCGCTCCTCTCCTGCTCAGAGGTGCAGGCTCGGCTGTGACTGGAGATCCAAGGGCATATGGCGTCATGTGCGTTCCCTGGGCACGTCTACATCTATGCCCTTTCCTTTGGCATCTACACAGGTTCTACTCCAAAAAGACTCACTCCTTGGATCATTTGGATCCTCTCTCCAGTCAGATCAAGCAGGTGGTTAGACACTCGCAGCCTTAACTCGGGTATGCAGATGTGACTGGAACACCCCTTGGTCCTAACCACAGATGTCAGCAAGATTGTTTGGGGAGCCACTTGTCTTTCTTAGTCTTATCAGCAGAAATGGTTATGGTTGGAGCAGAAGAAGTCATCGAATTGGAGGAAAGTCATGGCGATCTACAGAGCTGCCCTACACTTCTCGGATCTTATCAGACAGAAAGATGTGCTGGTTAGATCAGACAACACGGTCTGTATTGCCCACATAATCATCAGTGGAGCACCAGATCCAAGACGTTGAATCAGGCAGTTACATCGATTGGTCTTTGGGCGGAATCCAATCTTCTGAGTTTAATAGCATCTCACATCACGGGTGTCGACAAGACGTAGGCGGATCATCAGAGAAGGTCATTTCCTTCATCAATAAATCTGTGGTTGTCCCACAGGATCTTCCTCCAGATCTGCAGAAAGGTAGACCAGCCGTTTTTGGATTTTTTTGCTTTAAGGAACAATACCACGGTTTGGAGGTTTTGTTCAAGGTTCGAGGAAGAAGGAGCATGTGACATGCACGCTCTCCTGGTAGATTGGCCCCAGAAACTGCTCTATGCTTTCCCTCCATTTCCTTTGATCACAAGATCTTTGGTGACAATTCAGTGGGAGAATGCAAAGCTGACCCTGATAGTTCTGTTGTGGCTGAGAAAATCCTGGTTCGCTCTCCTACAGCGACTGGCAATTTGTCCTTCCTGGCATCTCCCATCAACTCCATCTCCCTTTGAGGCTCATTCTCCTCCACACTGCCTCTTACTGTCTTGGTTTGGTGATCGAGAGCGCAAAGCTTTTAAGAAAGGGTCTCCCGGCAGCTTTGGTCGACACCACTCAGAGGTCACAGCGGACTTCGACTCTCAAGACTTACTGTTGACATTGGGACACTTTTCACATATGGTGTTTCAAGCATGATCTCTTGGCTTCTGCCTGTCTTTTTCTGCATTAATGGACAGCCGACAGCTTAGTCTTTCTCTCTCTACTCCTAAGTCTCACTGGTTCTGATTTCCAGAGTATTTAAGAGTTTCTTCATTTCAAGACCTATGGTGAAGTTCTATCCCATTTGGGATCTGCCCTCTGTTGTCAGGTTTTTACAATCCCATCCTTTTGAACCTTTAGAGAAAGCTTGCATGAAATTTCTCTTCTATAAAGTTCTTTTTCTGGTAGCCATCCATTCTAAATGAAGGATTGGTGAACTTTCTGCTTTACTCTGTGGTCCTCCTTTTCTCATATTTTTTGAGGATGGGGTTATCCTTTGTCTCGATACCTCTTTTCTACCTAAGGTTAACTTTTCCTTTCACGTTTCCCAAGAGTTGATTCTCCCTTCTTTCTTCCCCTTTCGTTTCTTGGATGAGGGAAATGTGCTTCACTCTTTGGGTGTTAAACATGCTCTCTCAGTTTATCATGACCGGTCTCAAGCATTCAGGAAGACAGATCGACTTTTTGTGACTTTTGGGCAAGTAGGTCAAGGCAGGTCGGCAACAAGAGGCAATTTAAGTCAGTGGTTGATCAATAGTATCATGCAAGCTCACCGGGGCCTGTCTGGAGGTGATTGGATTCAGGGATGGTCTACCTGGGTTGTGGTTGCCTCTTGGGCAGAGTTCCACGGAGTTTCTCTTCCAGAGCTTTGTAGAGCAGCCGCTTGGTCTTCAGACTCTACTTTTGGGAGACACTACAGACTGAATAATGTTCTGGACTGTTCTAAGAATTTTGGTGTGGGGGTATTATGTTCGGTTTTTGAATGAATTGCTTGGTGTAACATCTATTATTTCAGAGGTGTAGTGTGCATTAATTTATTGGGTGTGCATAATTTAATGCGTCCTGTGTTTTTATCAAGGGCTTCTAATTTGGTATATCTCATGATATAGTGACGAGGACGAGGGATGTAGACTTAATGCCTCAATTATTTGCAGGTAATCCTTATTACTCTAAGTCCTACTCATCCTCGTCACAGTCATTACGACAGTGACAGCCGCTGGGGCATTAAAGTGGTGACGCAGTGTGGCGGTGGGCAGCGCGGGGGCACCATGGGGGCAGCGCAGGGAAAATAATTAGAAAAATGCCTACCTGCCATCTGCAGCGTCAGTTCTTTTCTGGCCTCTGCTCCTTGACTCCTGACATGCCACAGGCTCTCCTATGCCAATCCAGACGCTGGTCTCATGCTGGTCTTACCCAGCATGGGAGCAGCTCTGTGATTCTTGTGAGCTCCCTAGTTATGTGCTGAATAAGAGACTACGACCCTGTGCTTTTCCTCCACCTGGCTGTACAGCACAGCTCGGGCGGAGATATCAAAGTGCGCATGATAGTTTGGCCGGCCTCAGACGGCTGGCCACGCACACTTGAAGCAGTGCCATCAATCCTCCTTCCTGCAGCCGTGTTGTGTCAGAATGGACGGCCCGCCCCGCCCTCGGCTCGGTTGCAGGAACTGAGCCAGGAAAAATAAAATGATAATAATCTTTGCTATTATCATTTTGTTTTTCATTTTTCACTGCTAAAAAGCAGTGGGGCGATGCTTAGCGGAGGAACGACCACTGCATTATGAGCCCTCCCACCGTCCCTCCGAGCCTGTGATTTTGCTTGGATATTTCAGGAGGATTCTGGGTAAGCTCATGCCTTACATTGTACCCAGGAGGGTGGGTAGGACTTGCTTTAATTCCCCTGTCTTTTTTCTGTCCAGAGAGGGGAGTCACCCTCATGATGTAATGACTGTCATAAGTAGGACTAAGAGTAATGAGGATTAATCGGGCCTTTCTTTACTTAAAACCGCAAAGGTGACATTTCCACTAAGACCCGTGATAGGGGGTGAGGTGCAGGGCTCATGTTTTTCACTTGAAGTCCCAGAGGTTGGGAGACTGCAGCACTCATATTTTAACAGGTCCATTCGTAAATAACTCATCCAGTCTAGTTAGTTTTTATTTTATTTGGATTAAAATATTTGCAGCCTTGTCCATTACTTTATTAAATTGGGACTACCAGTTTCAGAATGCAAAGCAAACATACTTGATCTGGATGAGCTGCTCATGTATGTGCTTGGAGAATTTGAGAGCTCTCTGTGCGGCCTTAGAGCCATAGCCCATGGCAAGAAGTGGAGGTGAAGGGCTCACTTTTTTTTTTTAACTTAAAGCTACTGCGGGGGCAGACTTCTGGGGGCTCCGGTGCTATGGCCCAGGGAAATGAGTGAAGCACATGGCAATTGTTTTCTACTTGAAGCCCTAAAAAAAGGGCAAGACATCTGGTGCAGCACTTTCACATTTCACATGTATATTTGTACAGTGGCGGCCGGCATGGCTTGTGAGTGGCGGGGTGGGGGGAGTCCCAGAGAGGTCGCAGGGGAGGTATATACTAAAGTATGTACAAGAGGTCTTGAATGCGCGAATTAAAAAGTAGGCTACAGAAATGGCGTTGGGCTAGGAACCACGGCTAGGATGCGTGCTTCACTGGCCAGGTCAAAGGAAACAGCCCTACTGAGCAGTGGTCAGACTCTTTAGACCATGGAGTCTGCTCCGAACTCTCACATCACCCACAGGGCACTACAAACCACTTAATAAGCACCATGTGCAATTTCATCGTGAATTGGTATGCGGATAATCAGCAAAAAAAATGGGTTCGATAAGAAAATAACGAATGCGTTTTATAAATATGAATGTTATACATGCTTATATAAATCATTGCCATTTGAATGAAGTAACATCTATATAAAACACCTATGAGCACACTTTGCAAACGGTAGATCTGTACAATAAATATCTAGAAAACTGCAGAACAATTAAGGTTTAGCTAATATTGCTCAGTAATTTTACTTGTGGTAAACCCATAATCACTAAACAAAAAAAACGGAAACTGGACTGAAACTCAAAGCGTAGTATGATGCCTTTGCAATGTATATGTACATATATTCACAGTGCCAAAGAACACAAGCATAAAATGCACAACCACTTGCCCTGGAGTGGATAGTATTGCACTCAATAACTAGCTTTGCAAATTTCACTGTAGTAAATGTTATAGCATATATTTTTGTAAAATTTTAGAGCGAATGTAGAACCTTACCGAGCAGCAAAATTATTGCCACAAGAAAACTCCAGGTGTCACCCAGGCATAAGGAGCAGTGCATAATGTCAACAAATATTTTCAAAAGGCTTCAATAAGCGCATTGCCTATGCATCAGAGTTGTAAAGATAAATGTGGTTTGTACTAGTTTTCTGTGCTCCCACAGCTGGCTAGTCACGATGTAATGGAAGACAACAGTGGGAAGCAGCACAGAACCTATCGACAGAACAACACAAAACTATCTGTGCGCGGCTCCATGCAAGCAAAAACAGAGCTTGCAATCAAGTTAAAATATTCTTGATGCAGACTGTGCAATAATTAACGAGTTTTAGCACACAACGTACCACATATCACGCTATGGAAGGATCACTAAATAACAAATGGTTTCGTAAAATTATATAAATAATTAAAGTCCCTTTTAGATTTTTCATTAACTATATTTTTACTACAGATCATATGAAGTCTGAGTTCTGTAGACAGTGCTTACTGTTGTAGAAGAACGTACCGGATAGGAGCATGTAATTATGCCGCAAAGTTGAGTTGAGAACAAATTTAAAGTTTGCCGTTTTAGTGCCTAGCTAACCTCTAGAAGAGATCAATAAAACTGAACTAAAATGTAGTGGACATATAATCTAATGGTGTCACCCAATTATTCCAATAAAGTTAAATCATGCGGCATGAATTGGAATATCTGTAGAATGCGCGTAATATCTCCTTAACTTACTTTCAACATTCCAAACTAAATTATGCCAGGCATGTACAGGTTCCCAAGGGTGACTTCATGAATGAGTAACACTGGCTACTGTCTGCCTTCTCAAGCAGCAACCTTCCCCAACTAGCGCGCGGTGAGGCAGAGAGGAGACGCCATGCGGGTGCACATCGCCTGTCCGTGCGCGCACATGGTTTGTCTCCCTTCGCGCACCAAACCCACAACAATAGTCTCGCCAAGGCGAAGCAGCGCATGCGCTGCGTTCCCTAGGCGAAACCTAAAAAATTGCTCTTGGTGGATCGGCACAAAATATTTTGTAGTCCTCTCTCTCTCTCTGCTGCTGCCCTTCAGCCTCAAATCAACCTTTGGCCACGAGTCCTAATTGTGGGCGGGCTTATAACAAAAAATAAATCACTTCTGGAGCGAACAGTAACGCTTAATCGCCAATACATATTTAAATTGTGGTATCCCTAATCAAAATAGTAAATATTATTAGCATTATTATTGCACAGTCACTGGGATGTTTGAAAGTGTAGGTACAGAAGAAGTAGAAACGCTACAAAACAGGAGGTCTACCGAGCAGTACATAATGCACTGCTCTTGAGCACTCCTTCAGATTTTCATCCATGCCCTGACTGCATAGGCAGGGGCACTGGAATTATGTGGCAAAAGAGATCCAAATTAAGCAGCAGGGTGGACTAAATAAAGTGACCAGTTACATTTTCAAAGGTGCCTGCTGCTGCGCGACATCACATGTAGCATTTCTTTTAGTGATATTTGAACCGTTTAAGCTAGAAACACGTTTTCGTTGAAATCTGCAATTTCTGGTCCACGTAGAGGTTTAATATATAGCAAATGCAGTGAATCATTAAACATGTGGAGATGGCTGCCGCAGCAGACTCACATAATGCCACTGGCACTGAGCATAAGGAGGGTGCTTCCAGGCAGAGTGCCAATGATTGATGAGTGACCTTTATATACCACACATTATGGACTCAGGTATCTCTCACTGAAGATGTCTAACATAATATGAAAGTGTTCCCACATAGTCTTCCCTGGGATGCAGTAAGATGTCATCGATAACACTGCCAGGGACTAATTTCGATCAGTAAATACTTGCGGGAGGTTACCATGCCTGTCCGTCCCAAGACGTAGACAAGAATTATAGGTTACCGCTCAAGCACCAGGACCAGACACCATTTAAACTGAGCACAAAAAACACATCAGAGCGGGCTGCTAGATTTGTTACTGGTACCCCCACCAAGCACGTTCACATAATCACATATCTAATAAAGTTCCAGTTGCAGCAATAATTGACTATCAACGTCTGACCATTTATTATTTTGTGAGTTTTATATAGCGCGAACTTGACCTGAAGGCATCAAGCACAAACAATAACATCTAATACAAATGTCCAAAAATCGTAAATAGCCAAATGTCCATCCAATAGTTGTCCGTTTTCAAATTTTCTTTATTCTTCTTTAATTTATGCAAAAAACACCGGGCAGCCAACGTGTTTCGTTCTTGTAAAAAGAACTTCGTCAGGGCGATTCTTCTAGAGGTGATAATATATTAGTAATCAAACGCGTGTTCAAACATGGCTCGATTACAAATTCTCCTGGTACTCCTTTATTTTTTCATTTTTTCAGCCACCTCAAGCATTCCTACCGCCTACTGCGCCTCTAATTCCAATAATTCTGATATTTCTTTAAATTTGTTGCTTCTTCCTAGTAAATGGCTACTGTGCCCGTAGCAATGTTTATCGAAGAACAACGATATCTCTTCTCAGGTACTCAAAGCACAGATCTCAGAGCACCTGAGAAGAGATATTGTTGTTCTTCAATAAACTTTGCTACGGGCACAGTAGCCATTTACTAGGAAGAAGCAACAAATTTAAAGAAATATCAGAAATATTGGAATTAGAGGTGCAATAGCCAGTAGGGACGCTTGAGGTGGCTGAAAAAATGAAATAATAAAGGAGTACCAGGAGAATTTGCAATCGAGCCATCTTTGAACACGCGTTTGATTACTAATATATAATCACCTCTAGAAGAATCGTCCTGGCGAAGTTCTTTTTACAAGAACGAAACGCGTTGGCTGCCCGGTGTTATTTGCATAAATTAAAGAAGAATAAAGAAAATTTGAAAATGGACAACTATTGGATGGACATTTGTCTATTTACGATTTTTGGACATTTGTATTAGGTGGTGCAATCCACAGTGGGCAGAAGTCTATGTTGAATCACCCCTTGGGAACAGCGGGGGCAGTGGAAGTGCACACCGAGAGAGTTAATAACTCGCACACTAGTCTAATTTGGGGAGGGCAGGCGGGTAGTGCCTAGAGAGAGGTGCGTCACACACACATTGTTGTGAGTGTTGGGTTGTGTTGTTCCCTTTTGTTTTGACAAACAAAAACATCATGAGGTACATAACGGGTGCATAGAGATATATTTAGTAATGGTAACAGTAAGCATAATAACATGAGGTACATAAATGATTGCTAGCAATGCCATATCCCAGTTCTGCACACGATGTAGGGAGTCGCGTCAGGTAGCGTCCTTTGTCGTTTTAACCAGGTCACATCAGTACCTTTCATTTAAGGAAGACAGATGGAGCAAAAACCCTACCTTACTCGGACTTAAGAGGTGCATCTCTCTCCTGCAAAGCCTCAGAGAAAACAGCAACCTCACACCTTTGACGGAATACCTGCAAATCTTCCCCTTTCAATCACTTACAATCCTCAAACCTATTTCCACGATCCATCTAGCACTTGGAGCCCCCAAGGTTTGACTGGGTTATAAATGTGTGAATAAAGAAATATATAAAGAAAAATGGGGAATAACCAGGGAAGTAGCGTGCAGTGCTTCAGTACAATGGTGACAAGAGACCTGCCATTCCCATTACTTTTGTTGAATACAGATCACATAATTATCTTTAAGCCCTTATGTCTGTAAAATGTTGCAGAAATGACTGGACTTGTATTTACAGTATCGGGGGTCATTCCTGCACTGTTCCGAACACGTCTGGAGTTTTTTGGGGAACAGCCAGTATAATCAATACTTGTGACTGCTATTAGCAAAGGTTGCCGTAGAAATTTCTGATAATTAATCAACACGATGTATACAGTAATATCGATACTCCGTCCAATATAATCTCTGCATCGCAATGTGTGTCGTGTTCTAAAGCAGAAAAATGTCCAGCAACAGGAATAATTGGACATGTTATCTTCTCGGAAGCAATACTGGAAGAATAGGAATAATCTGACCTCCCTGACCCCAATCACATGACCCACCCGGAAGTCTTGTTCTTGACAACATCTTCCCTGAGGGGCATTGTGCTTGCTCATGGCAGGGACAGCGTGTACCTGTGTGCCTCTTAAACCAACGTGTACTCCTTGCTTTTTACTGTGTGCACATGTTTTATCAGTTGAGGTCACAAATATTTGCTGCGGTTTTTGTCTTCTAGAATAAAGGAAATATTGTGTGCGGCAGTTTGATAGCATTTAGGTAGCCACGCCTACTTCTGACCACAAACACATCCTGTTATGTTCTTGCCGTTCATTTGGGTCACGGTAGCCACTATCGGAATGTCTTCTAAAGTGGTGGCACCTGCATCCATGCACTTTCAAAGAAATAAATATATTGAGCACTTTTACATTCTTCGTTTCAAATATTTGAATAAACTCATAAAGATTCATTCAAATCACATACAATCCAGTGGCGGCTCGCAGAGGGAGTGCGGTGAGGCGGGGCTGGAGAGGGGCCGGGTGGGGCGGGAAGTGGAGTCCGACAAACGGCAGAACAGAGTAAAGTAATTAAATTAATTAATTAAAAAACGTACCTTGCGCGCGTTGCATCGCCGAGTTGGCGATGCAGCATGCGCAGGGTAAATTGTTTTATTTATTTATTTTATTATTTTACTCCGTTCCGCCGTATGTCGAAGTCCACTACCCGCCCCAGCTGATCTGCCTCTCCCCTGGCTGCTGACTCTGGCAGCAGGCATTGTGAAGTCAGAGCTCAACTGTGATAACCTTATAATAGTTACGTTCTGATGTCTTTTCTTTATAATCTACGACTTGGTGCATCACAAATTGCCGATTATAAAGAAAGTAGTGGGATTACCGAGTCCTATGTATGATAAGACCATATTACACATAAACATTTAGGAGGTAAGATTTCTCCTGCCAGACATTGCAAACAAGAACAGATGCTGAGATGGAGGCCTGTAAGCGACAGCAGCCCCTCGTCTCAGCACTGTGCTCACAATAAAGTGACAGGGTTCACATTGCCAGACAAAAGTGTGATAGAAAAATGCCGCTGACCGCGGCCCCCGCAGGGGGCCACTCGGCGGTCGGCACCTTAGTGGCCCCGGGGCCCTGGTCACCCCTCCCCACCCCCTCCCTAAGGGGGGGGGCGGGGACACAGACTGGTGCCCCCCTCCGTTGGCAGGGCCGGAAGTGACGCGCAATGCGTGTCACTTCCTGGCCCAGGTGTGAGGGGGAGGCTATTTAGCCTTCCCCCACCCTCACTGGCGACCTCTTTTGTCGCCCACCTCGCCTTGACGCTCTTTCTCGTTTTCAGTGGCTCCGATTCAGGGAGGCCTGGCCGCGGACGAGAGCGCAGATGACCCCATTCCCGGACCATCTATGGAGGATCCTGCAGTGGGACTGAGCCTGAAGGCAATGGGAGAGAGAGCTCTGGCCCCAGGTACCAGGAAGCGTTACAGTGCCCACATGACAACATTCAGAGCAACTTCTGTGGCGCTGGGTACTGCAGGGGCTGCGTTGGTGACCCAAGTCCGAGCATTTCTGGTGTGGGCTAGGGGACAAGGGAAAAGCCGGTCATGGGTAGGTAGTCACTTGGCGGCCGTAAGCCACGACACCAGGTTGTCCGGCGGGGCGGATCCCACTAACTCCTTTCCCATCCGGGCCGCCTTGAAGGGTTGGACTAGGGAGGAGCCCAGGGTCCCTGACAGTCGAGCTCCCATCGATTTCGAAATTCTGAAGGGCATGCTGGGGGTCCTCGGGCTAGTTACCTATTCCCCTTACGAGGCCACGCTGTTTTCAGCTGCATTCTGTTTAGCTTTTTTCGGGGCCTTCAGAGTCAGCGAGCTAGTGGCCAGGTCCAAGGTCGACTGTTCAGGGGATGCGCTGGCTATTTCGGATGTGTCTATCTCCGAATCCTTGTCCATTCACTTACGCAAGTCCAAAACTGATCAGGCAGGGCGGGGGATCAGGGTGGTTCTTCAGCCCCTAGGCGACCCCAGGTTCTGCCCAGTACAATGGGTAAAGGTGTTTTTGGAGCACAGACCCCCCGGCCCTGGTTATCTTCTGTTGCATTCGAACGGTACCCCCGTGACTAGATACCAGTTCGAGCAGGTGATCAGGGCCAGTCTGGCCAGGGCGGGGCTCGCCCAGCCAGACAAAAGGTACTCCAGCCACTCCTTCCGCATTGGGGCAGCCACCGCCGCTCACCTGGCGGGTTTAGAGGCCGCACAGGTGAAGAAATTAGGGCGTTGGGAGTCTGATTGTTATAAGAGATATGTTCGCCCGTGAGGCAGGCGTTAATTAATCGTGTGTTTTGCAGTGGTTATAGTGTGTATCGTTGAAATCACCCTTTCTGCTTAAAATAACTTTGTGTGCACACCATGTCTCCTCTTTATTAGGACGAGTGGTGTGGGTGATCGGGCATTCATTTGTCGCCCGGGCTGCCCAATGGGCGTCGCACCGGAACTGTATGCGGCACTTCCCACAGACTCAAGTGGAATGGATGGGGGTCCCGGGGATGAGATGGTTTGAACTAAGGAACAAGATCGAGCAGAGACTAAGAGCACACGGATCCACCTTGCCCCACCTGTTGGTGATTCACCTGGGGGGGAACGACCTCATTACCCTAGGGAGACGAATGCTGCTACTAGCCATGAAAAGAGACTTAGGGGAAATCTGCAAGCGTCTGGGCGAGTGTGAGATCGTGTGGTCAGAGATCATCCCCCGCAGGTCCTGGCGGGGGGCCAAATCCATAGAAGCGGTAGAGCATTCTAGGAGGCGCATTAATGGAGCGATGCGTAAGTTTACGTCCCAAAGGGGTTTGGGCTTTCTTCGCCATGAGATGATTCGGGGGAATGTAAAGGGGTACTTCGACTTAGATGGGGTACACCTTTCACAAATAGGCATGGACCTATTTTTATTAGATTTAAGCGAAGCATTGGTGATGAGAGGGTGCAGGTAAGAGCTAGGTTGGTGGGGGGCCCTGGCGGCGACGGGGGCCGCCTCCAGGGCTTTGGCGGAGTTACAGGGCGATCTGGAAGCAGGCCGGTACAAAGAGTACCTCTGCGCGGCACCAAAGGGGGTGCCTGAGCCAAAACGAGGAGCCTCCAGAGAGGTCCCGGAAGCCGTGTCGGCGCCCCGCTAGTCCTGCGGGCGGTTGTGGGCCTGAACAACCGGGGGCTTGCTATGCGACGCTCCGCCCCGAGAGGGGGGGGGCGTGAGTAGAATTACCAACGGCACGTGATCATAGAAAGAATCACCTGGGGGGCAGCACCGGCGGGCATCGCTCCCGCGCTGCCCGGCTCATCAGGCGGGCAGGCGACCCAGATGGTTGCCTGCCCTTGGATCGCCCGTAAAATAACCCACCCACTACATATCTTGGAATTATGTAATAAACCTGCAGCAATTGTTACCCACCTACAACTGTTTCGTGTGTGTCATTGGGTAACCTAATTTGGGGGAGGGGGGACAGCGGGGTGCCCCTGGGGGTACTATGACGGGGAGCAGACACACTTCCAAGGGACTCCCGTCTGCAGCCATGATACCGGCAGCTGTCTATGGGTAGGGGACTCTGTCCTTTATTGACACCAAATGGTTACCAACTAACCTTTTTACTAGGACACCATTCATTGCTTTGCCACCACATCAGCTATTGTAAACCATTGTCCCATTTGCATATTGGTTTCAAGGGGGCAACACCCCTTTGAGACCCCCCTCCCATTGCAATGGCTTGCAGCATGTACATTACAACTAGCAATAATGGTTGTGGTACATACATCGTGTTTTGGGATTTTGCTTTTACCAAATCTGCCACATGGGCAGTTCAGTATTTGCAGTTGTAAACCCCTTTAGTGCCGATGGCCTCTCATCACGTGCTTCCTGAAACTGCCTTCCTGTTGTCGCCCGGTCCCTTCTGGGGTGACTCAGTTACCTGCTTCCTGAAACCGTATCTTCTGCTGCTGAGATCTTTTCCATAGCAGTCCCCACCCATTCTCTGTTTCCTACTAATTCCTGTGGTCTTTATATAGGAGATGAATGTAAGCTTTGTTTAAGAAGTGCCTGCATGCTCTGTAGGTCGGCTGTTAGTCTCCCTGCTTAGTTTACAACTGGTTTCTCTTGTTGTTAGTCTCTTTGTTTTGTTCCCTGTCTAATTTGGTTCCATGTGTGTCCGTTGTTGCAGCCTAATCTATATATTCTATGTTATGTTGTATTGTGTTATTGTGTATCTACAGTAATATTGTGTATATATTGTATGGAAATGTCACAGTTTTCCCTGAGAGTAACTGGCCAGGGTCCAGTGCCCAGCTCTTTATTCAAAGGCCCCATTCTTGTATCTCTGTGCACTGCCTCTCATAGACGCAGACACAACCCTAAAGAGAAAACCACAGGGTGCCAACATGCCTCTTTGTCATGCCCGGAGCTGAGAGTACAAGCCTAGTTTTGTAGCTCCTTGATGCTAGCCTAATATTGGAGGTAAAGGGAGTAAATGACTATCTGGCTGAATACCAGTGCCCCGGATGAGTAGTACTTGCACACAATGAAACCTGACATCCTTGGGTTTGGAATTTATCAGGTGCAATAAAAATGAACACATTCAGATTTTTCTTGGCAGTGGGGGAGTGACATGCAGATTTTGGTGCTTACCACTCCATTAGCCAAATGTCCTGCTAACTACTGGGCCTTACCCCCTGTTAAATTGTCACAAATTTAATGGGGATGCATACTTTTTTTTTTGAAAATTCTTTTTATTGGCATTTTGAGGTTTAAACGTACATACAGCGTGTGTCGCAGAGAGAGTTGTGGTACATAGGTATTAGAGTAGACCTCCGTCAACATAAGGAGTACATCAATATCTTGTTCAGTGAGGATGTGGTCTGTGTTGTAGCAGAGCATTGCCATAGAGGGGAACTGGGGAAGAACTGAACTGGGGTATGCCATGGGGTGTGTAGTGTTAGAGTGGGCGTACGCGACGGGTCCGTTATTGCCTACTTGACAGTGCAGTTGCTGCTCGCTCAGGGGGAGGCGGGTGTGTAGAGTGATGTGGGGGGCCGTTGAGTGTGATAGAGTGACGAAGACGGACCCGACTGGTCCGGTGATGGCACAGGGGGTAGTGGTGGAAGATCCACTGTCTCAGGGGCCTGTATAGCAGAAGGCTGTACCGTGTTGGGGGTCTGGATGGCAGTGGCTGTGGCTTCCGGGGTCTGGGATTGTCTGAATTGGTACAATAGGAGCGCCCATTCCAGGGAAATAGGGATTTTGCGGATACCTTTGGCTTCTTCCGCACGGATTACCTCTTCCTCAGCAGCTGCCCATTTAAGAACCGCTCCTGCCCATGCCGCCAGCGGGGGGCCCGATGGATCACGCCAGTGCATGGCTATACAGCGCTTGGCCAGCAAGTGAGCTAGGGATACAAAGCGCATTGGTATTTTGTGTCGTTTCCTCCGTCCCAGTATGCCCAATGCACAGCCCTCCCAGGTGGTCAGGTGGGTCAACCCGGTAAGCTCCTTGAGTGTTGAGTGGATAGATGACCAATAGGTCTGAATGCCCGGACACGTCCAGAACATGTGATAAAAGTCAGCGTCTCCAGCTGGGCAACGAGGGCAGAGGAAGATCGTGTCGGGGTAAAAGCGTTGGAGGCGTGCTGGTGTTAGGTAGGCCCTGTGTAGGATATGGTACTGTATGTTCTTGAACCGGGCATTCCTGAAGACTTTTTTGGGGAATTCTATTGCTCTTTCCCATTCGCTATCGTGGAAAGGTCGACCAATTTCCTCCTCCCAGAGGGTCCGTAGGGGTCCTAGGAGCGGGGGTGTCAGTTCCCTGATCGACTTGTATAACCATGTAGTGTGGTGGCGCCCCGGCCCCATTCGTAGTATGGCGTGGAGAACCGGGTGTGTGGGGGGTTCACCCAGGGTGAGGTCGGCGTATGGCCGGTAGTGGCTGAGGAGTTGGCGATGACGCAAGAATTGGCCGGGGGGCAGGTCACACTCATCCATGAGTTGCCGGTACGACCGCAGCTGTCCGTCGTCGAACAGTACTTCCGCTTCGGTGATGTCCCTTGCCGTCCATTCCCGCAGCATGGCGGAAGTAAAGAACCCTCCCTGTCTGGGCCAGCCGACCAGCGGTAGCAATGGTGTGTACGGAGGGCAATCTGGCGCCATGCGGTGTATACGTTGTACGCACTTCCGGGCTATGTCTACTTGTAGGGGGTATGTCCGTGTGGGGCGAGACCCCGGTATAAGTAGGCGGCGTAACTCCGGTATGGGTATGTTACCTGCGGCAGTACATGTTTCGAGTGTGCATCTGTCCGCAGTCCAATAGGAGAGCCACTGGAGCTGTGATGCCAGGAAGTAGGCTTCGAATGATGGTGCGCCGAGCCCCCCTTGTGTCGTGGGTAATTGCAGTTTGGCTAGCGCGATTCTATGCCGTCCCTTGCCCCATATGAGAGATCTGAGGAGCGTGTCTAAGTCCTTGAAGAAGGAGTGGGGCGGGATTACTGGGAGGTTGGTGAAATGGTATAAGAGCCGCGGGACCAGGATCATCTTAGCCAAGGCGACCCGGCCTATCGGGCCAATGGGAGGTTCCGCCAAAACCCGATGGAGGATCGTATCCCTGCGAGTACCCTGCGGTGGTTGCCCTCGTAGAGGTCGGCTGGGGAGTGGTATAACCTGATTCCGAGGTATCGGGGACCCTCTGCCGCCCAGTGTAGTTTCTGGCCACCGATCCGTACATCCTGGGGAGATACGTCTGGGTGGAGGGGGTACACCATCGATTTGTCCCAATTCACTTTCAGGCCCGAGGCCTCTGTGAATTCCGCCAGGGCGGTCTCTAATGTGGTGAGATCCGCTGTCACGTCACGTATGTATATGAGGAGGTCGTCGGCGTACATGGACACGCAGTGCGTTGCGTCCGCTAGTGGAATGCCCCAGTCTTGCCCGTCCCGACGAAGTCGGATAGCCAAGGGTTCCACCGCGAGCGCAAATAATAAAGGCGAGAGGGGGCATCCTTGGCGTGTGCCTCGATGTATTTCAAATTCCGGGGAGATGTAGCGACCAAGACGAACCCGAGACGTGAGGTTAGTATATAACAGGCGCGTGTAGGCGAGAAGCGTGGGACCCAGCCCTGTCCGTTCGAGAACGGCAAAAAGGAACTGCCATGTAAGAGTATCAAACGCCTTCTCGAGGTCCAAAATTAAACACGCCGCCCGAGGGAATCGACCGCCCAGCTGATCCTGGATGTGAAAGAGGCGCCGAATGTTGTGAGAAGTATTCCTCCCTGGGACAAAACCACATTGGTCCGGATGTACCAGCGAGCGGAGAATTTGTGAGTATCTATCCGCTAAGATTTTCCCCAGGATTTTACAGTCGGCTGTCAGTAGCGTGATGGGGCGATAAGAGGCCAGGAGTTGGGGGTCCCGGTCGGGTTTCGGGAACGTCACTATCACCGACGCTCTCATAGAGCCGGGTAGCTCACCGATCCTGAGTGCCGCGTCCAGTACCGCGAGGAAACGGGGAGTCAACAGAGAGGCGAAGGTGGAGTAGTATTCGAGCGGAAACCCATCCAGACCTGGGGCCTTGCCTCGGGCCAGGGCCCTTACCGCGCTGGTAATCTCCGTGGCTTTTATTTTAGCGTCCAGCCCCGTCTTGTCCTCAGTAGAGATCTGAGGGAGGGGCAGAGGGTCCAGGAAGTGGCCGACGGCCCCTGGATCGAGAGATGAGGGGACCGTGTATACCGCTGAATAGTGTTGGTAAAATGCCTGAAGGATCTCGTCTTGGGATTGCACCAGGGATCCTTGGGGATTTATAATTGCAGTGATGGGCCGAACCTCCGTGTCTTGTTTAGCGAGCCATGCCAGGAGTGTGCCCGTTTTATCACGGTCCTTGTGCATGCGGGTAGCGTACGTCCGGAAGTTGTGACGTCGAAGATCTTTGCACGCCGTTTGATATGCCGATTTGGCTTGGGCGACTTGGATCGTTGTCGCTACCGATTGGTCTGCGGCTTTGGTAGCCGTGGCCAGTCGCTGTTCCGCCACTTTTAGGGCGTGTTCTAACATGTGTCTCATCCCGACCCGCTGTTTAATACAGTCCCCACGGGCCACCACCTTGAAGCCGTCCCACTCGACCAGGGTTGACGACGCAGTCCCCGCGTTATGAGTAAAATAGTCTGAAATGCTTTGTTGGTGGTCATGTGTGAAGACCTGGTCTGTGAGGCATTCCCGTGTGGGGACGGGGGGGTGCGGGGGTCTCCATTGGAGGCAAAGGAGGTGTGCATCGTGATCGGATACAACTCTGCCTAGATAGTCCGAGTGGCATACTTGCGGGAGAAGCGTAGCGGAGCATAGGAAGCGGTCAAGCCGAACTCGTAGATTGTGTGGGATGGAGTGGAAAGAGTAGATGCGGGCCTGAGGGTGGTGTGATCTCCATGCGTCTGTGAGCAATTGGGATGCATACTTGATTGCAGTCAGTAATTAACCCAGTAATTAACAATCCCTTAACAAGCATCTTTTTTCTCAGGGATTGGAGTTTTGTCTGCCACAGTCCTAACCAGGATCCAGATGTTCCCTACAAGTGATCTTTTAATCCCAGTCACTACACAACCAGGCTCAGGTTGAGGGTTAGCAATGGTCGCGCAAGGATCCTGTCGAATTAGCAAAGGCGATGGAAGTAATTCATTGCCGCATGTTTTTTTCCTGTGGAATGAAGGAGAACCCCATATCAAACCTCAACCTCCAGGTTGCCAACTCATTTTCACTGTATTGAGGAGGTTACGTTGGAGTGGGGGGTCCACCCATCGGGAGAGAGGTTAGATCACCAGCATATTGTAGCACAACTTGTGTTTTTGACTCACTGAACAAAATCGCCATTAAAGTGCATACCGGAACCCACATGAGAAATTAGAAATCTATGAGAGGTAGAACCAGAGTTCTCAACACTGAGTCCGGTTTGACAGGAAGTGCTTGAACCATTGCAGGGCAATGCACCGCTCCACAAGTCATGCTCTGGTCAAACATTGCCAATCCCTCACAGAGGGATCAAGGAGATTTAATGCACAAGCCAGTCCCCAGCCAATGGCCATGAACAAGTTTTCTGTGAAGTTCCTATAGGTAGGTTTAAGTTAGCCGCATTTTGTGGAATCCCAATTTGAAATCAATAAGGATATTGTGTTCATTTTTTGCAAAAAAAATGGCAAGAAAGAAATGTTTCCAGTGAACTTGTTTTTAGGATTCAGGACAATCTTCGGACACTTGAATGAAGCCTTAAGCTAGACTATATTATGGCATGATTGAATATCGTGGGGACTTATGTGGAGAAGAGGGTAGCGTTAAAGACCCTTTTTGATAGTTGGTTTAATGGCAGGCTGAAAAAGTTCGATGTCTTTTTGCATTGTAGATGTTCTTGGACAACGCTGATGCTTTTAGATCGATGGCTGTTCGAGCAGTAGCAGCACCCCCCACCCCAGCGCCTTGAGACCCTCGCGGGTGAGTAGCGCGCTATATAAATGTACTGATTGATTGATTGATTTCCCTATGCCCCTCATGCATCGGATCAACTAGTGGTGTTCACAAGTAGAATGAGGTTAGTCAACCTGTCATAAGATGACCCTTACAGTACATACTCAGAATGACTTAGCTCAGGGGTGCAGCATGGGTCAGATAGTAAAACCAGCTCAGAAGCATGACCTCCTCCATTTAAATAGTGCTTTCTGTTGAACATGGGATGTGCAATGAACTTCTTGGGTAAGTTCTCTCCTTCTCATTTCATCTCTGCTAGGAGGAACGAAGACATGGTAGCCTATGCACCTTCCACAAATGTGCTTAGAACCAGACCCTTTGTCACACCTAACCACATTTACTGACTGTAGGGTGAAGAAGGCCTCTGCTCATACCTCTGCCCCCACCCGGCCACATGCTAGTGAGACCTGAGGCCTAGGTACCTGGCTCGAGGCGTAGGCACTTAAGCTCTGCTAGTCACCCATTGACATGGACCCAACCAAAACTTGAGGCGATCCGAGATAAAGACACCATCCCTTCACCTATACTATCAGGGCAGAAGAACCCCACACCAGGCCCTTCTCCCCCATGCCTACATTTAAGCTTAGGTTTCCAGGTCCTTGCCCCAACTTCCTGCTTTTACTTGTGGGCACTGGAGATCTCCACATGAGACTCATTCTACCTCCTGCCTTTATATCTCGTTATGTTGCCGAAGAGTGAGAGGTCCCTATAGCAAGCCTCTACCATGCACCCAGGTTCCCATCATCCTGTATTTACATTTGGGGCAGGAAGCCATTGCTTAGGCCAGTGCTTCCACACCCTACATGACTGCTTAATCCAGCAGGAGGAGGACCCCACAGAGCATGCCCCTGCTACCCACTTGCTTTCATATGCCTTTGGGGTCAGAACGGCCTGATGATCAACAGTGCAGAAGGTGCAGTGGCACCAGGGACCAGAGGTGAGACGGTCCCTTTGGAAATTATGGTTGTGTTTTTTTTAATCGAGGCCACAGATAGCTCTAAAGTCTCCGGGGTTTGCAGGGTCATAGCTATTAATAGTGCAGTGAGTACATTGGCACTGGGGTCCTGTATTTTTACCCCCCAATAATGGCTGTCTTTTACTACCAACCTATGGGTAGGGTGAACCATTTGCTTGTGTCTGGGCTCATGATGGACTTGCTACATCACTGGACATGATGCTTCCTCACTAGGCATCTGCCCCGTGCCAGTTTACATTTATGTTTGGGTGCAGGAGGGGCCTCCTAAAACCACATTTTCCCACCCTTCCAGACACACTGTCTGAGACAGGAGGCCCAGGATCCAGTCTTTTGTACCCCAACTGCTCACTACAATATTTAGGTATACAACGACCCAGAGCCGGCTGTCCCTACCTCACTACCATGATCAGGGAGGTGGTCTCTGGGTATGTTGTCTGCCAAAGCTGCTCAGCCCATTGGTAAGGGACTCTTGTGCATGCTTCCTGCGACACTCCCCTAACTACTGTTCTCTTTCACTAAAGCATTACCAGTCACTTTGCAGTGTAGTTCCTATTTCCCTTATAGGCTCTGCGCATTGGAATAATATACACTATAGTTGTGGCATAGGACTGAGGTCAGTATGCCTCTATCGAGTACATTAAACTTAATTACTTTGTGTGCCAGCTAACTCAGAGCCCACTAGAAACTCCTTGAATAAACAAGAAGGGAGTAGTTTCTGGCAACCGCATAAACATGACAACTTTGTTTCCCTTAGAATCGGAACATGTCTCAGAATCGAGGAAACAACAGATAACAGTTTCACTCAGTCAATCGTGCATGCTTAGTTTCTCCAGAGTTACACAGAAATAGATAGACAGGTGTTTCAATAAAAGGATTTATTGAACAGTCTTGTTTCTCGTGTAAGAGATATGAGCTGTTACAATCGCAAGCCAGTATGCGAGATATAATACGTACAGCGTAAGCAGTAAGAAGAAATAATACTGCAACAGCATTGTCTTCTAGCTATGACATATATTTGTATACACATACATAAATAAAATAGGCTAAAAAGTGGATACTCGTTTGATACTCCTAAATCGTTCTACCCCAGTGTACCTAACCTAAGTGTAGTACAAGGTAAGAAGTAGGTGCTGTGTTCTATAGTATGGTATGCTATAGTTTTGCATATGCCAAGTTTGTATGCCAAGAGTCCCTCTAGGTTCTAGTCAGCTCCATACCTTAGAATGAGAGAGGTGGGAATCTCTTTCTGGGTCCCAAACTCTAACACCCCGCGAAGGGAATCAGAACACTGGAAGCTGGATTCTCTGCAAGTAGGGATGACAGCGTCTGGTCAGTGCGTCAGGCGGGGACTCAAATTCTTCATAACTTGCGGTGGCGAGCCGTATTGAGCTGTGCAGCCGAGCCATAGTTTGCCATGGTAAGGGAAGGTATATTTATACCTGGAAGGTGCTTAGGAATGTTAGCATTGACGTAAAGTCGGGCAGAGGAAGACGTCATGAATGAACCCCTAAGGAATAGTAGTTCATGCATAATAGATGAGTTCTTGGAGAAATCAATAATCCTAGCTAGGGAAAGTCCCAATGGCTTAAGGGTCTGGTTTCTAAGAACTCGTTGTGACGTGGGGACAGGTGACCATGCCTGTATTTGGATAGCATGGCTAATGCCTAAATAAGGACTGGGATTCTATGCCTAAATAAGGGCAATGCGAATTGTGGCAAAGCAGTCAGGCAAAGCTAACGTGGGTGGACTGGTCTGCCAGTAGTAGGAGCACCAGACAAGGTTAAGGGTATGATTTTTATGGCGTTGAGATACTCTGGGTGGGTTAAGGAGGTTATGGAAGGGGGGGGGGGTGTATGTTTTTTTTACTGTGTCATTGGTGATCCTTCAGCACCATCCCTCTGCTATCTTTGAGCTTTGCACCTGCAAGCCTTTAGCATCACAGTCACCAGGTGACTTGTCTTGTCTTTTACTTTGTTGTAGGGAGGAGTGCTGTGTTTGTGGGTGGAGGTGGAGATACGCCTTCTGGTAATTGTCTCTGCCTCCCCTGCCTCCTTCCTAAATTCAAGAACCTCTTTCCAACCTGACTGGCTAGAAGTCACTCCTCCTGGGCATGATACCAAATCCGCACCCAGGAGAGGGAAGGTGGAAGTAGTATCTTGCAAGGTAGGTGTGGTATTGGAGAACATTGACATATAATTCTATGGGTCATAATTAGAAGTCAGTTTATTTTCTTGGAAATAAACATGATCCTCAAAAGGCCTGTTTAAGAATTCTGGGTCTTACCTGTTCTGGGCTATAAAAAACAATAACATCATCTCAGACTCTCCTGCAAAACTATTTCATGTTCAGCAGGATATTTGGTGCACGGGACAGCACATATGGCCCAATTCAAAAAGAAAGTTGTAAATCTGCACCTACGTGCAAGTGTAGATTTGAAGCTTTGTTGGGATTCTTTGCTTCTGTAGGGGCCGTGTAATAAGTTGACATCTTTTAAAAAGTTCATTTGCAGGGTTTTACAGACCTTAAGATAATCAGCTTCCATTTGAAAATGTGGCCAAGGCTCTCCATTTCAAACCAAGGACCCCCCCCCAGGGTTCTCCATCATTTTTGAGTTTTTGAACCAGGTTTGCCATCGAATGTCATAGGTTTCTGCCTGGAGCCTAAAGACACGCTAGTGTTTTAAGGCATTATGGGCCTTTGCCGCAGGATGATTTGGGCATCAAGTCTTAAACTTGACCCTAAACTCAGTAATGAGCGGATGAGGCACTTTTGGGGCCGGCTTAATGTGTTTTTTTCGAAGATGCAGTCACATTCTGGATGCTTGATTTTGTACCCTTTGCAGTCTTGCAGTCACATTTTGGATGCTTGATTTTGTACCCTTTGCAGTCACATTCTGGATGCTTGATTTTGTATACCCTTAGCGGCCTTGCAGTTACATTCTGGATGCTTGATTTTGTATACCCTTAGCGGCCTTGCAGTTACATTCTGGATGCTTGATTTTGTATACCCTTAGCGGCCTTGCAGTTACATTCTGATGCTTGATTTTGTGCCCTTTGCAGTCTTGCAGTCACATTCTGGATGCTTGATTTTGTATACCCTTAGTGGCCTTGCAGTTACATTCTGGATGCTTGATTTTGTATACCCTTAGCAGCCTTGCCATTACATTCTGGATGCTTGATTGTGTACCCTTAGTAGCCTTGCAGTTACATTCTGGGTGCTTGATTTTGTACCCTTTGCAGTCTTGCAGTCACATTCTGGATGCTTGATTTTGTATACCCTTAGCGGCCTTGCAGTTACATTCTGGATGCTTGATTTTGTATACCCTTAGCAGCCTTGCCATTACATTCTGGATGCTTGATTGTGTACCCTTAGTAGCCTTGCAGTTACATTCTGGGTGCTTGATTTTGTACCCTTTGCAGTCTTGCAGTCACATTCTGGATGCTTGATTTTGTATACCCTTAGCGGCCTTGCAGTTACATTCTGGATGCTTGATTTTGTATACCCTTAGCAGCCTTGCCATTACATTCTGGATGCTTGATTGTGTACCCTTAGTAGCCTTGCAGTTACATTCTGGGTGCTTGATTTTGTACCCTTTGCAGTCTTCCAGTCACATTCTGGATGCTTGATTTTGTACCCTTTGCAGTCACATTCTGGATGCTTAATTTTGTATACCCTTAGCAGCCTTGCAGTTACATTCTGGATGCTTGATTTTGTACCCTTTGCAGTCTTGCAGCCATATTCTGGATGCTTGATTTTGTACCCTTTGCAGTCTTGCAGCCATATTCTGGATGCTTGATTTTGTACTCTTTCCAGTCTTGCGGTCACACTCTGGACGCTTGATTTTGTACCCTTTGCAGTCTTGCAGCCATATTCTGGATGCTTGATTTTGTACCCTTTGCAGTCTTACAGCCATATTCTGGATGCTTGATTTTGTACTCTTTCCAGTCTTGCGGTCACACTCTGGACGCTTTATTTTGTACCCTTTGCAGTCTTGCGGTCACATCCTGGACGCTTGATTTTGTACCCTTTCCAGTGAGACATATTCTGGATGCTTGATTTTGTACCCTTTGCAGTCTTGTGGTCACATTCTGGACGCTTGATTTTGTACCCTTTCCAGTCTTGCAGTCACATTCTGGATGCTTCATTTTGTACTCTTAGCAGTCTTGTATTGAAATTTCCTGAAGGCCAAAGGACACCACACTTTAGTAGTACAGACGGACCATGTCCAGAGCAAAGTGGCTAGCTTAAGGAGGAACTTCTAGTAATGACATTAGGCCTCAAGGCATAGTTTGTGCCACAACATTAACGAACAACAACCCAAAGGCAACCAAATGAAGGGACCACTTGGAACCAGAACATGGGAATCTGGCGGCAAGTAACAGGGCAAGAACATACAATAATGACACTGTAAAAATGTGCTCACACTCTCCAAATGATTTGAAAGCATCACACCACATTAACAAAAACAAAAGACACCTACTCATAAAAGGAAAGCAAGCTATTCTGTCAGCAGTATTATATGCCCAGGGTAGATCTTGGTCTGAATGACCTTGCTCTTGTACACAAGAGTTTTGCCTCTGCATCTGCGACATGTCAGGATATAGTACCAGTACACAACTAATACCCACTTCACTTGTTATGCACCTGGGTGAAAACACGAACATATATAAAGAAGCAGTTTTTGCTGTTTATTTTACGTTCGGCCCTTAACAAGGAATGGTGCAAGATTTTGTGTCCAGAAATCCAGCCAAGGGACGCATAACTGTTTGACGAGGTAATTTACCACTTCCGGGGTTCCACTGCTTGAGGTGGTCTGTGTTGGAATCTGCACCGATTCTACTCGTCTCTTCTTGTGTGGTGCACGGGCTGGTGTGAGAACCACAGGGCCGGAAGTGGCTCCGCATATCATCTGAACACAATGCGTGACACACCGGGACGGCCGGGCTCTTAGAAACCAGGTTACTTCCTGCACCGCGAGCAGTTGACTTCCTGAAGCCTCGGCCCACGTGAGCCGTTCTCTTTACACCTCTATGTTTAGAAGGTGACGGCTGCCGTCTTCACACGGGAGTCAGGTGGCTGTGCGGCAGAAAGGTGCCAAACTGAAGTCATGAAATGATAAAGTAAGTGGGGCGGCCTGCACCGGAAGTTGACATCAGTGAAGCAGAGACACCGTGCAGGGCCTGCTGGCTGCTGCTTTTCACTTACTTTCTGGTATCTTTGACCTGCTAGCCTAGGTGCCCCGAATCTGTCTTCTTTTGATTTGAATAACACGATATCTGCCTTCGGGAGATGTTGGCCCTCTGCAGAAGCAGCAGAAAGAGAGCTAGTGTCTCTGATGCAGTCACATCCCTTACAGATGATCTTGAGGACACTGACATCTCAAGTGCTGCAGGGGCAGGCACACATGGCGTGCCTTCACTCGTATCTGGTTAAGTAAAACACTTAATTTGAGGACAGCGCTTCCCCAAGTGACCTGCAGGAATGCAGCCTCTTCTGGCACTGTTCGTGGCCCATCTTCCAAGTGAGAACTTTTGGCAGGATGGCTCAGTGAGCTAAAAGTTTGATGGTGATATTCAGTGCGGAGGTTATGTGTTGAATCCCGTTAGGGCTGACTAACCTTCTGTGGTATGATAATAAAACACTGTATAAATGCGGGTTGGCAAAGCGTTGGCCACCAGCCTTTTGGCTCTATCAATGTTAAGTTTGACATGGTTTCCATAAAAAGTTATTGTTAATTAAGTAGGCTGCTGTGCCCTCATCAATCTAAAAAATATATTGGGTAAAAGCAAAAAATATGTTTTGGTATCAAACACACGCTTCCTATAGTTGTCCCAAGCACTTAAGAGAACTACTTTGTTGTTTGCATGTGCTCCTTGTGAAGGGGCACAATGCCATCTCTCAGAGTGAAGTTGGCCAGTGGCTGAAGTGGGCTGACCTGACCTATTTCCCCATGCTGTAGGCTGTAGTGTGCAGAAGAAAATGTGAATGGCACAATAACAGACCAATGGATAAAGGTGCCGACTGAAAGCCCCAAAGGGTAAATATAGTATATAAGTTTAGTAAAATCAAAAGGTCTTGGCTAACTCCAAGCCTAAAAATAAGTTCTTATTTTTAAAATTGGGACAGTTTAGATGGGTAGTGCAAAGTGTTGTACATCCATAGGCTGAACTAAATTGTGCAGTGGTGTTGTTGTCCCACATATGTGTACATTGCAGTAGGTGCAGCATACTCTTTTCAGGTGCTAATTACTTAAGGCACGCTATTCATAAACTGAATGTGCCTACTTTATTTTTTTTACAACTAAAACATTAAAAAACGTGTAGCTAGTAAATTTCATAAGACACACAATTGATGGACGGAATTCAGAACAAATCAAAACATTCACCCCCAGTCAAGAGATATGGGTTAAATCCATCATTCTTTTGCTCACCATGCCACCCCAGTTTAGACCTGGCCATATGCAAATCAGTCTTGACCCTGTGCCTCATGGGAACAGTCCAGCCCGAACTGCCAAACCAGGTCCTCCCTGGACTGGAACCAAGCATCCTAGGACCGGTTTCGGGGTTTCACCCCTCTTCAGCCAGGATAGCTTGATTCCAGTAGCACAGTGAGCCCAGGACCCACGTCTGGGCATACCTGGCGCACTTAGGGAGAGAAAGCAAAAGACACACAATTGATGGACGGAATTCAGAACAAATCAAAACATTCACCCCCAGTCAAGAGATCTGGGTTAAATCCATCATTCTTTTGCTCACCATGCCACCCCAGGTGAGACCTGTCCATATGCAAATCAGTCTTGACCCTGTGCCTCATGGGAACAGTCCAGCCCGAACTGCCATGCCAAAGAGCTACTTCGTAACAGATAGCACACGTTTGCTGAAGGATGGCACAGTGAGCTGAATGCTTCCTGCAGTCGGAAGCAATGTCCTGAAGGTGATGAGTTCAGGTCCTGACAAGGCACACCCAGTCTTCCATCCTTTCAAGGTAGGTATCTTCAGTTCCAGATATTAGGTTATAGTAATAATTTATTTGTGATTTGCAACCCTCATGAACGACAGAAGGTCGATATTTAGCTCTATAAAAAAACAAGTAATTAGCATTTAAATAAAGATGAGGTCAAAAGGCCACTTTTTAAATTAGCGGGGCGTACAGAACATGCTGGTGCTACTGTAAATGATGTGCTACATTTAGATAATTGAGAAAAGGGCAAATCGGCAGCCAGCAGAATATAGAGCAGCCTGCACTGATGATTTGCACCACCCATCTGCTCCTGCCCCAGGGCAACTGACTGGACTACAGTGCAACCACACCTTAGAAGTCCACATCAGGTTGGCCAGAAGTCTCTGCTCGGTATTCCGGCCTGTTGAAATACATTCACCTCTCAACATTTGTTTGACAAGAGGCTTTGAAGAATAGTCATTTGAGAACGTTGACAGTTTTCTACAAGTCCCATGTTGCATTATCTTTGCGGAAAAAAGCATGTGGCTAGTATCGAACTAGGAGCCAGATGTACGATCCACCAAATTGCAACTCGCAAATTAGGATGTCCAACATTGTCTCAGACACTGTTTGCGATTTCTAATGGGGTAGCAAATTGCATGCCTCATCAATATTAATGAGACAGGCGCAATTTGCGACCCCATTAGGAATGGCTAGCACTCACAGGGACTGCTATTAAATAAAGCAGTTATTTTTTTAATGCAGCCTGTTTTCCTTAAAGGCCACTTTAGGCCCCAGGACCGACAAAGGCAGCAGCAGGTCATATACTTAACAGTCAAGCTGCATGGCGTCCCAAAGCGTTGCAGGTCTGCGAAGCCCTCAGGATGGTGCATCGTGCTACTCAATGTCACTCAGCTGGCTCACCGGGGGAGTCTCTCGACCATCTCGTCGCTCCCGATGCGACCGCTCTGCCTGCCGTGCAAACTTGAGCGCTTCCGCCACCTCCGTGAAGACCATTGGCTTCCCCTTGTGCTGAATCCGCAACTTGGCAGGGTACATCATGGCGTATTTAGTCCCCATTTTCTGGAATATCTTTTTAGCCGGCAGGAATTCCCGCCTTGCAGCCTGCACAGCTTGTGTAAAGTCAGAGTACAAAGAGACGGCCATGTTTTGGAAATTGAGCTCACCTTTTTCCCGGGCCATCCTCAAGATCGTGTCTCTGTCTCTATAATTTAGGACTCGGGCAAGGATCGGGCGCGGCGGCGCTCCCGGCACCGGGCGTGGTCCCAACACGCGGTGTGCGCGTTCAACCAAGAACATGGGCGACAGCTCAGCTCCAAACAGGTCGCGGAACATACCCTCAATGGAATTGTTCCATATTGCCAATGTTGGTGGATTCCGCAATACCAATAATTTGTACGTTGTTTCTGCGGGAGCAGGCTTCCAAGTCCTCATTGCACCCTCGTATTACTTCCAGCACTTTATCCATGCGGAGTAGCTTTTCTTGGGTTTCACCTAGGCCTTCTTCACACTCAGTAATCCGAGTCTCCGCCGCTGCAAGCCTCTCTTCATGCTGATCGACTTTGTGTGATATTCCGTCAAGTCGCTGGGCCATGGAGTCAAGTTTGCCGTCAATCTCCTTGAGGCAGCCCTTAAGGTCACGAAACATGCTCTTGACGTCGTCTTCCTGCGTTGGTTCCATCTGCGTTTCAGGGACCACCGTCTGTGATGCCGGCTCCGTTACAGTGCTCCGGGCAGTCTGCTTCTCAAAGTGAAGCTTCCACTGCTTGGCTTCTGCCTTCCCCATGGCGCCGCGGTGGAGAAATCTCACGAGGGTCTCAGGAGAGAGGAGATGGCCCCAAGGGATCGCTGCAGGCCTCGGCCCCGTCCGAACCCCCGGGTCGCCCAGGCCCTCGATTTTCTCCCCCTCGCGTCCCACTGCGCAGCTCTCACGGCGAATGGTGAGCCTCACAGCCGGCAATTCGCAGCAGTCCTTCAGCGCGCTCTGTTCGTGGGCCTGCGTCTACTCAGGTGTCTCCGGAGGGCGCACAGTGAATGCGCAGCAGGTTATCAGTCTACCTGGATGGCCTCCCGCTCCTCACACGTAGGCACCTTTCTCTGTCCCCGTCCGGCAGACTCTTATTGTCAGACGCGGGACCTCCGTGAGCAGATTGCCAGGCTGCACTCACTGGCAGGAGTCTGTCGGGTTATACCCCCAGGGCGCTGCAGCCGATTCCCCCCGTCGTCTGGAGCATTGGCGATTCCAGCAGCGCAGGATGTGCCTTAGCCGGTAAGGTTCCACCAGCCTACCGGGCAGCTCGGTCCCCGCCTCCGAAGTTCCCGAAAGGCATCCAGCCCATCCCCCGGCAGGGGTATCGCCTTTCGGCCAGTCTCGCTGCCACCAGTGCTCTCGGCGTCTCCTCTTCCCGCGTCGGACCCTCGGCCCGAGACCGGGAAATTGCGTAGCGATTCCTGCCGCTCAACGAGGCGCAGGCAGGCCGCAGGCACGGCAAAGAGCTACCGCGCCGGGTAGCCGCCACCGATCTTGGCCACGAGTGCAGTCATCGAGTCCTCGGCGCCCAGGCACCTCACGCCATATCTTAAAGTGGCCTTAAAGTGAAAGTGCAGAGAAGGGCTGAGGGGGGAAAATTGGACTAGGCACGGAGACTATTTCTGATCTTTGGCTGTGTAATGTGTATGGAAAGGCGCGAGGCCCACACTGCTGTAAGTAGACAATATGTGAACGCAGAGGGCGGAATTGTTCGGCCACCCTGTCGCTATCAGACGGGGTAGTGTGCAGGTGACCCCATGCCCTCGCAGGGATGATTCCCATGATGTTACTACAGGAACGCTATTGTGGGGTTGGGGTGGGGGGGGGGGTACTGATTCTCAACCTGATTGGGGGGTTGGAGTGGGAGGTGGGGGGACTTGGTTGTTGTTGGTTGGGTTTATTTCACTGCCATCCTTTCTTAATCTATTTAGTGACGGCGCAGCACTGGCACAGGCCGACGCCATTTTGTTATTGACTGCGAGACATGACGCGTGAGGTTTCTCGCCACCTGCCCCGCCTCGGGCGACACTGGGTGCCACTCCGCTGCGCAGGACACGTCCATATGCACATCCCTGACCGCGCTGCGCTGCCTGACATGGAATATCCGCGGCCTCAATGATCACCGCAAGATACGATTGACTCACGCGCATTTGACACGGCACAGCGTAGACATATGTTTCTTACAGGAAACGCATTTGACACAGATAGCCGGGGAGAAGCTTAGGAATGCTAGATGGGGCGAAATACACACTTCCGGCTGTTCCAGTTACTCCCGTGGAGTGGCTATTTTAATCCGAAAGGGACTGCCCTGGCAAACATTCAAGGTACACGCCGACACGGAGGGGCGCTACGTCATATTGCTGGGGAAACTATTTCACATGCAGATAACACTTGTCAACACGTATGGCCCTAACACGGACGACCCGGGTTTTTCCGTCACGTCTGGCATAAGGCACAATCGTTGGGCGGGGGGGCGTGCGTCTGGGGCGGGGACTTTAATGCTGTGCTTTCGTTGGACCTTGATAGGGAGGGGGCGGCTCGCACACATCACCCACACGCGGCGGGTCTTATCCGTGGCCTAATGGAGGACTATCATCTGCTGGATTCGTGGCGGGTGTTGCACCCCGCGTTGAGGGAGGGCACCTGCTTCACCCCACACAGGGGAGCCTGGTCCAGACTGGATTTCTGGCTCTTAACCCCACAGGTACATGCATGGGTGTCTGAAGTTAATCACAAAGCACGCACCCTCTCGGATCACTCCCCGGTGGAGCTGACACTGAATATCCCCAAACCATATATAACGCCCTTCACGTGGCGATTGCCGGCGCGGGCCTTGTTGGATCAGGTCTTTCGTGAGGAGCTATACCAACACATCCTTGAATATTTTGAGCTGAACACGGGGTCTGTGTCATCGCTGAGCGCCCTGTGGGACGCGTTCAAGGTGGTGATCCGAGGTCACTGCATTGCAGGACAGGCCAAAGTACTGAAGGCCATAAGGGGTACACTCAAGGGGCTGGAAGACCGCCTACATGCTCTGGAGGTGCAGTACTGCTCGGACCCCTCGGCGACAGTTTTGGCGGAAACGCGCACCAAACTCACGGAATACCAGACTGAGGCGGATAGGGAGCTAAAATTTTTGACTAAGCATGCAATAGCCCGCCGATATGGGGAGGGAGATCGCCCGGGCAAAACGCTCGCCCACCTGCTGCGAACGCAAAGAACTTCCCCATTCATATCATCAGTTGCAACTCAGCGAGGGGACCACGTGCACACACCTTCCGAGATCCTGGACATATTCCGGACCTTTTATAAAGACTTATATCGTACCCGGGGGACGCCTCCGATGGAGGATCTATCTGGATACTTGGACACGATACAGCTAATATGGTTTTAATGCGCACCAAAAAGGCTACTTCGATCGTCCCTTCGAGGTAGAGGATGTTAAGGAAGCCATAGGGTCCTTGGCAGCTGGAAAAGCGCCGGGGCCAGATGGCCTGCCGGCACAGTTTTATAAGGAATATGCTGATCTCCTGGCCCCCAGACTATTGGCAGTATTTGCCGAGGCAGTGGAGGTTGGTACCCTCCCAGAGTCGATGAGAGAGGCTATCATTATCGCCCTCTTAAAACCGGACAAGGATGCACAGCAGTGCGACTCCTATAGGCCGCTTTCCTTAAATAACACTGATGCAAACATTTTTGCTAAAATGCTCGCGACGCGGCTGCAGCCGGTGCTGCCACTTATGATCCGCCCAGATCAGTCGGGATTTGTGCCGGGCCGCTCGACATCTCATAACCTCCGAACCCTCTTTGGGGTACTGCATTATCTGGCCCCACACGTTAAGGCCGCGGCGGTGCTGCTGGACGCCACGAAAGCGTTCGATTCCCTGGAGTGGGGTTTCCTGTTTCCTTTACTGCAGCGAATGGGTATGAGTGAGGCTTTTATTCGCTATATCAGGTTACTCTATACCAACATCACTGCCCGGGTGCGAGTAAACGGGCTAGTCTCTGCACCCTTTGCCATTGGAAGGGGAACGCGGCAGGGCTGCCCCCTCTCACCCCTACTATTTGCGATCGCTACGGAGCCATTGGCAGCCCGCATACGACAGCACCATGCGGCCAGGGGCATTGGGTTCTCGTCGAGGGCACTGACCGTCTCACTATATGCGGATGACATTACCCTATATGTGACAGACCCACAAGAAAATCTTTCCCCCATGACGAGGGAGCTGGTACAATATGGTTTGCTGTTGGGAGTGGCCATAAATTGGGAGAAGTCGGTCATTCTGCCACTGACGTCCGGGACGACACGCTTTGCTCCGGACTGCCCGCTGAAATGGGCTGACGGGCCGGTGCGATACCTGGGGGTATGGATAAGCACAGACATGCAGCAAATATGGGCGGAAAATTATGGGCGGGCACTGGGCTGGATTGAGGAGAGGGTGAGCCGCTGGCGGGAAGAATAGCGGTGGCCAAAATGGTCATTCTACCTAAGCTCCTATATTTCTTTGTCAACATCCCGCTGCCCCTGACTGCTCACTTCTTGCGCCAAGTGCGCTCGCTGATGATAGAACTGGCATGGGGGGGGAAACAGCCGAGGGTGGCATGGGAGACCCTCACTCTCCCACAGCGACAAGGGGGCATGGCGGCACCGGACTTCTCGCTATACGCTTACTGTGCACAGGCACAGTTCTTGCATTACTGGGCACGCCCCACACCGTTTCAGCCACATGTGGCAATAGAGATGGATAGAGCGGCCCGCTACCACTAGCAGTGGCCCGATACACGCCATACAAGCGTAGATGCACGGAAATCGACCCGCTACATGCGCTTAGATGGGCCTGGGATGGGCTGCGACGTAGAGCCCAGATGGACCTCCTCTACACCAGATCGGTGCCCCTGCGGGGAACCCGATGTGGCCCCCGTTACAACACATGCAAACCGGGGAGCGAGCTGTGTCGTGGGGCCTCCGCAAAGGGGGGGACCTGTACCCGGGAGATACGTTCCTCACGATGGAGCAGCTGTGTGGTGCGGAGGCTCCGACGATGCTTGACACGCTACTTTACTATCAGCTTCGCCACACGTGCCGAAAGCTGTTTCCTACTTTTCCGACACCGTATTTGCTTGCCCTGGAAAATGTGCTCACGGTGGAATCGGGGCGCAAACTAATATCCAGATTGTACGTGCGTATGCAAAGCAATCATCCAGTGGTGGTCCCAACGGCGCGTGGCATGTGGGTTGCGGAGCTGGGCGCCGACATCTCTGATGAACACTGGGATTTATGTTGTAGGCTCCTTGAGGTTTTGTCCCCCAACTACAGGCTCCGCCTGATCCATTTCAAATATATACATATGACGTATCGCACCCCTAGCCGGCTACATCGCATGGGCCTAAGAGACACAGGGAACTGCTGGCGCTGTAATGCACACGGGGCTACGTTTTTGCATATGGCGTGGGAATGTCCCACATTGGCGACCTTTTGGGCCAGGGTAATGGAGATAATTTGTACGATCACTGGCTGACTTATCCCATGTACTCCGCAGACTGCGCTGCTAGGCATCTTACACATGATCAAACCCAAACACCGTAAACTGCCGGCCATGCTAATATTGCTTGCCAAACGACAGGTTGCAGTGCACTGGGGAGTTGCTACGTCGCCTAGCATTAGGGCATGGGTGAAAAGCGTAGTATACTGCCAGACACAGCTCACTTTGTACTGGGAACTAATGCCGATACGCTCACGACCGCATGATATATGGGAACCCTTCACACACTGGTTGGCGCGGACTACGCTCCAGGCACTGTAACTAGGGGCTATTCATTTGGACTGACTGGGTGCAGACGATATACGGAGCGATCGCAAGACACGGGGGTAGATATTGGTGGTATGGCTCCTGCGCAGGAGGGGAGGGGGCGGAGATGGGTGGGCCAGGTGCATGTGGTTAAGCAATACTGAGGTGATTTCTGTCAATCCTATTGATGGCGTTGCGCTAGTGGGAAGTTGTGTCGTCAATAACTTGTCATATGTAAAAAGCAGTGAGTTGTATTGTTTATTGTTGCTGAAAAATGCAAATAAAAAGAATTAAAAAAAAAAAAAAGATTATGGTTTGCCTAATTTGTTGGTTGTCAACCACTTGTGGCCAGTCAGTGCATTCCCTGGGAAGGCAGATGTACGGGATGCCACGTAATCAAGTCATGCAACGCCTCGAGCTTGATTGAGATCAACCTGATGAATAATTTCTGAGAATCTCTGGATTCTGTATTACATGGACATTTGGATCTTGGTTTTCTTGATGCGGAGCGTATTTGGATGGAATTAGCTCTAAATCACAGGTTTCTGTCCCTGGTCTAGAGCAGAATTCAGGTTTATTAACCACCATTTTTTCCACACCACTCTACACTCGTCTTTTTTTGTCTCTTTTGTGGCGGGCAGTTCTCCTTCATCCAGTCGTAGATATGTTTAGGAAATTTGTGAGGAGAATCTACTTCCCAGTTTTCTCTTCAAGGCAGAGGTAGATGTGATTGTCGTCATGTGGAGGTGGTGGTTATGCAAGTGGACCCATGCACACATTGACATGTGAGGGGGTAGGGCATGCCCCATTTGCTTATCCCAGAGGGTTTGACTGTCATGATTTTGATCAGTTGACTGCAGTTTGGGAGGAATGATTTGATCCCCTTTCTTTAGCAGTACCTGAGATTCCGTTCCTCAACGTGTTGTCAGATGCAAAGAAATATCAATTCTGCATTGCGGCTCTTCACAGGGTCAATAATAAGAGCATTGCTGATGTTTGCTAGTTTAGTTTCTCTTCTTTTCAGAGGTCTGAAATAGAATAAATTGTGTTTTTTATACATCTTTCTAAAGTTATCTGGTTGCGTTCCTTACTACGAGTTTGCCAGGGTATCAGAAATGTTATATAGGCTAATAAACATCTACCATCTTTCGGTAAACTGTGGGATTCTTCAGAAGAAATTTGCTGATTGCATGGAGACTACACACACGAATTACAATCAACACACAAACTCCATAATTTCAGGATTCAAAGAGAACCCCTTGGGGCATGCTGGACAGCTCTACAGGTACACAGCGTGCTTTGGTCATTTTTGTTAGCTTTACCC
Organism: Triturus cristatus; assembly: GCF_964204655.1. Classification (NCBI taxonomy): domain Eukaryota; kingdom Metazoa; phylum Chordata; class Amphibia; order Caudata; family Salamandridae; genus Triturus; species Triturus cristatus. Next base: position 153,234,589 of record NC_140594.1, on the reverse strand, counting down.
CCCCCCGTGAAGACACGTGGGTTGTCACTATTGTCAAGTCGGAAAAATGTTATATCTTCCATGCAATTTTGTTTAGTTGCATGAGGGGGGTTTTTAAAGGCTCTGAAGTTCATGGAGAAATGTTCCTTTGACATCTTATTATTTTATTGATTTAATTTGCATTACCTGTCCTTTTTACATATTGCCTACTAGAGAGCACAAGCTGTCTGGTTGTAAAAGATGTATTGTGGGCTTACCAAGAACTTACAGTGAGGTTAAAGCCTGCCCATTGCGTACCATTAGTTATCTTTATTGTCACTTTATTTTCCTTCCTTATTATTGGATGGCTTTCCTTGTCCATCTTGTGTTTGTCCCTCTTCTGGAGCTTAGCATCTTTAACATTCTCTTGGTTGGTTGATTTGTATCCTTCCACTGCACCGCACGCATGGTGATGCTTGCGTGCATGAGAAACAGCGTTTACAATGCTGTTTCCACAACGCAGTGCTATTACAACGCGGTCGTTATAACGACTGCGTTGTTAGTACACAATACCGTTACATCGCAAGTTATTACAACGACTTGCTGTAGGGGGCACAAAGGTATCGGATATAACATCCAACACCTTCCCTGCTGTTGTGCAAACTGGAGTAGGAATAGTAAATAATACTATTCCTAAGTCCAGCTCGCCCCCTACAGCAACTCGTTGTAATGACTTGCAATGTAAAGGTATTGCGTACTAACAACACGGTCGTTGTAACGACCGCGTTCTAATAGCATGTGGTGTATTTGTATGCGTTGTAACATGCTATATTCTGCGCACACCTGAAGAAAGACGTAACCTCCAGCAGTGACTGCATCATTGCATCTTGTTTCTTTTCTTCTTTTTGTTTTGCCGATGCTGCTATCAGCAAAAAGAATTTTGCCTTGCCCCCTAATGCTGCACAGCATTTGCAAAAAACACTGGCAAAGTTAGGCGCGACCTATTGGCTTTACCAATGTTGGTTGTCCTTTTGATAACTATATAAAATCCTCTCATTGCAGTCTTTGGAAAATGTTTTGTCTACATCTGTGTTGTTCCAGCGCCATTGCCATTCCAAAATAATGCCTCTTCCTTTAAATTTGCTAAAGTCTGCACTCTGCAGAGTACCACACGTTGGTAGGTTTGAGTTACAATAGTGTTCAATATGAGCTTATTCTAACAATAAGTTCCAAAATTCAGAATGCCTTTGGCTAAAAAGCAAGGCCTGTCTAATGGTGTCATAGGACATGGATCCACTTAGCAGAAAAGTGAGTCTGGTAAAAAGGGCCTGCTTACGAGTTTGGCGGTGTGGGAGCGGGCAGCCACACCAGCGCCCCACTGGCACACGGCCAAACTCATCTCCGACCACTCGCCAAATTAGGATTTTCTCCTGGTCTAGCAGGTGGTGCTTTGGCGGTCCCAGTCAGTGAGCCTTAGAAAGGCACCGCAATGGGAAAGCCAAAGCCCGTTCCAGGGTGGCATGGAATAGTGCAGTCCATGCCGTGCAGGAACTGGGGTGCATGCACACAGGGGAGCACACCATGTGTCCCCCTGCATGAACCCAATGGCCATGAAGCAACAGGGGGCCCTTCAGGGCCCCTTTAGTTTCTTCACCACCACAGTTTTCATTGCAGGCTCACCGACATGAAAACTGTGGGGGTGAGAAATCTCGTAATATGCTTGGCAGTGCCGCAGCGGCACCGCCAGCATATTGCGGGCCTAAGACTGCTGCAAGGGTGAACAACCTTTACAACGCAACTGTTACAACGCACTACACTTACAACAACATTTTTACAACGCAACATCCACTACAACGCATTCCATTACATAGCATGACACTACAACGCATGTTTAAAAACTACCTTTACAACGCATTCCATTACATCACATACTACCTTTACAACGCATACCATTACAACGCAATCCAACACTTACCCTACTGTTGCACCCCCTAGAGTTAGAATAGTAATTTTTACCCCTATACTATGCGTTGTAATGGTATGCGTTGTAAAGGTAGTATGCGATGTAATGGAATGCGTTGTAAAGGTAGTTTTTAAACATGCGTTGTAGTGTCATGCTATGTAATGGAATGCGTTGTAGTGAATGTTACGTTGTAAAAAATGCGTTGTAAGTGCATGCGTTGTAAAAGTGTGCGTTGTAACGACATACATCCGCTGCAAGACCACCAAAGATCACGGATCCCTGGCAGTAGCAGCGATCTCATGGCAGTCCGACCACGCAACTCGAAATGCGGTGGTCAGACCGCCGTTGCAGCAGTAGTTGCACGGCCACCGTGGGTCTGGCTGTCCATCGGACTGCCAAACTCATAATGAGGCCCCTAGTCACGATGAGGCTGTTTTGAGGCCCTTGTTTTCGTTATTTAAAAAAGTGACTTGTAATACTGACCCTCTAACATTTTATTGCACCTTACGGATTTTTTAAAATGAAGGGAAGCAAGAGTTGTGATGTCAGTGTTATTTGAAGCGAATCACCTTTAGAGTTCTCCAAAATGCATGCAGATTATTGTCCCTTAAAGAATTTTGGGCCGAAATCACAGAGGTATTTGCACATATCATTTTCACTTAAGACACCAATGCTTTAGTTCACATTGCAAATCCGCCTTCCAAATTCACGATTCTTTACGGGGAAAAATATTTCTCCATAGGGAAACCAATAGTTTCTATGCACAAATGTACTTCAGCCTAACAGATCTGTATGAGAAAATATTTACACGAGGCCTCGCTGGAATTTGTGGCGGTCGCAGGATTACTCCTAGAATTCTGTGAGAAAATGTAGACGTAAACCGCTGTGAGTAGATCTTCAACTCTTTTGTGAATCGAGATTAGCTGTTCCGACTGTTGTCAACAATATCGAATGTTTGGTGAACAAAATGTGCCCAGATCTCCTACTTTTGACAGTGAAGTTGTTGTGTCTTTCTTCATGTCCCTTCACCTCTTCTAAAACAATATGCACACTGTCCAGGATAAGGAGTCTTCACCTGTGAGGAGGAGGCTGGAGAGCTGAGGTGTCCATTTACACTCCCATGGCAACCTTCACCTGACATCTCATATCCCCGCCCTCTGTGTGAGTCACGGGTCGCCTCTCCCCGTCTTCAGTCTCGGGGTGCTCGTCATCAGCCTGCATCGCCCTCCTCTGTTGTGTTTGTCTTCGTCTGAAGGCCCGGAGCGAAGGCGGGCCTGTCAGAGTGCATTAATCTGTGATACGGAGTCCTGCTCCTCGGTGAGTGATTCAGAGCTCTCTTACCCGGAAACACATCTCTGGCAGGCGAAGGGCAACACACTTCACTTGTACAGAAGGCAAGCGTATAGTTCCATTATAGGCACAAAACCCCACCCACACCACAGCAGAACGGGCATGCATGAATAAATACACAACACAACTATTTGTTTGGAGAAAATATTGCTGCAGGTTTATTCCATACAAAAGTATGCAAATACTGTGTGTTATCTAACGGGCGATCGAAGGGCAGGCAGCTGTACCAACCTATGCTGCCCTGCCTGCCTGATGAGCCAAGCACTGTGGAAAACCCAATCAGCTCTACCCTTATAGGGGTGACCCCCTTACTGGATCACGTGACACATTGGTCCCTTATTACTCACGCCCCTTTCAGGGCGGAGCGTAGCAAGGCAAGCCCCCGGTTGTTCAGGCCCACAACCGCCCGAAGGACTAATGGGGCGCCGATGTCATAGTTCCTCCCGGAGTCCCGCAGTAATGAATGGGGGTGGGGTAGTGCCCAAATGGATTTAAGGAGGGCCGTGGGCAGCCTCATTGTCGAAACTTTGTAAGTGGTTAAGCATTCATTTGAGAAATTTAAGGTTCGCAATTAGTAGTGCTAGTTAAAAATTAAATCTAGTGCCACATATCAACACGTTAATATCTTTTTTTTTTTTTATAGGTTTACCATGAACGACGGCTCTGTGAAGTTCTACAGAAGACATTCATTTTGTCCTGTTTTATAACTTCCGGTTGCTCTCGTCCTTCCTACGGTGGCCCCCTAAGTTCAATACTATCACGTCTGAAGATCAGTGTTTACATGAAGCTACCGGCGATTTTAACAGATGATGGAAGCTGCTCTTCCAAATGTATAAGAAAGATATGAGCATGAACGACAATTCACCGAAAGGCCAGGGGTAGTGGGAGTGACATCACAGGCTATTTGACCTGTACATTCGCACGCACGCAGAGGATTACACTGCATACACACACAATCATACATACGCACACTTTCTCTCACGTAAACACATAGTGCGCGCACAGCGTGACACTCGCCTTCCCACCACTTCCAACATTCTTCTCCACCCAACTCCCTGCCTTGCCCAGGAATGCCCATAAACTCTCATGTTCCAGTTATATCGTCCAAGGCGTAGATTTTTATTAATATCAAATCAGTTAATTCACCATAAACCACTACAAGAGTACAAGTATCCTACTTGGATATACATTTCATTATGAATGGCATCACACACTAGCGACATCCACATGTCAAGGTAATACGAAATTAAAATTGACATTACAGTTAAGCATTGCATCAATTTGACCATTCTCTTGAACACTCTGCTGTGCACATTGTGCCGTCAGGCCCCAACGTGCTACTGCAACAGTTGCATAACTTGCAATCCAGGGCACCGCATAGCGCACCGGCTCTCCGGGGTACCTGAACACAGACAGCATCCCCAAGATTAATCTCAGTCCATAAGTGGCAGGTTAGGGCAGTAGAGACGAGGACCACCGGCAGGTCAGTCCCCCCTTCCCGCCAACTCACTGCACACTGCAATCCTACCCCCTCCTGGGGTCCATCAGTCGCTGAACCTCGATTGTTGTGCCTGCCCCTTGGTTGTTAACTGTCAGTGCTCCACCACAGGGTGAGAAGCTCCCCGGTGCACTCGCCCCCCCCCGACGCTGACTGAGCTCCTGAATAGCCCCTAATATAGTGTGGATCAAGATCTCTGTCCCTTTCACCGACAGATGCACCCCATCGTGATGGAACAACTCAGCTTTCCCTGGATGGAGCAACTTGTGCCGAATTGTACCCATTGTTGAACCATGCAAGATTCTTTGTAATCGAACAGTTCAGCTTCTGTACCGATTTATTTATGGCTTTCACTGAAGACCCTCCTACCTATACCGCCCGAGGTATAACCTCCAACCACAATAATGACGTGGTCGGTAAGTAGTTCCTAATCCTGGACATGACTGAAAACAATGCCTCTTGTACCCCTCGCCCCCCTAGAGGCGGCATGTCATTCCAGCCAGCAAGGATAATTAAAATGACCGGGCAAGGTACTGCTTTGGATTCTATCGCTTGTTGAAGCCGGCCAAACAGATCCTGCCATTTGAGACCCTGCACCCCGATCCAATGGTGCGCAAACCCAGTGGCCCCTTGCGCTGCCTCCAAACTGGACCCACGGAATTGTTGCTCCGCTCTGCGAATGTAGGAATGATCACACCAACATACATGTACCAGTTTGCGGGAATCAACTGAAATAGAGAAAGAATTACTGTTAAGACCATGAGTGAAGGGCTCCTCGGGCATCCCTCCTATTCTTACACGAGACTGTGCCGAACCTACCGTTCAAAATATGCTGATTGCCAACGCCCCACCTTTTTAATTGCTTCAGCTGGCAAACCCATCGCCGCTGCTGTGGTGGCTGCCCTAATGCGAAAGGAATGGGAGCTGAACGGCATTGAGTCCTCGCCCAGGTAAGCTAACGCCCTTCTACACACCTGAGTGAACTGGTACTGTGTCATTAGCATGCCATCCTTGTGCACAAGAAGCCTAGATGAGGCCAGTATGGGGCATCCCTTAAGGTACTCCCTCACCAGTGCTACTGGGCAATATGCGGTGTAGAGCGCCGCATGCAATTTCACCCACGTACCCTTCCCAAGCGAGTCTGTTTTTGACCGCCGGATCCTAAGATGGATCGCCCCTACTTCCAGAAGGACATCTGCCAGACGTAACCCCCCTTCACCCTTCTTGGATGAGGCCACCAAGTCGGAGATGCGCAAAGCCCCGAAAAAGGCAAGCACGTATGCAAGGCTGAAAAGCTGTACCTCATATTGGGACCGACACACCTGTTGTGAGGCCACCAAGAGCCGTCTCAGCTTCTCCACATTTCTCGGTCGTCTACTATCCTGTACTCCGGGTACCAGTCGTTCCCAACCCCTAATGGCCTTACGTACCCTAAAGTCCTTGGTGGGATACCTGACTCCATCCAACCCGGCAAAGAATGCGATGCCTGACAATTGCCTTCGCACATGCAACAGTGATTTTCCTTGGTCTCTCTCCCCACAAGAAAACCGAGTACTCCTTCCGGTGTGAATCTGTCCTGCTCAGCGCCCAAACTGAACGTTGCGCTGTAAACCCCCCAAGCCCTCTCGTACATACGTTTTGTCTGGGGTGCGAGCGCTGCTGCAATTAGGTCTGCGGCAATGGGGCACCAAGCCTCCACAACTCCACTGGAAACTCCGCCATCAATTCGTCCGCGGCCACTGTGCTCTGAACTCTGCCAACTTAGATCGAGACAAAGCTTCAGCCACTGAATTACCCACACCGGGTACATGTTTGGCCGAGAAATGCACATTATGCAAGAGACATAGGCGAATAAGAGTCTTCAAAAGCCGCAACACCCAAGGGCATTTTGCGTTATGATTATTGATGGCCATGACCACGGACATGCTGTCTGACCAGAAAATCAATCTGGAGTTCGCTAATGATGCCCCCCCAAACATGCAGGGCGACAATGATGGGAAACAATTCAAGAAAGGTAACATTGCGGGTGAGCCCAGCCGCAACCCATTCCCCTTGCCAATGCTGCATGCACCACCTGGATCCCAACACTGCTCCAAAACCAACACTGCCTGCTACATCTGTGTAGAGGGCTAACTCTCTGTTGCTCTGCGCTGGTTGCTGCCACAATAGAGTCCCATTAAAATTATCAAGGAACCCCCTCCATGTCTCCAAGTCCTCCCTGACCTCGGTGGACAACCTTGTGTGATGGTGCTTAACCCGTAGGCTGGACATTGCTCGCCCTATGTTCTTTGAAAAAACTCTCCCCATGGGACTCACTCTTAAGGCAAAGTTCAATTGACCCACCAAGACCTGAAGCTGATGTAGTGTAACCTTCCTGGCTGTTATGCAGGTGATAACCGCATCCCTGAATGCCCTCACCTTCTCCTGCGGCAACCTACACTCTCCTGCCACCGAGTCTATCTCAATGCCCAGAAAACACCAACAGGTCGAGGGGCCTTCCGTCTTTGCCTTGGCTAGCGGAACCCCTGTTGCTTGTGCCAGCTGACGGAAACCTTGGAGGGCCCTCCCGCATGTCCGATCACCTAGGGGACCCATGAACAGGAAATCGTGAATGTAATGCACCACATCATCTGATGACACCAAGTCTTTCACTGCCCACTCGAGGAATCGGCTGAATGTCTCAAACACAGAGCACGCTAAAGAACACCCCATGGGCATACACAAGTCCAGAAAGTACTGGTCCTCAAAAGTGAAACCCAGCAAGTGGATATCCTCTGGATGGACGGGTAGAAGGCGGAAAGTGGACTCTATGTCTGACTTGGTCATCAGAGCCCCCTTGCCTAATCTCTGTAATTTGTCAATGGCTTTGTCGAAAAAGGTGTATCACACTGTGCATAGTGCCTGGTCCAAACCATCATTCACAGATAACCCAGAGGGATACGATAGGTTGTGAATCAAACAAACTTGCCTGGCTCTTTCTTTCGGACCAGCCCTAGGTGAGAACACACCAAGGATGGACCTGGCGGAGAGCAGAAAGGACCCGCCACCCTCCCCGCCTCCACCTCCCTCATAATCTTGTACCGAACCAACTACTGATGTTGCAGAACCGACTGTTGATTCTTAGGCAGAACTGATGAGGGGGGTGCGCGGGAAGGAATGCGGAACCCGTCCTTGAAACCGTAGTACAGCATGTGAGCATCTTTGTTGTTATTGTATTTACTGAGCAGGTGTGTGAGAATGTGTATGCGAATTGGTGAAGGGCACTTCACCTTATTGCTTGGGCAATAGACTCTTAGAGGTTGGCTGCTCTCTCTGCTTACCCTGCTTTGTAAAACACTTGAACTCTGGATGTCCTTGCCCCCCGCAGAAAGAGCAAATGTGTTCAAACCTACATGCTGCCCCCTTGCTACATTCCCCTTTGTTGAACTGCTGGCAAGCCAGTTTTTTGTCTCCCAAAGATTCGTTGAATTGAAAGGACTGAGCCACCCTCCCATATGCCTCAGACATATTGAACTCCGCATGCCAAATATTGATCTCCCTCTGATCCCATGCTATCTCAGGCCTGACTGCTTTCATCTGCCTAAACTTAGTGTCGTACTGCATCCACGCGGACCCTTGAAACTCGGAGGCTGCCCCGTGAATAAGGAACATGTATCCAAATAACTGTGGTGCTAGCGATGGTGTCTTCTCGGACAGAATCGCAGCGTAATTGGAAAACCCTGTTACCCAGTTCCTCAAGGAACACTCAACCCACACTGTTTTTGGCTTCGACTCGCTTTCCTTTACTGTTCTGGGCCTACTTGGGACCACCCCGCATTGATCAAGTCAAAAACGTTCACAAATTCACGGAACGTGCCATGCAATCACAGAAGAAGGGGCCAGCGCCAAAGATGAAGACCCAAATATTAATGGTGTCACCACTGGAGGCGATTGAACATGCTCGCCTCTACTGTCACCAATGTGGTAGAAGGCGGCACTGCTCCTAGCCCACCACCGCCGGCATCCCACCAGACTGAGCCCACACTTGCGCCCTCACCCCCCCTTGTGATCCCATTACCAAAATTGGACCAGGTGGTGGAAGAACTGGCGCCCCCCCCAACACTACGTGGGCCGGGTGTGGGGCAGCCCTTCCAGCTGCATGCAACCCCCCGCCATACTTTCTGGGGGCTGGAGGGCCGTAGCGCTACCTGCCGCATGTGTCACTACTGGCACTCCCCCAACCTATGGTTTTCCCAGAGATGCCACTGCAGTGGAGATTGCCACCATGGTTTGCCCTACCGCGCCCACACTTGTGTTAAGAACCGGCCCCTGCACCGCCTGGTCTGAGCTGCGAGCGGCCATGCCCTGAGCAATTGACTCACCCCCCCACCGTGGCTACGGAGTCAGGCGGCGTGCATTGCTTGTCTCTGTGCCCCTCCCTGTATCGGACAGGGACCTTCCTCTGCCGTTTTAGTGCCCTGCCGTCCGGCTGTTGCTCAGGCTCGCCAGCCAACTTCTGCAGCGCTGCCTCCATGCCATGCCGCTGCGCCGCTTTCCAAAGCTCGTTCAGGGCGTGGAAATCCTCCTGGGTTGCAAGCTTTCCACACTTGGTGCATGTGCGCTTAGGCGCCATGACTCGAACCTACTAGCCAGAAACCAAACATCATGTTACACACCAAGGTTCACCATACTTTGCAAAATCTGGCCTTCCATACCCCCTGCCCACAAGATGATTATCACCCAAGAGTCCACCCTAACCCAACCAGCAATGAACCCATGCCCAATAGGTATGACACCTTAACTACCAGCAAGATTAAAGGGTGTTTTTGCCAGCGCGCTGGGTATATGACCATGCTTTCCTTGTGGGTACATGGATGTTGCGTGCTGCACCCAGCATTGCAGGATGGTGGACCGGCGCTGAGACTTGCACCTGGTTCCCCCACTTAAAAGCAGACAGTTCTGGCCGTAAAGACACCTGAGGTTGTCATTATATATATATATATATATATAAAATTTATTTTTATTTATTTATTATTCTTATTTTTTTAATCTATTTATTTATGTTTATTTTTTAAGTATTTGTATGCGGTAACCCGAGCTCCGCCTCAATTAACAATGTGCCTTGCATAAAGAAGGGCAACCAAGAAACCTAGGGGTGTAAACTGAAGGCCTCTGCCTAAGGCATTTCGTTGCTGTGTAACACCCAAAAGTTTTACACATTAGGTCCCAGAAAACATTTTACCCATTTCAAAAAGACTCATTCCCCCGCACCCGTCTTGCATACTGAGCCAAATTACTGCCATAACGCCGCATGATGTCCAGCCCTCCCGCTCACCATGAGACTCGAACCCTAGTCTCCATGATTCCCGTGTACCGTCCTATCCCCTAGGCCAAAACCCCCTTACCCCCCGCACGGTCTCCAGGGCCGGACTGGGAACCAAAACCGGCCCTGGCAAAGTGCTCGGCCGCCCCCCTCCACCCCTCGGGGGTGCCGCCGACCTATTTGCCAGGGCCGGTTTTCGGCCGATTTTGTCACAGGGCCGTTTTTGCAGCTATGCTGCAAAAACGGCGCTTTAACAAAAACGGCCCCCAGGGGCCCAAAACCGGCCACCACCCGTGCGGCGCACCGGGGGATTGCCCGGTGCCCACTACGGCCAGTCCGGCCCTGACGGTCTTCCGCCGGAGGTAGACCCCCATCAAACGTACACCGGCATTGGAGCGCGGCGCGCCCCATCCTCACACCGGCGCGGAGGCCCCCAAACCAAAATGCATGGCCATTCACGGTGCCATGCTGATCAACCAGAGCAGAGAAAGGCATCAGGGGAGGGGAAGAGTCCTAAAGCGGAGAAAGTCCGGCACAGCGAAGAGCGAGTGATCGTAGCATGCCTGCCCTCCAGTGACTATTTACATTTACCATTTTGTTGTCTGGCAATGCGCTGCTTACAAGTCGGACACGCGCGTGAGAGCCACTACGGGAGACACGCTGTGCGCATTGAAAGAGACACCCTGACGCGCACCCGACCATTTAAACTGGAGGAAGCTGCCAACAATAGAATAAATAAAGCACTGCACAACATTAATGAAACAAGCATTTGCAATGCAATAGGTCTCGCATTTGCGAGAGTTTGAGCTATTGGCATTGTAAATGACCATGTCTTTTATTTATGTTTTTAAAAAACCTGCAAGCAGTGTGTAAACACACACATTGTACTTATAGTCTTTGCTTACGAGAAGCAAGGCAGGCTGTAAAAAAGGTGCAGTTACTGCCACCCTTGCTTCTTGGAAGCAACGACTGTAAGCAGTGCATGTTTTCTGCACCGCTTACAGGTTCTAAAAAACATAAATAAAAGGCATTGCCATTTACAATGCCAATAGCTCAAACTCTGGCAAATGCTTGTTTTATTTCAAGTTACTTTCGTTGGTATGAGGTGTACCAATGCTTATGCTGCGGTCTTCTAGGCAGTGCTCCGTGCACTAGCCCTTTTTTATTTTTTTTTATTACCAAGTTAGCACTGACCCTATCCCTGGTTTTATCCCAAATGTCTCAAGGCATGGATTTCAAAGCCAACTGCCTTTCACTCATATGAGTAGCGATGTCATGGTGTACAAGCACTAGACATAGAGACATCGGTCCAGCACACACCCAGCATGCATCTGGGGTGTGATTCAAGCAGAATAAAATAGTTTTCCTGTGCACGAGCAGGACCTGCCAACTATTGATGTGTGTGTTGGGTGTTTTACTGCTGCGCCTGTAAAGCACGCACTCCCACGCCCTTCTCAAAACACTGGCTTTTTAAGATGTACAGGGGCGATCCACCAGGGGAAGGAAGTGTGTATATTGGACAGCTAGGATTACTGACTAGGTTGTGGTTCACACATGCAATTTGCAAACAATGTAACTTCATCCCAGGAAATGCAGAATTAAGTCAAAAGGAATTCGCTCACCACAGAAGAATATTTACGATGAACTGGGCTCCAAAACATCTGTAATAAAACACTAGGTTAGGCAGCAGCGATGTTTCTCTGGCTGGTGAAAGATTAAGCAAAATCATAACTGGGAGTGTTAAAAGGAAAGCCTTTTATTGCAGCTGGATACTCGTGAAACGCTTTATAGGTAAAATGCTTAATAGGAGGCTGCTGCGCAAGACACCACTAGTTATTCACACACGGAAGTTAGGAGAATGAGCTGGACAAATTAGAAATCACCCACCAGAACCAGTCCTGTAGTCATCGCACCGGTAAAGAGCAAGCAATGCTAAGCAGCAAGCAAGATTAGGTTCAAAAGACCTCCCACAGCACTCATGCGGACGTCACACAAACATCCCTTAACAAGTTCTCAACTAATCATGGCGCGAGAAGTTCACAGCGCGTCTTACACTGCACAGCTGTGGAAGCAGTCGGGGCACGCAAGTCTTAGGTGACGTACAATCCTATTGGCTGCTGACACGAGGCTCCTTTCTCTGCCAAGATGGCGACTAGTTGAGTAGCAACCTCTGCACCCAGGATCAGCGTCTGACACTGACCGGCGCAGGCGTGGTCTGGTTTCTGTTCCAAGCCGGGGTGAGATGCAAATAGGTAACGGCACCGAGGGGCGAAGACACAAGCTTCTGTTCCTAAGGTAAAGGCCAAGATACACTGCTCTGTGATTGCAGCGGCACAGGGAAGCACTATATGGTGGATAAGTGAAGGGGGACGGAGTCATGGGTTGTCGGGCAGTAGGAATCTACGATGGCCATGTGGGAGGATCAGAGGTGTTTGTGGATGAGAGGACAGGCACTTTGGAGCAGCAGGTGTTTTAAGTAGCTTAGTGGTGGAGTGCAAGTGAAAGAGGAGTAAAAGATTTGTTGGTCATGTGTTTTGGCAGAATGTGTTGGGGTGGTGTGTGAATATGTATAATTAAGAGCGCTGTGGATGAGATGATTGTTGAGGGTAATCTAGAGCTCCGACGACGAGAGGATAGACTGAAATGAAGGTAGACACGATAAAACAATCTGTCTCCGTGGAGCCGACGGGGGGAATGGAAAGTGAAAGTGCATGAGGCTGCTGAGGGCGGAAGGGGGACAGGAGATGTGCACGCCGCGTGGCTGTACACATCATTGCAAGCGTGTCTTCACAAGCGCGTACACCGGCTCCAATCCGCCAAAAACCCGCGCGTGCCCATCTCCTGTCCCACTTCCGAGGCAAGTCAGCAACAATAGATCTCGCTGGCGATAGCAGCGCTTCGCGCTGCGTTTGCCAGGCGAGACCTAAAAATGCATCGGTGGAAGTGGGACTCCAACTCCCACCTCTGGAGGGACTGGGACTCGCACTCCACGGCTTAGACCGCTCAGCCAAGCTCCCTGCTCCCGATGTAACCAGCCCAAAATGATCAACAAACACTACGCCAGGCCCCCCCTGAAATCCTCGCGCTGTCCTTGAACCGTCGACCGGAACTCTTGGTTACTGACGCTCATGCAGCCAAGTCAGGGTCCAGAGAGACAAAGAGGACGAGACCGTTAAGGCGCAGCCTTAAATAACCCACTATTAGGATTCAGTTTTGTTTCCTCCACCGAACCTCCCAAGGCACTACGTCACCAACCAGTCCCCTCTTCACAAACCCCGAATGGGAGCTCGGTCCCGTGGCGCTACTAAGAGCACCCCTCCTCTAGGCGCGGGTGGCGCCTGGTCACTCTCATCTGCACACATTAAGAACTCATGCATTTGAAAGCATTTTTTTACTTACCTCAGCTGTCAGGGAGGGTCATGTTCTAGCTAATTGTACTCCATTTTTTATTACGTTAAAAGCGAATAATATACTGTCATTCACTATTAGTGTAATAAAATAAATGACCAAAAACAAGGAGATTGAAGCCCCAATCGATGTCCATAAGGACAAAGTACCCCCTGTGTTTCTGGCAATTATTTTGCCACCTCGAGTCCAGGGGTCACAAATACAGTGCCAGATGTTGTAAGGAGTAAGCTAGAGGTCGCAGTTGCCACCCCTAAATGACGTCCATAAATAAAAGCATGTATTTCTGGCTTTTTTGTGGTACATGATGAGCCCCTCCAAACCAATCAAGACTTGACCGCAAACCTGTTGACTTAACTTCAGCTGCTAAAAAACTAACATCTTTCTCTTCTTCTCGAGAATCTATCCCCCCTCGTTCCATCAATTGGTACACTTCTTTCACTGCGTTTTATTTTTCAGGTCAAAGCCTACCAGACAGCACAGCTGTCTGGTTTGCTAACAACCTATTGTGGGCATTCTGAAAGCTTCCCTGGGAATGCATTCCACCCATTGCTGACCATTGGCTTTGTGGTTTGTAACTCACATTTGCTTGCTTTCTATTTGCTAGCTTTATTTATTTTAGGCAGCCCATCTTGAGTTCGTCCCTCCCAAGAGCATTGCTTGTTTACTGTATCCTTCTGAGTACTCGTTTTCTGTAAACAGGCCGTTAAATCTTGTCACATTTGCGGTGCATTCAAAGACAAAGGTCAAATGTCAGGCTCTGACTTCTGAGGGAGCTTGGTGTTTCCTTTTTTTCTCTGTCTTCAACGTGACAGAATTTAGGTGACAATCTTACTGTGAAATGAAAGGCTTTTTTCTAATACACAACAATGAAACGAAAGGCTTTTTTTTAGCACACAACAAAAATGAACTGTGCTGACATTTCATATAATATTGGAATTATGAAAGAACAAATTAAGTTTATAGTTTTGTAATTCTGAAGTGTGGTGAAAACACATTTGAATACAAACAAAACACATCAATACATTACGTGATGACATCTCTACACATTATTGTTTGTGCGCAGCAAAATTGTACGTCTGTGCAAATGTTATGGTCATTTTAAATGAAAATGTGTTGTCTGTAATGGCATTGCGCTATCACACCCTGCATACTCTACACAACGCCACTCCATTCTACACCACTCCAATCTACAACACACTATTCCACTCTATGCCACTCCATTCTAAGAGCACTCCAGTCCACTCTACGACATGCCACTCCATTCTATAACTTTTTGCGTCACTTCATGCCATGACACACCACTTTGCTCTACGACATACCAATCCACTCTTTGTCCCTCCACTTTATGACACTCTACCACACGCTGTGTCAATCCACTCTATGCCACTCCATGCCATTGCACTCTACAACTCCAACCCAATCTACCACACTCCACCCAGCCACAATCTACCCCACTCCACTCTACTCCAACCTACCCACTCCACTCTGATCTACCCCACTCTGCTCTACTCCACTCTACACCAATCTACTCCATTCCAATCTACACCACTCAATCTACCCCTCTCCAATCTCCCCCGCTTCTCTCTACCCCAATCTACGCCACACCACTCCAGTCCACTCAATCTACCACATGTTTCACCACTCCACTCCAATCTACCCCACTCCACTCTAATCTACCCCACTCCTATCTACCCCAATCCACATGACTTCAACTCCACTCCATTCTACCCGACTCCACTCCAATCAACCCCACTCCATCCCAGTCTAATCTACCTCACTCCAATCTACACCACTCCAATCTACTTACTCCACTCTAATCTCCCTCTCTCTACTCCAATCTCTGCTCCACCCCAATCTACCCACCCACTCCACTCCAATACAATCTACCTCAATCTACACCACTCCAATCTACCACAATCTAAGTCACTCCAGTCTATGACAATCTATCCCACTCCACTCCAGTCTACCCTAATCTACCACAGTGCAATCCACCCAATATACTCCACTCTACCCCACTCAACTCTACTCCAATCTACCCCACTATACCCTAACCCAATCTACCCCACTCCAATCTATTGCACTCCATTCCCGTCTACCCCACTCCAATCTACTCCAATTCACTCCAGTTTGATCCAGTCTATCTCAATCTACTTCACTACAACCTATCCCACTCCACTCGACCCCAATCCACCCTACTCCACTCCAATTTATTCCACTCCACTCCAGTGTACCCCACTCGACTCAATCCACTCCACCCACTCCGATTTACCCTACTCCACTCTAATCCAAACTACCCCATTCCACACCAGTCTATCTCACTTCTCTATACCCCAATCTACCCCACTCACTATCCACTATTCCACTTAATCTACCCCACTCCACTCCAATCCAATCTACCCCACACCTCTCTACCCCAATCTCCACCACTTCAATTCAGTCTACCCCAATCTACCCCACTCCACCTAGTCTGCCACAATCTACTCCACTCCAATCTACCACATTCCACTCCAGTCTACCCCAACGCACCCCACTCCTATCTAACTCAATCCACTGACTCCACCAGTCTACCCCACTTCACTCTACCCAACTCTACTCCAATCTATCTCACTCCACCCCAATCTAAACGACCCCACTCCAATCTACCACACTCCAGTATACCCTACTCCATTCTAATCTACCCCACTCTGCTCCAATCTCTGCTCTACCCCAATTTATCCACACCACTCCACTCAAATCTACACCACTCCAATCTACCACAATCTATCCCACTCCACTCCATCCTACCCCAATCTACCACACAGCAATCCACCCAATCTTCTCCACTCTACCCCACTCCACTCTACTGTCCCAAAATCTGCCCACACCAATATACCCCACTCCACCCCAATCTACCCTACTCCAATCTATGACACTCCACTTCAGTCTACCCCGAGCTACCCCACTCTTCTCCAGTCTATCCCAAACTACCACACTCCACTCTTCCCCTATCTACACCACTCCACTCTACCCAAGTCTTTACCACCATACTCCACTCTACCCCAATCTACCCGACTTCACTCCAATCTACTGCACTCCACTCCAGTCTACCTCACTGCACTCCAATCTACAGGCCCTCGACTCTAGTCTAACCCACGTCACCCAAATCTAACCCAGGCTACACAAATCCACATCAATTAGCCCCACTCCATTTCAATCTACCCCATCCCACTCCAATCTACCACAGTCTACCCCACTACACTCTAATCAACCCCACTCCACTCCAGTCTATCCCAATCTTTCTCACTTCGCTCTACTCCAAACTAACCCACTCCAGTTTACCCCAGTCTGCTCAAATCTACCCCAAACCACTCCAATGTACTTCAGTCTATCCTATTGTAATCTACCACACTCCATTCCATCCACCTCAACTCCAATTTACCCTACTTGTCTCCACTCCAATCTACCCCAATCCACTCAATCTAACCCACTCTACCCACTCCACTCTGATCTACCCCTCTCCACTCTAACCCAATCTAACTTACTCCACTCCAATCTACCTCAGTCCACCCTACCCCACCCCACTCCAATCTACCATAATCTAACCCACTCCACCACAGTCTAACCCACTCCACTACATTCTACCCCACTCCACCCAAGTCAACCTCAGTCTATTCCACTCCACTCAAATCTAGCCCACTCCACTTAAATCTACCCCAGTTCACTCTAATCTAACCCTCTCCACCACAATCTATACCAATCCACCTAATCGACACCACTCCACCTCACTGCAATCTACCCCACTCCACCTCACTCTAATCTAATCTGCTCCACTCCACTCTACCCCATCTTCTCCACTCCACCCCAATCTGCCCCACTCCACCCCATTCCAATATACCCCACTCTGATCTACTCTACTCCAATCTACCCCACCCCATTCCAATCTACCATATTCTTCTCCACTCCACTCAAATTTAACCAAATCCACCCAACTCCCTTTCAATCTACCATACTCAAATCCACCCCATTTACCCCACTTCACCCCAATTGTCCCCACTCCACTCCAATCTAACCTACTTCACTCCACCCTAATCTACCTGATTCCACTCCTATCTATCTCACTGCACTCCAATCTACCCCAACCCACCCCACTCCAATCTACCCCAATCAATATAATGAAAGATACACCATGAGGTGAAAATAACCTACCTGCTAGATCTAATGCACATACGTTTAACAGTCTCTGACAGGAGATGAGACACAAAAGCATATTAAGTTTCGCAGAAACTTGTTTTAAGGTTAAATCTTTATTTTCACGTCTCGATTCCAATAAAGACAACAGAATAGAAACATCCCATAGAATTTTATATCTTGGTTTCGGGTGTCGTGCGACCCTAATGCCTTTCAATAATGTGCAAACAACCGGGTGAACTCCTACCGGTTACCCATCTATGTGATTATGTCCGGCAGACAAAGCAGACCTAAAACTGTTTACCGACCTCTAACAAAGTCCGGACTCTGCACACTCTGAGAGGAAATTCAAGACATCTTTCAAATTGGATTCCACGGGATCCACCTCCCGTTGAAGGCACCAACCCACCGAACGTTTTCACGCATCAGAATATTGTTTATGGGTGGAAGGAACCCAAGCTTGCTGTATAAATCAGGCAGCCGCTGATGAAAGGCCTTCAATTTGTTCATGTCTCCTGAGATTGTCCACACCATGAGAACCATCTGGTTTTGAAGAATCAACGGATGTGGGGACTCGACTGGGTCCTGGAGTAGTTGTGAAAATACAGGAAGTTGAAAAGGTAGGTCCACTGACAATTCCAAGAGCATCGGAAACCAAGATTGTGTTTTCCACAGAGGTGCGACTAAGATCAATGATGCTGAGTGACGGCGGATATGGCCCGCTACTCTTGGGATCATCGCAAAGGGTGGTAAGGCGTAATTCGTCCGAGTTCCCCAACGATGGAGAGACACATCGTTCCCTCTCCAATGGATCCGGTCTCCAGCTGTAGAATTTGAGAAGTTGAGCTTTCAGACGAGAGACAAACAGATCCATGAGGCAAGGGCCTCGAACAACCATGATCTCTTGAAATATGTAAGGATGGAGCTTCCAGTCGCTGAAGTCTCTCAGGAACCTGGAATTCCAATCAGCCACTAAGTTGTCTTTGCCGGGGATGTATCCCGCTATGACCATGATCTTCTGTGCCAGGCAAAAATGCCAGAATTCTTGAGCTATGCTGGCTTACAGCCGAGATCTCGTCCCTCCTAGGCGATTTATGTAACGAACCGCTGACACATTGTCCATCCGGATGAGGATGCAACAATTGCTCTTCAATCAACTTGATGGCGAAGGAGCCCGCCAACAACTCCAGACAGTTGATGTGCATGTTCAATTCTTCTGCTGACCAGCGACCGCCAGTAGTGAATTCTCCGCATTTTGCTCCCCAGTCCCAATGACTGGCATCTGATTCGATGATTACATCGGGAGAAACTTCGAAAATGGCCTTGCCGTTCCAAGCTTCCATGTGTGTTAGACACCAAAGAAGCTCCTCTTGTGCTTCCGGTGTCAGAGCAATGGAATGATCGTAGCTGAAGTTTTGTTGGAGATAGTGAATTTTTAGGCGTTGCAACGCTCTGTAGGGGAGCAGGCCTGGAAAGATAGCTTGTATGGAGGAGGCAAATAGGCCAATAATCCTCGCTAGGGACCTCAAAGAAACCATCTGTCTCGACAATGTCGATCTGATTTCCCTCTTGCTAGATTTTATCTTGGCTTGGGGAAGAAGTAATTGAGCTGACACTGAGTTGATCTGGAACCCCAAGAAATCTATTTGCTGAGAAGGGCTCGTCATGGATTTTTTTAGATTTATCACAAAGCCTAGGTTTTGTAATAGAGACACTGTCCATTGTAGGTGTGTCATTAACAATGATCGATTTTTTGCCAACAGAAGCATGTCGTCTAGATAGACGATCATGCACCCTCCCATCTCCCTTAATCGTGTTACCACAGGTTTTAGGAGTTTGAAGAATACCCAAGGGGCGGAAGAGAGGCCAAAGGGTAGGGATTGATACCGGACGCCACTGGTCTTTCCATTGAAATTGGAGATAACGTTGGTGAGGTGGGTAGATTGGGACTGTCAGATAAGCATCCTTTAGATCTAACCGAACCATCCAATATTTTTCTAATAACAGGTCTCTCAGAAGATGGATGCCTCCCATCTTGAAGTGACGATAGGTCACAAAGGGGTTGGAAGCTCTGAGGTTTAAAACTAATCTCTGACCACCTCCTTTCTTTTGAACTAAAAAGACGTTGCTGCAAAAACTTCCTTGTTGGAGGGTTGCCGCAGCAATGGCCTGTTTTGTCAAAAGATCTCTCAGCTCTGAGTCTATAAAATACTCTTTTTGTCTGGAAAAATGGAGAGGTGGAGGGGAGGAAAGGTTGGGTTGGTTGGGAAGTCAATTCTATCTGATAACCTTGAACAGTGTTCAGGACCCAAGTATCTGAAGCGATCTTTAACCAATTGTGTATGAAGTGTATCAGTCTGCCCCACAAAGGAATCGAAAGGAGAAAAGGTTGTATCAGTACCTGAGGACTGAGCGTTGTTGTTGCGGAAGCTTCTGTTGACCCCTCTGTTGAAGCGGCCCCTGAACCTCGGGATCTGGTTGGATAGAAGCCAACTTGGGCCGGGTCCTGAGGATATCCCCGGTGTCTGGGGTTGTACCTACGGTGAGGACCTTGCTGATTGCAGCAGCTGGTCGAGCGTCCTCTGCCACGACCGCCCCTATCAGAGAGGGGATGGAAAATTCTTTTAAAAGATTACCGAAATTTGTCCAATGATGTGAATTTATTGACAAATTGTGCGAAGTCTTTCACAAAGCAGTCCCGAATAGCTGCCCCTCTGCCAGGGGACCAGGTTCTGCAGAAGCCAACTTGGCTAATTGGGGGTCAATCCGTAGGAGAACCGACTTGCATCTCACAGAAGAAAGTGCGCAATTTGCGTTGCCAAGGAGGCAAATCGCTCATTGAGTCCATCCGGCGAGTACTTCAGGGTGGATTGCTGCACCCATCTCTTGTGCTTGTAAGGCCAGTTCGAGGATTTTGGCCAGAGGGCCGGACACATCCAGAAGTTTGTCCTGGCATGCTTGCAGAGCTCTATCGATTCCCTTCTTTGGATCCTTGCGGAATGTTTTGAGAAAGGTTTGCTTG
The DNA here is from genome assembly GCF_964204655.1 of Triturus cristatus. Classification (NCBI taxonomy): domain Eukaryota; kingdom Metazoa; phylum Chordata; class Amphibia; order Caudata; family Salamandridae; genus Triturus; species Triturus cristatus. Next base: position 153,213,921 of record NC_140594.1, on the reverse strand, counting down.
GACACGTCTATGTCAGGAGTGAGAGCGGTCTTGTTAGGAAGGTCTGGGCAGGGACATTCAGACCTGAGGCGAGATTGGACTTCTTTGTCAAAGTTTTTTTGCAGATTAGTCTGCATATATTCAGCCACTGCCGGGGTTGGGGACCAGTCTGAAGATCTAGGATGAACTATGCTAGAGGGGTCAAAAGTGAAAGGGGACTGGTTCGAAGGGGAAGAGGGATGCTTGCGTTTCTTGGAGCGTTTACGAGGTCGTGACTCCTGTGAAGAGGAGGAATCAGTGTCTGTGGTAGGGGAAGAAAGGGGGAGAGAAGGTGTCGGCACGGACAACGAATCAGTATCATAGTCATGAACCTTTGCTTTCTCTGTGACTTTAGTATAGATTTTTACATGATGCCAGGAGTGGCCGGGGAGTTTTGAAGGGGGAAGAGGATTAAAGGGAGGAGTGGAGGGAGACTGGGATGGCTCACTACCTACAAGTTTGTCAAGACGTTGAGAAATGGGTAGTAGGGCAGAGGACAAAGCTTTGTCAAGTTTCTTCTCAAGGGTTTTGTCAATCAGAATTTCCATGTTTTTGTCATAATAAAAATCCTAATCTTCCTGTGGACCATAAACAGCCAGGTCCTGCTCACACACCTCATAATCAGACATGGTGTGGGGAAGAAGGTACTTCCTATATCAAAATTCCCCAGAGGGAAGCCAATTTATTACAGCCCAAAACAACTGAGGTAGGGCGTAGGTTAGGAGCAATGAGCTGTAATGCAATAGTCCGGTACCCTAGCTTGTTTCCTAGGTCTTAAGAATGGGGATATTGAGCCAGTTTGCCTGGAAAGCAGCTAGAAGATTCCAAAAATTATTTATGTGTCCAATCAGGAAGTTATATGATCAGGGAAGTATAGAATGTCGTCCGATTCAAGAAAAGGTGTCTTTGGCCCGGTACTGTAATTAGATAATTGAGGAAAACACCCTGTTATCCGAGCCCGGGTCAGGCATCACCAGCTCTGAGATTACGAGGCTGCCGCGTGCACTCTCGCGTGCTGGCTCCTGAGGTACGGGACCTCGCTCCAGGGAGGGGCCGTTCCCGATGGAACAGTGTAACGTGCGCCTTTCACAGCCCAGTCGCTCGGACTGCGGTCGCAGGGAGGAAAAAACTGCAAGAGCAAAAGGGAAATGAAGGCGCAACATGCGCCTGAAGGCAAGAATAAAACTTCCTCAGGGAAAGTGGACTCTGAAACGGAAGAAGAAAACCCTCTAAACTGAACACGTAATTATCAAAATCAGTTAATAATCGTTAAAGATAGCAATCATGAGCATAAACAATACCTAACCTTCATATAACGTAAATGTAAGTCATATCTACGCAATAATGCCTAACCAATGTATACAAAATTACGAGGCACTCATCTTGACTGCGGAGCAGCAAAGAAAGAAGCAGTAAGATGGTGCCTCGCTATTTTGTAGACATTGGACCAACATGGTTCGGTGTTTGAAGGAGGCATGGTTCAGAGCCTCATGGGATTTGAAGTGTTTTAATTTGTTACTGTTTTTTCATTGGCTCCTGTTTAATTATACAGTAAAGATTGAGAAGCATAATCTTAGCCTCCAATCCTGACATAGCATCTGAAATCAGGCACAAACACTCTGCTCGATTTTGAAACTACCTAGTCTAAAAGATCTCGCAGCCGGTAGCGAAAAGAATTTAATTCAAAATCTTATCTCACATCTACAGAGCAGTTTTTTAGGTCTCGGCTAGCGAAGGCTGCGCTTGCGCAGTCTCGCTCGCGAGATTTAATGACTTGGAGAAGAGGGGCTTGAACCCGCCCCTCTTCTCCCTTCTTCTCCATTGGCTGGCCTCTTGAATGCTGGCCAGCCATTGGAGAAGAGGTTTGTCTCTCCGAACAGGCCCCGTCCTTTTTGGATTCGGGGGCGTGTTTTTTGCTACTTTTCTCATTATCTCCTCCAGCCAATGGCAAGAGGAAAGAAAAGAAAAACACGCCCCCGAATCCGAAACCGCCGCTGCCTTTCTCCGAGGCATTTCAGCTTCGCCTCGGAGAAAGGCGGTGGTGTTCCTGGCGTCCTCTCACCTTGCTGTCGGCTCCCGTGTCTGGTCGTAATGTACTTCTTTGGTAGGTACGCTGCGTTGTTCCTGTGAGGTGCCGTCAAGGAGAGAGCTATGTAAATACTTTTGAAGGCGAGAATGCGCACATTATTGTAGTCACTATTTCGCACACTTCCGAGAACCGTGAAAAAAGAGATATCAAGTGACATATTTCATCGCAGAGCACGAGCTATTTTCCACTTTGTAAATAAAAAGATAATTTTGTCATGCTTGAATTTTCTAAATCAGCTTTCCTTAATTAGAAGCTAATTACTTGTGTGGGGAAGCAGTTGGTGCCAATGACCAAGCCCCGTCCTTTTCGGATTCGGGGCGTGTTTTTTTCGATTCTTTCTCTGGGCGTGTTTAACACGCCCCCGAATCCGAAAACGATGCTGCCTTTCAGGGGGAGGGGAAGGGACTCTACATTCGAGGGGTCTTTGGGAGAGACCCAGTAGTTTGTCATGGTCAAGCATTGTTTTTTAGTATTTTTATTTTCAAGCAACAAACGCGGGATAACAGTTGCGGTTTATGGAAAGATGCGCTGCGTTGTGAATCCCCTCTAGAGGAGAGCGCAGGACAGGGCCATACCAGTTTGATTCCTTGCTGGCATGTGGTTTTCTGCAGGCTGTGTTTGCCGGAGGCCGCAGAACCAGCACAGAGGGAAGCTTTGTGTTGTTTTATGCAAATACAATAAGCTTGTAACGCCAGCAACCCCAGGAAGAAGCAGCATGCTTGAGTGGCAGAGGTGAAAGAGCAGGAGGAAGGGCCTCCCCTGCCCCCTTCGGTCCCGGGGGTTTTCTCTTAGTTGCCGTGAGATCAGGGGCAGGAATGCTCATTTGTCTCCGCTGTTCACCAGACAGCAGCAAGGAGAGCTGGAATGGGGGGACGAGAGCACGGATTCAAGAAGGGGTGAACTGTGCCAGGCCCGTGCTGGCCCTTTAAATGTCCCAGGAGCCGACAAGATATGTCTGCTGCAGGATGTGAGGTAATTCTATCGGTTCTTGTTTTAAACTGCAAATGTGTATAACAATGTTTTAATTAATTAGGAAAGGAATTACATGTGGGCTACTGGAACATGCAGGGAAATGCATACCTAGATCATGTGACTAATGTGGAGGAAAGTTCACAGGAAGAAGTGGTCTGGTCTGTGGAGAGATGTTCTGGCATGCTGGTGCGTGTGAACAGCCCGTGTGCCCAGTCACATAAGCGACTCTGCTTGTAACGCACTCATCCCCACACCCACCTGCCGTTTAGAGGCGATGACCTCCAGAGAAAAAGTCCAGTTTCACTAAGCCACGCCTGCTTCTTCCCAGTGTCATGCTTTTAACATTAAACGACATGACGGAAAAGTGACTCTACTTATCGACTGCTTTGAAAGGCTGCGATGTTTCGGAGGATCAAAACATTCCCCTGCGTGCTCACGTAGCACTCGCAATTTATTTCATTTTATGTAGAACAAGAATTCCCGTGGCTGCAGCTTGCCACGCTGTACTTCGGCGTGTGTTACGCCACCCACCCATGGCTTGCAGCATCTCCTGTGTGTCCGGCAGTGGCCGTGGGAGGGAGTCAGGATGTGTGTAGGCGGGCTGGTCTCCTGTGGACTCCACGCCCTCTCAGATGCTGCCAGCCCCGGTCACGCGGGAGTACGCTGAGGCGCGTCACGCCGGGGTAGCTGTGGGGAGTCCAGTCATCTGTTTTCAAGTAAAGCCTGGTTTCAAGAAAACCATGGTCGGAAGCTCGGAAGCTCGGGCCTCTCTAAAAGCTAACTTGATTGCCCTTTGGTACGGTTGTGATCTGAAACTTTACTATTCAATCCCCGGCCTCCAGTTCTCCCTCTCTCATTACTTTTGAGATTTTTTTGGACCCCATCTCTTCAGTCTGCGCATTGGTTTTTTTTTTGTGGCGAAATGAATGTTTACAATAACTAGAATGCAGAGGTATGTTGCCTGGCACACTGCGAGAAGCAGGAATTCTCACACAAAAAACGTAATAGGGGCCTAGCTATCATTGGTGCAACAGGCGCAGTTGCACCGGGCTTTGGATTGTACCTCAATTATGTTATTTTTACTAACCTGTAGGGGCGGCGTTTTGGGTTGTTCTAAAATCAGCGCTGACCGCTTATCTGATTTTTCCATTACTTTACAATCAACTCTGACGTTGTACCATATTGAGCACTGACATATCGGGTGATAATCGCCCCAGAATCAGTCCTGATACCTGGTCCGATTCCTAATTCATCAGGAAACAGCACCCACTCGTTTTGTGATCCCTGCTCATATTTAGCCCTGACGCATGTTGTGCTACTCGATCTAGAATCGGTGAGGACACAGCACTATGTCTGATTCTCGTTTAGACCAGAAAAAGCACTGACACATTGTGTGAGCCTCGGCAATATTAAGCGCAGACACATTGTGTGCTACTAGCCCCTAGAATCGGTCTGGATTCTCGGTTACACCAGAAACAACATTGACACTTTGTGTGAATCTCAGCCGTAAATTAGTGCCGACACCGGGTCGGAATAACAAGTGGTAGTGGATTGAGCCAGGTTTAGCACTTTATGCTCCTTAAATGTTTGGCTGGGGGGGGGGGGCGATGGAAATTGGTCTTTTCGGGGTGCAAATGTACTGCTGACCCAGACGTGGTGGGTGTCCTGCCCCGAGGACAAAAAACAGAATATATTGGGGGGGGGGGTGTCTACAGTAAGCAGCCTGTAACCTCACAGGGCCTGGACATATCACGCAATGCACGTGTGACTTTGGGCTCCTGGAAGCGGGGGGGGGGGCGACAAATATTCAAGATTATTCGGCGACTGGAAACTGGGACGATTACAATCCTCATCATTTGGCTTGGAAAAACGCCTGGTCAGCTTAGTTAAGTGAGTGTCCATACTAATATGAGAGTGATTAAGCTATTGACATTGTAAATAACAATGCCGTTTCTTTAAATGTTTTAAAAACAAAAACATAAACAAAAATAATATCATGAGCAATGCCAATAGCTCTAACTTTAACAATGCCGAGACCGTTGCATTGTAAATGCTTGTTGAATAAGGTGCTATCAATCTCCAGAATGTCTGTTCTGTCGATGTCCCAAGTAAATGTCTGCGGTCGGCCAACTCTTTTATTCTGCAACCTTCCAAGTTTCGCTGTATGAGGCACGGTGGCTGTTTGAGTTCAGTAGTCAGTGCTAAGTTATGGAACAACTCGACTCTCTCTCTTTGCGGAACCTCTAATTGTTCACTTTTCGTGAAAAATGTGAAAACATGGTTATTTACCCACAACCTATAGCTTTTCTTTCCTGTGCTTCGTAGTACAGTTAGGGTTTTAGTCCCTGGAAAGCTCTTTTCTGAGCAAGTGTCGCACCCAACTCTTGGCGCAGATTCCTCAATTTAAGCGCCAAAGGCTTGGTGGGAGCTCTCTTGTCCGGCTGGCCGCGCAGGCTTGGAATGCTCTGCCACTGGATTTGAGGGGTGTTAAAGACCCTCTAATCTTTAAAAAAAAAAGCTGAAAACTCTTCTGTTCTAGTTCTCCTATTGGTTTCTGATTCGGACCCTTTTCAGGCTCGCACCGGGACACTTCTTGGAGTATCTGTGCGCTGTACAAGTGCATATAAAAACATTCAATTCAAATAATCAGCCAATGCGTTTCGCTCCCACATGGGGAGCTTCCTCAGGGCGAAAATAGTATCAAAAGGCAATGTACCAGTCACAGCGTATGTCTATCCAATTTGTAATAGCTCCTTGTCCAACAAGCACACCGATCGCTGTACTCCAGACATATGTAGTATTCACAAATAGTCCTGTTTAGGGATAAAAGAGTATCCAATCCGCAACCAAGCTCAAGAAATAGATCCGATAGTAATCTGTTGTAAGTATCGGCTGAGATCAGTAGTCTGTGAGTAGCTGAATTCCAATTTGAACCGCTTTCAGGATAGGGAGACCCAAGTCACTTGAGGATTGGAAAAGTGTCCAAATAGTGTGGCAGCGATTAAAAGTGCTCAATTCGGCCAGTATCTGTAATAAGAACCCAATCACTCCAGATTGGGAGGGTGAAGCAGTCCGTAATTAGTGGTGTAGGCCAACTGTGATCACTTCCTGGAAGTTTTTAGTTTTCACATAATCATCCAGTATCTGTTCCTGTCTAGGGAGTGCGCATGAGTTCCCTGTGTGCCGTTGTGAGTGAAGTGTGAGTGAAATGCTCTGCACTTCAACACACAGATAAACAGATACATACCAAGGATAGACATGCGCGTGCTGCACCTCTGCCGCCTGCCAAGAAGGCGAGTGGTGAAAATGAAGCAGATCTTGAGGAACCTACTGCAAGAATTGCCCGATGACCTGAGCTTGTGGGCCTTAGACATGAATTCTGATGATGTCTTCCTCTTGACTTCATTTTGTTTTGGAATCATTTGTAAAGCTTTGCCCGTTGAATATGGCCTCCTAGAGATGCAGGAAACAAGGGGCGCAACATATTTGAACTTCCTACCATAGACCCAGGTGTGTGCCAAGACAAGGGTCAGTCATCATCTCTCTGAACATACAATGCAGTGAGCACAGAGCTCAGATTTCTTTTGGTTTTGACCATACAACAGACTACTGCTCTTTGCTCTGTCCGCAGTTTTCTCCAAAGAAGTGGGAAATCTTCAATACAGGCAAATCAGGACAATGTATGTTTGTAAAGGGATTAGGTAATAGTGCAGGAAATTGTAATCAAAGTTCTAATTTTTCTTTTATATACTACAACTAAATGATCATAGTGGAATGGAGTAGGACGTCGATCCGCAACAACGAACCATAACAATGTACTATAAGCGACAGAAAAGCACAGAGGGAGTTGGGGAGCAGCAGCGAGGAGAATTGGGGATGAGTGACACATTTCTTGAGAAGTAGAACAGGGGAGAGTCACTGGAAACCCCGCCTGGGTATTAAGGGTCTCACATCAATTAGTCATCAAGGAATTGATTAAATAAAACAGGCTTCAAGTTTTGAAAAAGAACAAAAGAGATGGCTGAGAAGGATTGTTTGAGGGCCTGGTTTGTCTGGAATTTGGGAGCTGCAACCCTGAGTGATATGAGGCTTGTCTGTTCTTGTAATTGGGAAGAGTTGTTGATCAGGTTTGTGAAGACATGCAGACTTCTAGGTGACACAGGTGGTGATTTCAGATTTTGATCTGTCCCGAAGGAAGAACCCCTGTACCTTAGCACCAGGATGATGTGAACATGCCTTCTGGTACTGAGTGGGAGATGTGCTGTGTGGACAAGCCAGGGCATCCTTTTAGAAGCCTCCAAAGACTGCATTTTTAAAGTTGATGCAGGAAATAACAAAGACTTGCACAAATGACTGGAATTCACTCAGCAGTGTGAGATTTTGAGCTGTCGTCAGTGTGTGGAGCTGAAAGTTAGTTGATTTCACAGTTTGATTGACGCTCGCGTTCACAGTGAGATATGTGTCAATAAGAAGCTCTAGGGATTTTTCATAGACGACTGAGATAACAGTTGTGGACGTCTTTGTACATGTTAGACTCATCTGCAATGCTTAACATTTTCCTGAGCAAAAGATGAGGCAGAACTTAAGAACTTATTTGAATGTGTGGCTCTTAAACACAACCCACAGAGCATTAGCCTGACATATGCTGCATGATGCAGAGGTTTTACCGCAGTGCAATACATGCCATAAAATGCCACTGAATGCCATCCTGTATTCCACACTAATACACGAGAGCCATTTCCTGTGACTTTAAATAGAGGCTGGCACTGTTCAGTAATTCTAAATGTAGTGCATTCCCTATGCCCTAGACGACTTAGGAAAGTTACATTTAGTGCCACTCAACAAAAGTGAGAGAATATTCTTACATACTTGCAAGTAATACTGTTTTCAGGGACAGAGCTATAAATGTTATTGCTTATAAAGGAAAGAGTAATAAAATACTTAAACAAGTAGGTAGAATGGTTCCACACAAGCGTAGCATGATGGAAGACAAATGTGATACCGTTTTGTGACTGAATGGCCAGGGAAGTAGATTAAAAGAAAGTGATGGGTGGGATCTACGTAAATGTCAGTCCAGCCAATTGCTTCATTCTGTACCCCCCACCCCCACAAGAAACAATAAGTAGCACAAGACGCTGTTTAATGGACAGACTTTGAGTCGCGGCAGATGACATGTGGAGTCCAATGAGGAGCAGTCTTCGATCTAATGGTCCCAAATGACCTTAAAGAGGGGCTGGAACGTAGAATTTGACTTTTTGCAGGTGATTGAAGATTTGCCATAGAATCGATAACCAAATCGGAGTGGACAATTGGCAATTAGAAGTGAAGGCACACAGTGATCTGAGAAGTGGCAGCTGAGACTTGGTGCAGGCTGCTATGGCTGCATGCATTTAGACAACAACCCTTGGGTGCTGAGAAGGGGAGATGGCATGTGCCAGTAAGTGGATGATGGCTTTTGAAGTTATCAAATCTAGTGATTTAAAAATGGCTAGTTGCGATAGTGTCATCCCACCAATAGCAATAAGAATGTTGTTAGTATGTGTTTAACCCTCTCATGTGTCGAGGAGCAGACTCTTGTGTGCCTGTGTCCGGATTGCAAAGTAAAATTCGAATTATGTGTTAGTGTAAGTCTATGTCCTTCATCTGGAGAAGAACGGTATCTCTATGGTGACTGGAACACCTGCACCTCCTAAATCAATCCAAAGGTTACCGTAGGTATTGTACTTAAGCTTTGTGTGCACTTGTGAGTCTAAGTTTGTGTGCAAAAATTGTCCATCAGCTGTAATTGCCCTTCATTATATGGGAGGTTGAGCTGTGGAGAGAGAATGGCAGGCAATGGTGGATGTAGAAAGCTGAACTCTGTTGCAGTAACACCCCCACACCATTTTTACCTGGTAAGTGTACTGGGTTCCTGCTAAGCAGGGTCTCAGTCCCAGTGTTCTTTCCCTAAAATGTACAAATGTTTACCCAATTGGCAAAACCTTTAGCTCTTTCTGTAAGTCACTAGTAAATGGTACTTTGGTACCTAGATCCTGGGGCACTAAAGAGGGCCCGTAAGGGCTGCTGCACGAATTGTGCCACCCAAAGGGTCCCCTCACTAAGCACATGCAAGGCCGCCATTGCAGACTGTGTATCTTGGTGCAGACAAAAGTGAAAACAGGACATGTCACACATCCCTGTGTGCCATGTCCCCTACCACTGCATGTGATACTTGTAAGTCACCCTACCGCTGGCCTGATGGTGCTTAGTACTACATGTAGGGATATACTTGCATGAGCAGATATGCCCCTGTGCTGCTCAGTTCAGTTACTGCCAGTACAAGTAAACAGGGAAGCCATTTTAGAACAGGTGCTGGACACTGGTGAAAACGAGTTCCCCAGCTACAAGATGGCTTCACTGAAAATAGAGATGTTTTATATCAAACATCTCATATTGGCAAGCACACACTGATGCCAGTGTTGGATTTCCCAATACATGCACCCAGAGGGCACTTTTGAAGTGCCCCCTGAAAACCTACCAGTCTCTTGCTGACTAGTTCCTGCCAGCCTGCCACCCGAGATGCTGTTCTGGCCCCCTAGGGTGAGAGCCTTTGCTCTCAGGAGACCCAAAACAAAAGCCTGTCTGGTAAGAGGGTGTAACACCCCCTCCCCACTGGATTACCTGCTGATTAGTCTCGTTGGCCCGCGACCTTCAAAGAAGCTGCTGCCTTTGGAATGCGAATCTGGCTCCCCTCACAGGAGAGTAAGCCACCCCATTTGTCAGGGGGGAAAAATAAGCTAGTCAAGTATGCGCGCCGACCCGAGGCTAGTACCACCCCCTTTTCAGAAGTAGGCATCTTTGTAATGGCATTCTTAGGAATTCTGGGACAAGATTATGCCCATTTTCACAGGAAGTGGTCATACAGGGAGCGTAGTGACCCCAATGGTATGTAGCCCATTGGCTACTGCCTGACACGCCCCTAATGCCCCTAAATTCAGTATTTAGGGGATTCCCTGGCACCAGAGAAGCAGATCCTGACAACATACGAAGGACACAAAGAGCTGCAAAAGCAGAAGAGAGCACCTGGCCTGGCCCAGGTCAGCTGACCCGTCTGCCATTCTCCATCTACTCTGTGCCAAAGTCGACTCGTCCTGCAGCTGCTGGCCTCCAGAACCTGGGAGGGATGCCTGCTTTAAGTAAAGACCAAGGCCTCCCATAAACAGTAGAACAATTCAGAGGAAACTCCAAAGAAAAGACTCTGAGGCATACAGAACCTCCAAAGTCCTGACACCCGAAGTCACCACTGCGCCCAACACCTCAGGCCAGAGTTGAAGTGGCCCACCAGAGCTCGAGTCCATCGTGATTTCACCCTTCATGCACTCCCTGATTCTGCCTGCAGCCTCTGCACTCAGGCTCCCTCAACTGCTAGTGCTCCTGGTAAGGAAACCCGAAGGCTAAAGGCCCCTCTGCATCCGTAGCCCCCGGGCCATGGAGAAGAGCACCCCAGGTGTTCCTGCATCCCCGAGCTTCGCAAGTCTTGAACCCCCCTGTTGGCTCACCCTGACTGGTGGTGTCCCAGTCAGAGCTTGCAGCCTCTTTTTGCAGTGATCAATCTCCATAGAAACCTATTGGGCTCCCAATGCTGTTTTGGATCCTGCACCCGGCCGTCCTCGAGCCGCTGGTGGTGTACTGCTGGTGCTGCCTTGGACCTTACCCACCACTCACCTTAACTCAGAGAGGTTGGTCCTGTAAGTTGATAAACTGTTCCTGTTTGCAGAAATTGTTCTTCCTTCCATAGGAATACATTGCAGAACTCAAAAGTTGCAGTGTCCACTTTTTAAAGTGAAAAGAATTTGTATTTTAAAACGAACTTACCTTAACGATTTTTCTCTGATGTCTAAACATACATAAAGATACTTGCTATATCTATAAATTGGTGTGGATCCCCAACTTGAGTCATGACGTCATTTATCAATCATTGTGAGTATCTGTAAATGTCTTGCACTCCTCTGTGTTAAGCCTAAGGCTGCTCGACCACACTACCCCCTAACAGAGCACTTTGGGTTTGCATAGCAAGCCATGTCCACTCATAAGGGAACCCCTTGACTCTTTACACTGTATATCAGATTATTGATATATCACATAAAGAGACAGCTTCCTACAGTGGACATCCGAATGGACATGCAAACACTGCCAGGCTGATGTCCCTTTCCTCCCAGAGGCAATGCATGGCTGTCTGGAGAGAGTCAGACTTGGTGGAGCCCTCTCAGATTCAGAGAAATCTCCAGTATCGGTCTCATGGCAATGAATGCATGGCAACCAGGAAAATCTCGAAGGCATGGGCAGCCAAGGCACACTCTTAATCCCAAGAATAAACTTGCCAATACTGTGCACAGAATACAACTGTTCAAATAAGCTTGAATTTGAATTTTGGAATTGTTTTCAACATGTAAAAAAACTCCTTAACTCTTGCTAGGCTTTGCCATTCATCCAGCATTTCCCTGCCCATTTTTCCTGCTCGTTTCTGCCATACATGGACAGAGGCAGGGAAAATGAGTGAAGGTAGTGCCCCCTTCAATAGAGCAGGGTGACCGTCTTCGACCCAGCAATCCTGTGGTGGATTGACCTCTGGATCTGGGGTTACCACTGGCAAAGCCAGCAGAAGTTCTACTGATATCATCTCACCGGTTCCCCTGTCAGTGAACCACAGGTTTGGCGTGGCAGGAGGACAGCTGATTTACAGCATTTATCCCATTCTGCTATGCCCTAAATAAGGCCCTCGATCTGTAAGGCGTTGTGACCGAAAGCACTAGCTTATAGAGTGTAGGGTGATAAACTCAGTTATGAGTGGTCCACTGTGACCTGGGAGTGGAGGCCAGCTGATTCTAGAGGAAGGGGTTCGATAAGGATGAAAGTAAATTGTGGCTTGACTCATTCCCTTCAGAGAATTCCAAAGAAGGAGCTCTTGAACTGATGTGGGGTAAATAACCATATCTGTTTCTGTGAGGTGACTTACCTTGTAGGTGCTACCCTGATTAGAATAAGAGAAATGTGTATTGCTTTGAATCATATGAACAAATACTTGGCTCTTGTACCTTCAAGTAGAAGGTAAATGTAACAGGAGACCTGGTTTAGTACTTTACTAGCAGAGAAAGTGTTTTGTTATCCATGTGGGCTTACCTCTCACCGCAGCCGTTGGAAGTGGGAAGTGTACTGTGAGTTGGGATCATAAGCTGCCATTTTACATCTGGTCTACTCCAAGGCGAGCATTTGTTCAAGAAGTGAAGTCCATATGGTCAACTCTCTGCAGCTTAGTTAGTGTGAGATAAATAGGCTCATGCGAGGGCCTAACATGGTCTCCAGAGAAGGAAGCCTTGATTAGTCTATTTAATTTATTCACATGGACCAGACCTCGCAGCCACCAGAGTGCTCTACAAAAAGAAAGTCAGGGCTATATTCACAAGAACGTGTGATAACTACCACAAGAGTAGCTTAACGCAACTCTCAACATCGCTCCAACATACATGTCAACACAATGTCAACATGCATCTCCCATTCACATTGCAGAGGGGCACACAACACCTCCAGCAGAGCACAGAAGACAACACATCTGTGATGCCAGAGAGGACCACCGCACCTTCGACATCGATGCACTACAACAGCCCATGGACATCCCACGCAACCCACCACCAGGACCCGGGCAGCCAAGCTACTTAGAGGAGAACACAGAGCCTGCAACAGACCAATCAGCAGGAAGCACAGCTGGCTCACGACACTGCACCCACCCACACATGGTACCCCAATGCCATGTGTCAGCATGCCAAAAGGAGGTGACCGAACAGGTGTGGGTGGGGTCGGAACCCATGGAAGATGAACTAGATCACTTACGTTGGTGTCTATTACACTACAGGGACCACCTACACCCCACAAAGGAGACCCACACTGCCATAGAGACACATGCAGATGCACATTCACAGTACAGAACCACCCCCAGGGGCACGTAAATAGCAGTCACACACCCACGTTGGCTCTGCGTACAACGGCCTAGGTCACTCCCCTTACAAATTGAGCTCTAATCCGCTGCCTGCTGTGACGGGTCTGCATTCGATGTACACAGCACAATGTAATGTCGTAGGGCCCAGGGCCCTCATGCATTCAACAAGACCACAGGGACATACGCAGATATTATGTTGAACTGGCTACGGGCACATGCTCCCGGCCCCTTTATTTGCAGGGCCACATGTACAGTGATGCCTGTGCTGGATGTGTGTGGGGTGAGTGTAAGCCAGCCCGCACGGAGTGCTTGGTGCTGGCAACCATTTGAACAGTGGACACCAGTGCAACGGAAACTGAAAACACCTGCATAATAGAGTCAACTGTTGAGCAACATGGAGGGAGCCGGAGAAAGCCCAGAGGACACTGTCGGAGGGATGGGCGGAAACAGAAGCGCGGAGGCCGTATGGGGTTGATAGTGAGATTTTTATTGTCAGAATGGTAGGGATAGACAAGGTCACAGTGCAATGGGTGTTTATAAAGTCTGAACTTCTAGGGTATGCTCTTCGATATGCAGACGTAGAAGGGTGGTCTTCGGTTGTAGTGCTTCTCTTCTCTCTCTCTCTCTCTCTCTCTCTCTCTCTCTCTCTCTCTCGCTCTCTCTCTCTCTCTCTCTCTTCGGTTATGGTGGTCCAGAAGAGGGCTTCCCAGGAGGTTCTCTAGGCAGGGTTACCCCAAAAGAGGAAAGAGGGACAATAAGTATCCTTGTAGTGTGGATGTTTGTATTATTTCCACCACCACACCCCGGTGATAATGTGCTGGTTGTAGGGTGTTTAGCAAGAGAAGGCTGTGCTGGAAGCACGGTCCCTGCCTACAGGGTCCTTCTCTTACTCTCCCCCTGTTTTGCCGCGAAAGTGGGATGGTAACAAAACGGAAGATAGTGGTGCACAACCAGATGGGCAAAAGCAGTCAAGGTCCAGAAACCCGGGGTTATGGAAAAGGAATATGGGACACAGGTGCACAAAGGAAGTCAGGTAACTGGATGATCTCCCAAGGCTAGAGATACGTGACAGTGCAAAAAAAAGAAGGAGAAAGATATCTTCTAGAAAGCTGTACAATCAGTATTACGGTGGCGTGGAATACGCGGAGCACACGTTCTCTGCACCCGCCACCCCCACGAGCCCCTGGTGCCCCGACACGTACCGCCTCAAGCCGCAACTCTCCTGAGTTGCGGCGGCTCCTACGTCTCCTGTGGGGTCCACCACTCTTCCCACCACTCGTCTGGGTCTTCGTCTTTATTCCAGTCGGGCCTCGCCACTTCCCGGTAGTCGCTCGCTGTCTGTACCGCTCTCTTCTCGGTGTTCCCTTCTGTGTTGTCTCCTCCGGTTCTTTGGGCGTCCTCCCCTCCTGATCTTCTGACGTCGACCTCAGCTTCTGGATCCTCCTCTTCCTCTTCCGGGTTGTGTCCGATTGCAGGTGAAACGGCTTCCTTTTCTTCGCCTATCGGGCCCGGCCATTGGTTGTACCTGGTCATGTGGGAGCGTGAGAGGCGCCGCCCTGGCAGAGACGTTGGACTTTCCGGAAGAGGACCACGCCCAGGGCTACGTGCTTTTTATTCACACCTCTACGCTTCCTGGCGTATGCCGGGCCATCCCACTCCGCTCACGCTAACGGGGGGGACGCAACAGGCAACATTTCCTTGACTCCCCCACTGGCTGGGCTGACATGGTTGCGTCCACTGTCCACTACCCTCTATACACCAGAGGTGTATGTCACCATGGATATGAGTGTGTTCTGCATACTGCGGTCTGTCCAGCACATCTCCGCCACTCTTGGCTTTGTATACTTTCCCAATCATGGTTCTCCTGCATCCTTCCCACATGCCTGGTTGCCACTTCTCCCCACATTCGGCTATTGTGTGGCTGGGATGCCATGCCGTTGATGGCTCCTGTTCACGGCTTGCCCAGGTTACCATTGTGAGTTGTTCTGTCGTGTCTGGTGTGTGGGCATGTTGTTTTGCATGTTGGTTGTGATTTTGTGACGTGTGCATTGCCAGAGTTGTGAGTTGCATGGTTGTAGAGTTGAGGTGAGTGGGGTGTTCATTTGGAACTTGCCAAGGGGCTGTGCATTTCCCTTGGTGCCATCCTGGGAACGCTGGTTGCTGAAGGACTGTCGGAGGATGGAGGTATCATGCACACTGGCTGTGTATTTGGAGGAGACATTGGTGGAGGTTCCACGGTGTTCGGTTGTTGCCTGCACATTGATATGAGACGTGTGCTTTCTGTTGCAGTTTTTGTGTGCTGTGTCACCAGGGGGCACAGATAGGAAATGTGTGCTGTGGATTGCCCCCAACACGTGCGTGCATCCAGCTATGGCATATGGTCCTTGCTTGGTCTCCAGCGGATCCTGCGCATTGTGTTGGACGTATAGGGACTGGGGTACCAGGCTGATGGTGATGTCCAGGACAGGTGTGAGGGACTTGGATGTGGCTGGCTGTGAGAACCCTCCAACTCTGGCGGGTGTTGGTTGGGGGGTACCGGGGGCCAACAGGTGCAGCACAGCCTGCAGCTTTGTGTTGGCTGTCCGCTGTGTTGGTGCCGTCGGCCTGTTGGGCGATGATGGTCAGGATGCGTACAATGGTTGTCCTTTTGGGCCTGTAGTTGGGTCTGTGAGGCTGGTGCGTTTACTGGGGGTCTGTTGTCTTTGTCTGCGCTGCCTCTGTGGTGGTCCGGGGGTGGTTAGGGGTGGGGGTTGGGTCCTGGGGGTGGTGGCGGTGGGTGTTGTGGCCCTCTTGGGTGTCCGGGCCACATGACCAGTGGCTCCATGGCATCTGTTGTCCTTCCGATGTGGCTGTGGGCAGGGCTCCCTTGGTGCAGGCTGTCGTCCGACTTTGCACCAGGTCAGAGCAGCTGTTAGTTTCCAGGTGCTAACGCGCCTTATCACCTGTTTTGTGTTCTTATCGCCGATCTGGCTGGTCGTTGAGAATGTTGAGGTGTGATGCTGTCGCGGCTTTTCGCACGGGAACGCCTACTC
This sequence comes from Triturus cristatus, assembly GCF_964204655.1. Lineage (NCBI taxonomy): Eukaryota > Metazoa > Chordata > Amphibia > Caudata > Salamandridae > Triturus > Triturus cristatus. The sequence continues at coordinate 153,197,837 of NC_140594.1, read as the reverse complement.
TGCATCTCATTAGCGATAGTAGAGGGGTCATCTGTGGTGATCTTTTTTGCGGCTGCTATCACGGGTATACTGGTGCTGTGGGCTGTTAACACCAGCTTGTGATTGGGGCGATACGTTTATCGCAACTTTGGCTGCGATAAAGTGCTGTTAACTCGGCGATAGATCCTTGTGAATATCCCCCTCAGTCCCTTAATAAAGCAGCATTGTATGTTGATGAATTCAAATAAATATATGTTTGAATCTTGAGGATTATTTTGTAATTACTTTCATGAATAACTTGTGTGGTAGCAGTTATTTCTTTCCTTTGGGGTGCACGTGAACCTAAGAAACGAGACTGGGCGCACTCACAGTTAATAATAGTACCTCCATGTTTACTAAGATCTCGGCATTTACTAATGATCAGGGCCACCTAAATACACCAAACACTACATCTCAACACGAAAAAACTCACTACCCATGAACATCCTGTTTCATTGTAAAGTATCCTGAATCGTTACGCCGGGGGTCCCAGCCTTGTTCAGCTCTCCTCGACGTCATGCTAGGTCCGTGCTTTACAAATACCTCTACATACATACATGCACTTCCAGAGACTTACTGTTGTGTAAGTATGTTATTTAATACACTTTAATTCTTTAATGAGGCATTGGCCTCTCATTGGGTATCCACTGAGTTAAGACCAGTAGTATGGCCCTCTTTAGAGTCTGATACCTTCTTTGGTTTAAAATCACTTGTTGGCCAAGTAATGGGTACATTTTTAATTTTGAGTTTTGCAGGCTGGCCCTCAAACCACTGGCGTAGAGAAGGCTTTGTCTTCATAACTGTGCTGGTGGACGGTCTACCAAATCGACAACTTCCCCTCCCACCCCAACTGATGTTTTTTTTCCCCCCTGAAGCAGCTTCTGGCTAAACGGTGAGAGCTGCTTCTGTGACTACATTTCAGTGGTTGCAGGTGTACCACCCCATGGGGACATGGTGGACCTGCCATTGTGAATCAGGAACATTGCATTCCACCACGCTCTCCCTTGGGCAGTGGGTGGGGTGATGAAGATGGCAGGCAGGAACATGCCACAATTGCTGTTCCAACCCAACCAGACATCAGGGAATAAAGAGACATTCTTGAACCCTTGCTCTTGGTGGTTGTTGATAGATGTAAGACTTGGTAGAAAGGCAAACTGTTTTCTTTTTCACCGATGGCCCCTTTAAGGCTGCGCTATAACAGTGGGGTTTCTCTCCTAGCGTCTTGTGGCGTCAGTGGGTTCCTTGCCATTTAAATCACAGGCCTGGTTTTTCCAAATCCATCCTAGAGGTCCTCAACTAAAAGTGATTGGTATTGTTGATTGAATGATTGTTTGATGGATTGATTGAAACTCTTGTTCAGCACAAATATGCCGTGAGGTTTAGTGGCGCTTGAGCAAAGTCAATACAAAATGGTTGTAGAGCTCAGTAATCACATAAAGAGAAGTGGTGGGTTTTTAGCATCATAGCTAGTCTAGATGACCATTGGGTTTCTGAAGATTTAGTGGGAGAGAAATGATTCCTTAACTCAGGCCCTAGGATCCTCAGGGCCCTCCCTCCATACAGAACTCACTTGAAGCTGGACACCCGCAGTGAGAGGGCGGAGTGTAAGGATCTGTCAAGTACATGAACAGTCGAGTTCTCTTATAGAGAGGCGAGCCCGGTGCAATAAATGGCCCAATGAGTTAAACACGGCTTTTTATATAAAATGTATGGTTGTATAGGCAGACAATGCAGGACTTGGTGCCAATGAAATATGGATGTAGCTTCTCAGATTTTTCATCATATGATTGGTTACAGAAAGATGAGGGTAGAGGCTATTAGAAACCGCACCTGACAAATGAATGGTGTCACAAGGTACCAGGTAGTGCACAGAACCAAGGAACACTCCCCTCTATGCTCCTTAACTAGGAAAATCCTACACCAACATTTAGACAAAAGGTTCAGCACTAAACAACAAATCTTAAAAGTTTAGCACCAGTGTTCAAAGCAGTAGACACATGGAACGATATCCAAATCCAAGATGTGAGTTTCTTAACGGATTTCTCTTTATTTCTTTTTTTTCACAAAGGCAGAAGATCATAGCCTATATGATTGGTGTCTTCATTTCAGACAGAGAAGGGCCAAGATAAAGAACACTGCCATCATCAGGGTGTGACGGGGTAAAAGGTCTTGTACCTGCTCAGAGCCAAAGTTAATAGGATGCTTCTTTCTGTGAATACATAAACCTCATGATCCATCAATAACATGACATTTTTTTGCATATTTCCCACTTTTACTTCAAGGCCCTTTTCCTTGGCAGCCATTTTTGATTAATTTTGTCATAATAAGCAGATTATAGTTAGTAAATTAATAGACAATTAGCAATCTCTCTCTGAATGTATGTACTGGGAGCTGAGAAAGTTTGGGCCAATGTTCATCTTGGTTGAGCGACTATTGCTGATTATAACCTGGGCAATGAATCCGGGCAGCTGCAGCGGGTGGTGACCCAAACCTGCCGATACCGCCAATTTCACTGTCTTCCAGAGGAGCTTAAACATCCTTGTTCCGAAATACGTGGCTTAGCATATACTTTCCTCTCCGCGTTTCTTTGCCTTCATCACTGATCTCCTTGTCGACTTTCCTCCAAGCCCGTCCTTTGTCAGTACTGTTGTTCAACTTTCAAGCGCATGGAAGATACTTTTGAGGCTTTGAAGCTCTATATAAATCACATTAAATCAAAATGAAATCTGGGAAGTTCACCCTGTTTGGGGGCAGCACGCGCTTCATGCTGAAATTGAGCAATAGCAAGTCAGAAGTGTTGGTAGATGATGCAGACTGGCCCAGCGGGAAATCACCCAATTTCAATAGAGGTCAGTCGGCCTCTGGCTATCTTTAAAGGAACCACATGACTACACGGTTCACAGAAGTACATTAAATAAGCATTGGATGCAGATGGCCGCGCACAGAGCAGTGTTGCCACAAGCAAACCCTTATGTTGGGCGTGGAGGGTGAGTCAAGGTGACTGCTCCCAAACAAACATTCGCTCAGCCAACTCCTTGCTGACCAGCCAAGCTGATCTGTTCCAGCGTTGTTGCTAAGAGACGTGCTTTGAATCACTTTGCATTGGTTAGAGTCATGTTTTGGATGATACAGGTGTGTTTGCATCAGAGGAAGCTATGCTGACATATGAGACAAAGCGAATTACAGGCCGCCCCAGTCTGTAGCACTTAGGTGTCCTTGTGCAGCATCCCCACGCAAGTGGAAAATATTTCAGGTGACCACTTATAAATGGCTTTAGCTGGATCAGTTTTGTGGGATATGGCTTTTGTGTATGTACTCAACAGCTATAGTGAAAATTCCAGTTGACTTCAGTTACATCTTGTTTAGGGGCCTGGTGTCACCTAGTTGTATTTAATTTCTTTTAAACAAATATGATGTATTCAAGTTTTGCTTTACAAAAATAAAAAAAAAGAACAAATGTAGCCACACATTGCTGATCTCAGCGGATTTCCGCATCGCCCAATCCAATTTACAATTCTCCATATTGAAGTGTTTTTTTAAAGTTGCTCCAAGTCATAACCAGAATGACGAAAGGATTTGCAAAGGTGTACGTGATCTAATTAACAGGGCAGTGCCTATGAAAGCATTGGATATGTGATGAAAGATGCCAAAGAGGGTAAACAAGTCATGTGACCAGACAGACAGGCATAAGAGTGTAAGACTGTCTGCAGATGAAGTGTTCCTATAAGGGTGTGCAACTAAGAGGTGCCTTGCGATATCCTCATTAGGTACCTTTAGGATTATCTGTCCCTTAGAAACTATTGCGGTCTGGTCCATCACTCAAACTCAAGGCTCCATCTCTTACAAATCCTTCATATCCTGGTTATCCAAGCTTCATGAGACACCTACATTTTGACAGAAAGTTCAGTTTAAATTTTACAGGCCTGAAATATCAGTCCAACAAGGACGCGCGGCTGTGATCATCAATCCACCGAAGACCAAAGTCCACTTTTTCCAGATGACCTTATATTTGCAAATAATGTCTCCTGAAATTGACCAAATATATCCTGTGTCTCATACATGCTCATTTTAGATATCTTGAAAGCCTGTGTGGATTCTCCTATTCAGTGGGTCATCGGTTCTATCCGTACAACTAGGCTAAAGTAAAAAACTCTTTCCAATTTCAAAAGGTTTCTGATTATTTCATTGTGTCCAGGTTGTTTGACCAAATCCACAGAGAAAAATGTTTTGTTGAAAAGACACGATTTAAAAGTACAATGGCAACACTATCGTAAGTCTGGCTTCAAGAAATAGCAAGGTGGGAGTAACCAACCTAACAAAATTAAAAACATCTCTGACCTGCCTGCCCGCTCCCAGTAATGATCACCTTCGCCCACCCCAACTTAATGTTGTAGAATATTAACGTAGAATGAAAAAGGTAACACTGTACTTTGATACCCGGCCTTCACACGTGACTGGTCTTACAGTGCACGGCAGATGAGTTGGTCAAAACATGGTTTAGAGATAGACGTAATTAATGTACACGATATGCAATACATTCTACTCATTTCAAAGGACTTGTTAAGCGCATGGCTACCAGGACAGGCCTCCCAGCGCTGAAGGCTTGGTTCCCTGAAATTATTTCTAGATGGTACACGACTGCAGGGATTACAGTGGTGCCTGCAAGAACCTATGGGCCTCGTTCTAAAAAGAACATGCAAATCTGCACATACAGTTTTTTTCAGAATTCAGAAAGGTTTCTAAGAGTATTTGTGGAAACCTAAGATAGTCTCCAGTTGATCCCTAATTTTGCATATGTGAGGATGCTTTTTCAACAATACAATTACACTTCTATATTTTCCTCTAGTCCCTCAGCAATGTTGAGGTGCTCTCTCACATTTATAATCCTGGAAACTGATTTGCTAATGTTGTTAGGAGGAGTAGATCTCCAACCGTTGGAAGGGGTCAAAGTGGGCCATGGAGAATTTGTGTACCCACAAAACAGTGAGTCTGTGGGTGTTGCAAAACATTCCAGAGGTTCTCTGGCCTGTAACTCCCACTACTTTTAGAGGATTCACGCATGACCTCATGCTCAATATTAAGTCAAACAGGGATGATTTTATGTATGGCTCTTTTTACAAGCCCAAACTCATGTTTTGTGAATTACAAAATTGAATGTTCACTTTAAGTCTTTGTTCTTCTAAATTGAACTCTTTGTATGTGAGTGGCTTTACAAATCAGCCACGTATAATCTTTGTTCCCAGAAGCAGCAGGTGATTGGCATGCTGGTGCGCCTGCCAGGAAGAGAAGGGCTTTTATTTATGCACTTTTGCGCCTGCCAGAAGAGAAGACCCTTTACCTATGCACTTTTGCAAACTAGCAGGAAGTCTGTTGTACCTGCTGCTCAGGCAGTGTGAGTGTGGTGTGGAATGTTGGTGTGGAAGATGCTGCGGAATGTTGGATGAGTGAGGCTGGCAGTTGGAGAATGGGCTGAGCAGCAGGAAGGCTGCTCCTGGTGGGGATCTATTTACCTTTCATCTGGAATCATCTACTTGAATAAATACTACCTTAAGTTTACCTGGAACTGGATCTTCGTTTCATTACAACATTTTGGTGACTTTACTGAAAAGAACCTGCGTATGCCACCTGTTTGGACTGTGACATTCAAGCTTGAAGTACCTGGATATCTATGAAGTTTGAACATCAAGAAGCTGGCAGCCCTGAGCCCCACCAGTGACCACTAGACCGGTCAGCCCCAACGTGGGCGTGCCAGTTCCTGCTGGACTTATGTCTTCCTGTCAGCTGTAACCGTGGATGAGGTGTCCGTGAAATTACCTTGGGAGAATGTCTCCATCATTAGGAGTTCCCCGAGGAGCAACAAGAAGAGCGTTTGCGGTGGTGTGGCCATTTATGGAGGTGACCCTGTCGTGTGGTGCAACAGCAATGGCAATTTCACAGAGCATCTAATGTAAGAAGTCCTCTCTGTCCCTGTTTGTTGGACAGAGGAGCCCCTTTGTTCGTGCCTTGCTGAGGAATTTGTTTTGTTAGGTATTCGGAGTCGGACTTTTGGAGTTGCTCTTTCTCTCAAGTGCCCCAGTGTCCGTGTCAGGTGGTGCAACACGCCGGAGCAGTCCCCGTAGCTCGTGTCAAGAGCGGCTTTGGGAAGAAGAGTTTTCCTCAGTCCGTTTGGAAGAGAGCAACTTGGGTGGTGCAACAAAGAGGAAGGGTTTTAACACATGCATTCGTGTTTTCAAATTGAACCGATTTAGCACTGTAAGGTGATGCGGAGGTTTGTGCTTGTGAGGTAATCGTTTTACTCTTTACAAATTCTGTCTTCACTTTCCACTGTTGCACCTATTTTTTGTCATTTCAAACTTTAAAATAAATCCGTTGGCTTACCTGTTCTTAACCGCCGCCTTGGTGCCAGCGCGAGCCCTGCCTTCACCTCGCGCAGCGCCCTGCCACTTTCATGCTGTGCTGCATGGACGTGCTTTGAGCCACCTGGCCCTCCGTCGCTCAGTGAAATGTAAATGTAGTCCATTTATATAGCGCTCCGCACACCCCCGAAAGGGTCTCTCAGGCGCTGTGCACATACTGCTGTGGAACCCTTCCTGGCCTTTCCCTGTGAAGTGCCCACTCCTGGGCACCCCCAAGGTGAAGCCAGGCATCCTAGCGCTTTTGGGGCCGTTGTGGAGATTAAGCAAGCTATTGCCCAGAGTTGCAGAGTGGGACCCATGATTAGAATAGGCACCGAGGCGAGAATTATCGGGTCTGGGGAAATTGAGCCCAAGACCAGCTGAGGTGGGAATTGAACCCTGGTCCAGGCCAGACCTCTGCATCAGGGTCTGCCGCTCTAACCATTGAGCCACACTTCTCCACCGTCATTTTTCTCTGACTTTGTGGAGGAAGTTGTCTGTGTTGTTTACAGCTGCCGGTCAGAACCTCCTCGCCTGGTGGAAGTACTTTGGCCTTTTGTCATGAACTTTATCCATGTTCAGGTTGGAAGCTTCCCAGCGTTTTCCTACTCATGTTTGGAGGAACTCTTTGGAAATTCTGCCTTCATTTGACTCTAGGGTGAAATGTTTCTTATTAGATTGTTGTAAACTTTGGGACATTTTGAAGATTGGTCTTATTAACTTCATTGAAGGGTGTCATTCTCCATGAATTGTTATTTCTTTTTTTTGTTTGTGCGCGGGCAGTCTGTCAGGTTTGCAGCTGTCTGAGGGTGTGGGGGATGTCATCTTCAATCTCTCTGCGTTGCCTCCTGTGTGTGGTTGCAGTAATTTTCATCTACTGTTGGCTTGGTATTACTGTTGTCATTTTTGGTGTTCTGTCACTCTGGGTTACCACTTTCTTGTGGTTGTGGAAGACTTTGTTTAGTCTCCTACTGAGTGTCTGTGTGAGCTGATTTTTTTTGCTCGAAGTCAATCTGGGTACCCCCTTATCGCTGCTGTGGGTGTATGTGTTTCTCACCTTTGGGGGTGTGTGTTCGAGAAGGCTCTTAGGTTCCGACCCTCTCTAGCCTACCACTATTTTTATGGTTGTGGGTTGAAATAGCTTTGTCACCTTTGTGGGTAATGTGTTTGAGTTGACCCCTTGTGTATCTCTCACTGTTGGGGGTGTGTGTGTGAGAAGGCTCTTTGTTGCACAGCCTCTCTGGCCTACCGCTTTTTGTGGTTGAGGGTTGACTTAGGTGGGTCACCCTGTGGGCGTTGTGTACGAGTTGACTTCTTTTTGTGTCACTCGTGTCTACCACTTTTGTGTGGTTGGTAGGTGAATTTCGCTTCACCTTTAGCTTTGGCGTTGTTGCTGAGGATTTTCTGTGTGCTTGTCCTCTCTTTTCTTCCTCCCTTTAAGCTCGGGGTTTGTCCTTGTTTGAGCATGTGTTTGCTGTGGTGTGTTTTCTTCTGCACCATTGTGGTTTGTTCCCTTTTGTGTTCACGTTTATTTTCGGCCTGGCCAGCTGGTATGTTTGTGGCACAAGGGGTTGGTTGGGTGTGAGTGCTGTAGTAGTTTGCAGGTTTGTTTGTTTTTGTGTGGTAAGGTGGGAGTTCTGTATGTTTTGTGTGGAAAGGGAGTGGATGTGAGTAAAGGTTGTGTTTCTGCTTAAAGGTTGTTATTTTCATTCTTTGTGAGTACATGGGTGGGCATTGTCGTTTTTCATTATTGCATTGCCGTATGTTGATATTCATGCAATTTGCCACTTTCTCCTGTCCTTTCCTGCATTGTGATGTTAACTTGCAAGCCCATTGTACTGTGTTTTCCTTGCTTTTTATCTTTTCTGGTTTGTCCTTCGCCATCTTCAGGTCGTTGCAATGGATCGTTGCAATGGATCCTTTCAGTTTTCTGTGCATGTTATTTTTACCATTATGTGCTTTTTCCTTGGACCATTGCATTGTGTTTTTGTTCATTATGAGGAAGGGAGAAGTGTTGTACCTGCTGCTCAGCCAGTGTGAGTGTGGTGTGGAATGTTGGTGTGGAAGATGCTGCGGAATGTTGACTGAGTGAGGCTGGTAGTTGGAGAATGGGCTGAGCAGCAGGAAGGCTGCTCCCGGTGGGGCTCTCTCTACCTCTTATCTGGAACCATCTACTTGAATAAATACTACCTTAAGTTTACCTGGAACTGGATCTTTATTCCATTACAACAAAGCCCCACTGGCAGCGAATAAAAGCAGACCAATGCCTGTAGGCAGTTACTTTTGTGGGTTTTGCAAATGCCCTTGAACTTGCCCTTGAACTGCTTCCACTGGCGTGTTTTTGGAAAGTTTTCAAATCAGGGATAGTTGAACTTGTACCTGTACAGGTGTTTTGCAAGGTATGGGAGACTGCATGCGTTTGTGCTTGCAGTAGGTAACAAGCAGGTAAGACAGACGGGTCCAAAAGGTGGTTGGGAAGAAAAGGATAATTCTGTGATGTGAATTGCTGCTAGGAGCACATTAACACCTAACTATGTGGTCCCCATCTCCAACAGCCGAAGATAAATTCCCTGCCAAATTATAATAATGAACCTTTATTCTGAAGCAATCTCAACCATATAAGATACAATCATGCAAAAAGGAAATCATCATTACATATCCAATTAAAAGTTCACATAAAACACAACACATCCAGTTTGAAAGGTGATTAAAAAGGTGTGTGAGAATAATAATGCAAAAACACATATAGCCATTCAATGGTCAATCAGGTCTAGATATTCTTGATCTATAGGCGGCCTGCAAGAAATTTGTCATCGCGCAAAGTATGAGTCTATTAGGCAACAGCTGTAATACATGAGCGCCACTCTGGCTTGCCTAAATTTCAAGCTGTTTAAAAGGGGACGAAGGGGCTGCCTTCTTGGGAGGGTAAACTATTTGCATAAAAAGACAAAATATAACGTGTCCTCTGGAGACCTGGAGTCGCAGCCACAGGGTCCTCTCGTGTTTGGGGGAACAAAACTAGGCCTGGGCGAAGCACTACGCTACGCTCGCGTAGTTTGCGAAGTTCGCGCTACTTCGCACTACGCGAACTGCACGTAGCACAGTGCGAACACGTGTAGCGTAGTGTTGCGTAGTGCTGCGGTCATTTTTTGCTTGCTCGCGGTCCTCAACGTCAAGTTGGCGACCGCGAGCAAGCAAAATGACATCCTGGCGAGACTTTTTCCTTGTTCGCGATCGCGAGCATGGAAAATAAACCACCCGGCGAGATTCACAACGCGAGAAGGTCAGGTTTCTCATTGCGAGGGGTCGCGTATGCTCGCGACCGCTCGCGATGAGAAACTACCAGTTCGCGTTGAGAAAGCTGCAGCTCGAGGAAAAATCTACTCGAGCAGCAGAAAACTACAGCTCGCACTGTGCAAGATGCCATTTTCAATGATTGCACAGTGCCGGTTGCTTGTCCGCACTGTGCAATCATTGAAAACAACATCTTGCACAGTGCGAACATGTTACTTCGCAGTTCGCGAAGTGCTACGCGTAGCTCGCGTAGTGCGAACTTCACTTTGCGTAGCTTCGCGAAGTGCTACTTCGCGAACTACGCCCACCCTTAAACAAAACCAGAAGGAGATGCCAAACGAAGGTGAAGCAAGTTGAACCTAAAACGGGTAACTAAAAACCTGTCAGCTTCCTTTGTAAGGGTAGAGATGTAGTTTTCCCTACCCTGAACTGCCTTTAAACAGGCATGTGCCCTTACTGTTGGTTTACGAAGCTCTGTATTTTCGCGGTGGACAGAGGTGTATTTGAAATGCAGTTTTTTTTTTTACAATTTTAGGGTCCTGAGGCATTCCTGGATCATGTGAAAGAAAAATATCTGGCCTACCTAGAGCAAAAAAAGACTCCTTAACATACTGTAACCAAGGAGAGTGGAGTTGGCCTAATGGCTAGGGCGGTCGATCTCGAACCTGGGGAACCGGATTCCAGTCTCGGCAATGACGCTGAGCATCCTGTGATTCTGGGCAAATCACTTAACCTCCCCGTGCCTAACAAAAATGAGTTGGCCTAACGGCTAGGGCAGTCGACCTCGAATCTGGGGAACCATGTTCGAGTCTCAGTAAGGACGCTGAACATACTGTGATTCTGGGCAAATCACTTAATCTCCCCGTGCCTATCAAAAATGAATGTGTCCTTATGTAACGCAACTTGTGCTATGTAAAGCGCTATGATACCCGATACCTTTGGGTCAAGTTTGCGCTATATAAAACTCAGTAAAAAAATAAGGAATTTTAAAGGTATGCTCTAACAGGCAGTCTGAAATGATCAAGTGAATTAGGTCCTTATTCTCCCTAGACCATATTTAAACCCAGCACAACAGAGGCGTAACTGCCACCGGGTCGGCTAAGAAATGAACGCCAAGCTCTTCGTGTACTGCATAGGAGGGAGTACTTTGAGGAACCCTCAGAATCCGACACAAAAACTTGTTCTGGGCCACCTGTAGCTTGTGTGTGTGATGAATACCCCCAGACTTCACTACCATATAACACCTTTGAGGTGCACATAGACTGATATAATTTTAAAATCATGTCTGGTGCCCAAGATCCCAGTCTCTCGGCATAGCCCCTAGAGATTTATTCAGATCACTCTGCTTGCCCTCCATTAATGTTTTCCAGTTTAATTTTTTGTCGAATAGAATCCCCAGATAGGGGAAGGCTGGGACCTTCACCAAAGTGTGAGATTCTTCTTTGATGGATTTAGCCCGAAGACCCCGGGGGCCAACTTTCAAAATATACGACTTTGTAAAGTTCACTGACAGGTCCAGTCTATCCATAAAATCAACAAACCCATCAATTAAAACCTGCCGGACAACGGCTGTGTGCGCCATAAGCACCACGTCCTCGGCCTATAGTAGCACAGGTTAAGATTTCCTTCCAACTCTGGGGCAATCAGACTGTAATGCCAGGAGGGCAGCTTCTAAACCGTTAATATAAACGGTGCATAAAAGAGGGGCTAAGATGCAGCCTTACCGAACCCCCCTAGTGAAATTAGAATGTTCAGTAAGCCCCCCCCCCCCGCCAAGAAAATCTTACTGCCGCTGTTGTATGGGCATGAAAATTCATTAATAAGGATACAATGGAGGGATCGGCGTCCAAAGAAGTCAATAAGTCCCACAAGGCGGACTTAAGGTCCATAAAGGCTAAGAACAGCACTCCTGGTTGAGTAATTGTGTATTTGTTTATTAATAGATAGAGATTAAGGCATTGCTCAATAGTTGACTTGCCCGGGCGAAAGCCAAACTGGACCTCAGATATTATTTGATTGGCATCCACCCATGAAGAGAGTCTAGATAATAGGACTCGGTCCAGCACCTTAACTACGACTTCATTAAGGGAAATAGGTCAGTAGCATTGCGGGTTGTCCTTGTCCCCCTTTTTATAAATTGGTATAATGGTGGCAGTTTACCAAGAGGGCAGCATCCCTTTCTTTGCTGCTGCATTTAACACAAGTGTCAGAACCTGGACCCAAACTTCAATATTGTCCCGGAAAAGGTCTGGAAGGATCCCATCGGGGCTTGGCGCCTTGTTCCGGGACAAAGACTAAATGCCCCTGTGGATATCCTCAAACAAGAAGGTGACTGATGTGTCAGCCGTGCTGGGAGCAATATCAATGCAAGACCCTTCAAGAAGGCCAAAATGATATACACTATCGATGGCTCCAAAAAACAGGGACTATTAATAATCTACCAGAAAAGTGTAGAGTCCCTCAGTTCGCTAGCTTTGGTTAGATCAGGCCATGCCTGTTTCTGTAATTAGTGCCTCTGTTCTTTCAGGGCGCCCTTATAGTTTTGGCTGCAGTTTGCCACCTATTCCCTGTCGCTAGGTGACTGCTTAAGGGCTTTCTTCAGATGCCGGTGGGTCCGGGAGCACTCAGAGTCAAACTATGAGGGATAACACCTGCGATGCCCAACTGCAGGGATCGATAATAGACAAGAAACCGACTGGGCGATGGAGGCATAGGAACTTAAAACTTCCTCGTCAGGCTCTAAAGGGTCCAAGCATATAAGTATATGCTGCTGGCAGTCTGCAAAAATACTATGATTAAATGCCTTAGCGTCTGTTTGCGACCAGTGTAAACGCCTCCCCTGCTCAGTGGGGTATAAAGCTTCCAGGGGCTTACTAGGGCCCTCCAAATGGTTCCCTACCCCCTCCATAGACAGGGACAAAGGGTTATGGTCCCTGTAGGGACTATGTAAGATGTAGAAGGAAAGATGAGGCCAACTCATACAAGCAGAGACAAAGATGAAATCAATGATCGTGGCAGACCCCCTTCCTTTATGTCGGATGGTTTTGAGGATTAGGCCGGTTTATCAGCTTGTCTAAAGTAAAAAACAAATTGTGCATATGCAGGAAACTATTTATCTCTTCCCCTTCTATGGTATGCTCCATGTGTAAATCCTCTGGAATCGGGCAGGGCCGTGTGTTAGGTGATAAGTTTAAAAAGTTTGGGCACGAATGACAATTAAAATCCCCTACCAGGATAAAATTCTCATGCCCGAAGCCCTCCCCCTTAAATGAAGGTAAAGCGCTCACGTAAGGCTATAAAATTAGAGGTCTGACACGGCCCCATATTTGCATAATAAAAAATTAATTACTACCATAGGGAGAGAGCTCCCAACATGCAAGTTTACGCCCTGGAACACGTGGGAGTCCCACTTCATGATCTGCATAGTGCCACAATACTCAAGAGCTACCAACATAATGAGGCACCCCTCGCTCTACCCGCACTAGAACCCATCACTGGGCAGAAGATGGTCTTGTACCCCTCCAGAAAAAAAATATTCTTGATTTCCCATGTCTCTTGCAGTCAAATTATGCTAATAGTCTTAATAAACTGTATCCACCTTCCATCAGAGAACTTAGAGGACAAACCTGCCACATTCCAAACAAGGCGGGACAATCCCCCGCGTGCTGTGTTTTTAAAACAGACACATGCTCAAGCCAATTGCAAGTTAGGGAAAAAAAGCACATGCAGGAGCGTGTGATTAGAATTTAAAAGCTCTTACTTAAAGTTTCTCAGAGCAGCGCTATGCGCTGGCTCTGGCGAGACCTAAAAATGAGTCTTAGGTCCTTCCCTGGTCTGTGGGTAAAGCCTGCGGTGGAAGTTATAGCAGTGGCTGGCGAATTCAAGGCCCCTGTAGGCTGTGAGTTGCCATGGGGATGCACTAAAATTGAGGGATGTGAAGAAGGATAGATTGGTTTTGAGGGGGATAAATCCCTGTTCTCTATCATGCTCTGTGGTAATGTGCCTAGTTGTTGGACCGACAGAGTGTGTTTACCTTCTCTCTCAGGGTAATTAAGACTTGCCAATGGGGCGTAACGATTTGATAGCGTCTGATGGTCCCCCAATATGATTTCTGCACACCCACTGCCATGAGGCTGTCCTACACTTGAGGCACACATGGGGGATCAACAAAAAAGCCCAACGGGAGTGGTTTTATACAGGTAACTAGGTGGTAAGACTTAGAGACACCACTCAGAATTTTTTGTGCCAATTCGGGGTATCTGACACTAATAATAATACAATCTCTCCAAACTGTTTTCTTAGAGGGCCCTATCCATGAGACCCTTCGTGCCATCAAGATGACTTTATAGTCCCAACCAGTATAGCTTGTGTGTTTACCTAACCAATGTGAAGCTTTATTAATCAGTTGGCCAGTGGTTTCTGATTATGTGTGGTAAGCCCAGGGACCCCAGTCAGGACAAGAGTGTAAGGGGAACAGGCCAGGGGGAGATTAATCACCAGGAGTGGACAACCAGTGACTAACTGGCCACCGGTTTGAGCTTCACATGTCACATTAGGTGCCAAGGGAGGCAAGTTGGTAGGAACTGAGTCGTCAGTGTTAAGGTGTGGTTCACAGACCCAAAAAAGGATTTCTGACTCGTTACAGCCTGGGTCTTGCGGTTGCCAGTGCCAAGCTGACTACAACTAGGGAGATCGGAGGTAGGCCTGTTGGTTGTTGTAACTTGGGTCTTCGGTGGAAAGGAGTAAGGAATCTTATCCATGAGGTAAAGAAATTATTTCCATTCTACTTGACAGTTCCCTAGAAACTGCGTCCAAATTGCCAAGTCTGACCCAAAGAGGGGCCAATAAGTCAGTAAAAGTGGCTGTGATTTTTTTGTAGTGCAGGAGACAGGTGGGCCGACGTGTCCTCTGGGCTATTTCTTTCATGTACATCCGCAATCCCCTTCTGTATAATTGGAACATCATCTGTCTTTTTAGTTTTCTGCTTCCGTTTGGTTGCTGGGGGCCTATCCATGTCGGTGATCAGGGATGAAAGAAGAAGGGGCCCTGATGTGGAAGGGCCAGGAGAGAGAACCACATCTGCAGCAGGATTAAGTGATGAGCCCAATGATTTTGGAATGGAGGCAACTGGCTTCTGTCTCTGCCCCTGTACATTTGATGCAGTCATCAATGGGACATCTATGGGCAAAGACCGAAGCTTCCTGATCCGACCGAAAGTCGCCTTTCAGCCCGATCGATTTCTTTAGAAATGGCCCCCACGGCATTTGCCAGAAGTGAGTCAATGGTTGAGCGGGATTAGCCTGTGGGTGTCGTGGTAAGTATGGCCTTCCTCTTCCCCATGATGACAAAATGGCAGTGTGATAGTTTTTGCAAGGACCAAAGGAAACAATACGAGGCAGGGCAGAGGATTCACAAGCCACTTTAATAGGGTCAAAGAGCAGCAGCAAAGCTGTTACTTACTGCGCATACTTACTAATCAACCCTGGGATACGGACTAGCGGTGTTGATACCGGCCTGGTGGTTGAGACGCCAGCCTGAACAAGGGGTCTAACCGGCCAAGAGGGTGGGTCCAGGCCAGCCTCATCCAGCCGCAGTGAGGCGCAGACGGGCCCGCTCTTGGCCCAGTCTTTGCCCAGGTGCGCACCTGGGCTCAAGCCACAAGCTTCGCGTGCTGCGAGAGTCTCAGGCAAAGTAAATAGGCACCTCCTGGTGCAACGACCGCAGCATGAGTGGTGACCTGCCGCAAGGATACTTGGGGCCTGGAGTTCTCTGCCCCCTCCATGCAAGTATTGGCAAAGACCTGAGCTTCCTGTTCCGACTGAAAGTCGCCTTTCAGCCAGGTCAATTTCTTTAGACATGGTCCCCACGGCTTTTGCCAGAAATGAGTCAATGGTTGAGCGGAATTGGCCTGTGGGTGTCGTGGTGGGTAGGGCATTCCTCTTCCCCATGATGGCAAAATAGCAGTGTGATAGTTTTTGCAAGGACCAAAGGAAACAACAGGAGGCAGGGCACAGGATTCACAATCCTCTGTAATAGGGTGAAAGAGCAGCAAAGCTGTTACTTACTACACAAACTTCCTAATCACTCCTGGAATACGGACTGGCAGCGTTGATGCTGGCCTGGAGGATGAGACGCCGGCCTGAACAAGGGGTCCATCCGGCCAAGAGGGTGGGTCCAGGCCAGCCTTGTCCAGCCATGGTGGGGTACAGATGGGCCCACTCGCAGCCTGGTCTTCAGCCAGGTACGCTCCTGGGCGCGTGCCGCCCACGTCTCGTGCTGCGGGAGCCCCAAGTAAAGCAATAGGCGTCTCCTGGTGCAACGACAGCAGCCAGAGTGGCGGCCTGCCGCAAGGATACTTGGAGCCTGGAGTCCTCTGCCCCCTCCATGCAAGTACCGGGCGTCCTGCACTGTGGGAGTCCCAGCCAAAGTAAATAGGTACCTCCTGGCGCAATGACAGCAGCGAGAGTGGCAGCCTACCGCAAGGATAGTTGGGGCATGGAGTCCTATGCCCCCTCCGCGCAAGTACTGGGCGTCCACAGCAGGAGCCCCAGGCGAAGTAAATAGGCACCTCCTGGTGCAACTACAGCAGCATGAGCGGCGGCCTGCCTCAAGGATACGTAAGCCTGGAGTCCTCTGCCCCTCCACGCAAGTACCGGGTGTCCCGCGCCACGGAAGCCCCAGGCGAAGTAAATAGGTGCCTCTTGGTGCAACAACAGCTGCGTGAGCGGCGGCCAGCCACATGGATACTTGAGGTCTGCAGTCCTCTGCCCCCTCCATGCACGTACTGGGCGTCCCTGCCAAATTGACTATTTCACCTTGGAAAAAATTTCTGTGCTATGTATCCTGGTAGCCCATGTTATATCGCGCATAGCAATATGTTGTTGTGGGTGCACTCACTGTGCCCTGAAGTCCGTGGGAGAGCTGTGCCTTCCCCCGAGTACGTGTGCTGTTTGGTTTGGCCCGCACTGTGCAGGCACGTTTAATAAAATACTGTGCGTGTGCGCAGGGCGCAGGGCGTCCAAGCCGGCACACGCGGACACAGGCGAACACACAATTCAGCGTGCTCTCGTTATTACGGCCTTTAGTTTCCCAAATTGTTGCGGTCTACCTCAGCGGGTGTTCCGATGCAAAGAACACTGCTTATACGACCGCCGATATAACATTTTGGCGACGAGGGTGGTCTGGAGGCCACGTGGTGTCGAGCGGCGGCCGCGCACGTTCTCCCACGTGCTTGGGGCTTGTGCTGCAGGAGTGACACACACACACCTGTCGACTGTGAGCAGGTAGGGAAAGTGAGCCACAGCACTGTCCAGGCTGCTTGGGTGTGCCCATATCGTGCCCTGGAAGTGGGACTGGTGTCTGGTGCGGAAGAGGTCCAGGAGGAGTACACAGACAACTGTGAGTAGCAGCAGGCAGGCACAACGGTGCCCACACAACTGCAGTGCAGGGTGAGTCACTGCTAGATTTGTCCAGTAAGGTGTCCCAGTGTCGTGAGTGCGCAGAACATGGCTCATATCCCCGCAATAGAGCCGTTTGTGGTGAAGGGGGCTCCTTCTGCTCAGGCCCCGAGATGGAAAGAGTGAGTGGAGCGTGTTCTCCTGTTCTTTGAGGCCACTAAGGTTCAGGATAACCAGAAATTACATCTTGGTGGGAAAGAGTTGTACAAGATAGCCAGATCTGTGGTTGAAGCAGCGCCAAAAACTCATCTCACTCTCATTACAGCCCTGAATGCCCACTTCGAGCCTATGGCGAAACAGGACTATGAACAATTTATGTTCAGGCAAGCGAGGCAACAACCAGAAGAGATGGGTTTCATGCGCGCCTAAAGGAACTGGCAACTACCTGTGGTTTCCGAGATGAGATTGAGGAGATACAATGCCATGTAATTCAAGGGTGTGCCTCGGCAAAGCTGAGAGAGAGAATTTTAGAGGAGTCGGGAACATCACTAGCTGATATACTCACCATGGTACGAACAAAGGAACTCTCAAAAGCGAGGGCAGCACACATGGAGGCTGTTCTCCAGGCTCCTATCAAGACTGAGCCTGTGAATGTCATCTCCCCGACTACCACTGCGTCACCAAGTCGGACAAGAGGCCCGAGAATCTGGTCATGTGGATACTGTGGAGGTCTGTCACACCGACCGTCAGAGTGCCCAGAAAAAGGAAAGAGGTGCACAGTGTGTGGTAAAATGAACCACTTCATGAAAGTGTGCCGATCTAACAAAGGCCAAGCTGCGAGGTCTCAGGTGAACATGATCCCGGAGGCTCAAGAGCCTAATAGTGACATGGATGACAATGGCCAGCAAGAACATACCTTACCTTCTGTGTTCACGGTAGGATCAGCATCGGCAGCACAGAGCTGCCTACCACAGCGCCAAGTACTGGTAGGAGGTCGTCCCTCAATGGCCATAGTAGACACTGGCGCCACCATTAATATCCTGTTGCGGGAGGCGTACCAAGAGATGACTCCTCCTCCACCCCTCATACCGGCAAAGATAAAGGTTTACACGTATGGTCAAACCAAGCCCCTGGCCATCAGAGGAAAGTTCAAGACCACCATTACCTACGACTCTCAGGAAGTAGATGCCCTCACGTACGTGACAGACGAAGGGCATGGAATGTTGCTGGGGAATAGGTCAGCAGAAGCACTGAGGAATTATCACGTTTGCTTTTGGGATACACAGAGAAGGAGTGAGTCAAATCCTGGAAGAATTCCCTAAAGTATTTAGTGTCATTGGGTGATTAAAGGACAAACAGATACGCCTCCATGTCGATACGTCGTTGCAACCGGTAGCTCTTCGACATAGGCGCGTTGCCTTTCACTTGAAACCTATGGTCAAAAAAGAGCTGTGCAAGCATGAAGAAGCCGGAATAATTGAGAAGGTGAAAGGCCCAACCCCCTGGGTTTTCTCGATTGTCGTGGCCAGAAAACCGAAACAGCCTGGAGAAGTAAGAATCTGTGTGGATATGCGCATTCCTAACACTGCAATTAAGCGAGAGAGGCATCTCACTCCAACCATCGATGACCTGATTGGAGCTAGCTGGTTCTCCAAACTTGATCTCCGTGCCGGGTATCACCAACTGGTCCTAGATGAACAGTCCAGGTATATCACGACGTTCCCAACGCATGTTGGATTGCGATGGTAGAGGAGGTTGAGTTTTGGGATATCAAGCGCAGCTGAGATATTCCAAAATACTATCAGGGAGCTTCTTGCTGACCTCACTGGCGTAGTCAACGTCAGTGATTACATTCTGGTCTATGCCAAATCAGTACCTGAACATAACAGTCGGCTGAGGCAGGTGCTCCAACGGATACAGGACTCGGGGCTCACGCTCCACAGAGAGAAGTGTGAATTCCTGAAACAAAGATTGCAGTTTTTGGGTACATCTTTTCTGCCGAAGGGGTCGCTCCAGATCCTGAAAAGGTAAAGGACATTAAAGAAGCCCCTGCTCCCACCAATGTAATGGAAATGAGCAGTTTCCTAGGGATGGTGAACATTCTGCGGTAGATTCATCCGGGACCTCTCATCCTTAACCACGCCATTACGAGAACTTACCAAAACATCTGTCCCATGGATACGACTTCCGGATCAAGAGACTGGCTTCCACACCACAAAGGATCAAGTAACACCACGCTAAGATACTTCGATCCGAAGCAGCAGTCCCAAATTGCTGATGATGCTGACCCTAAAGGTTTGGGCTCCAGTGGCATTCGTGAGCCGGTCCTTGATGGACACTAAACAGAGGTACTCCCAAATAGAAAATGAGGCGATTGCCGTGCATTGGGGTGCCGGCATTTTCACTTATATGTGTATGGAAAACCGTTCCTGGTAACCACAGACCACAAGCCTCTTCTCCCGTTGTTCACCGGAACTGCCTCTAAGCCCCCCCTCGAATAGAAAAGTGGATGCCGCAGCTGCAGGAGTACGACTGCAAAATCGAATACCATCCAGGGACGAGCAATCTGGCGGACTTTCTGTCTCGTCATCCCAGAGAAGCCACTATGAGTGAGGTAGAGGATGCTGAAGAAACAAAGGAATACGTCTGTTACATAGCACATCGCTCCCGTCCGCTGCCAATATCGTTGGAAGAATTGTGTCAAGCAACTGCCCTGGATGATTGTCTTTAAAGGGCATTGGAGGCAGTGAAAAACAACAGATGGCATATCCTTAAAGGTCAAGGAGTAACATTCACTCCTGAGGTAAAGAAAGTGGTTGAGAGCCTCTACCATGTGAGGTATGAACTGAGTGCAGATCTAAACGGATGCCTGATGCGAGGTCGCAGACTGGTGATCCCGTCCACCCCAGTGGACCGAGTGGTTGGATTAGCACATGCCAGCCATCAAGGGATGGTAAAGACGGAAGGATGACTCCGAACCAAGGTCTGGTTCCCGCTCATGGATGACAAAGTCGAGGAGGTGGTGGGGTCATGCCCGTGGTGTCAGGCTACTGGTGAACCGAATCCTCCAGCACCGATTGCCATGGAAAAACGGCCTGATGGCCCATGGAAGAGTGTTAGCCTGGACTTTGGGAGTCTCCCAGATGGGAAGCACTCCATGGTAGTAATTGATGACTACTCAAATACCCTGAGGTGGAAGTGCTATTGTCATTGAGCGCAGGAGAAGGAATCCCAAAGTTAGAAAAAGTGATGGTCACTCATGGACTTGTCAGAGAGCTCAAAACTGATAATGGTCCTCCTTTTCAGGGTCAGGAATTTGCATCGTATCTAGCATCTTCAGGAATTGTGCACATGAAGATAACACCAAAATGGCCACAGGCAAATGGAGAAGCGGAATGCTTTATGAGAACTCTGAACAAGATTATCCGCATGTGGCCAATGGTGACTCTGTGGAGCAGTCAATATACTCATTTTTAAGGGATTACCACCAGACTCCCCATACCTCTACTGGTCGTGCCCTGGGCACATGTCAATGGGGAGAGTCGTAAGTTACTCTATCCCGCACCATCCCACATGGGTTCCTGATGAGATCAATAATCATGAGGTTGATTGTCGGGGAAAAAAGGCAAATGCCCATGTTAGCAAGCGGTGCAGAGCTAAAGTGTCCCAGCTAAAAGTAGATGATCTGGTTCTGATTGAAGACCGACATCCAGGCAGCAAATTCAGGCTTCCTTTTGAAAAAGATCCTTGGCATATTGTTCAAATTTGTGGCACACAAGTCACCGCAATAAGAGGCCTAGAACTGGTCACCCAAAATGTGTCAGCTTTCAAAAAGTATCATGGACATTTTGCAGATGGGTTGGATGACCCCAATGTAGGATCTGGTGATTATGATGCAGAGGACTGGTCAGAAAGTGAGTCAGCAACACCTCAAGGCAGGGGTGATGAGTTGTCTGCCCCCTCTCAAGTGGTGAGCTCGGAGTCGTCTGGGGCTCCTGTGATCACTCAAGGAAGCCAAGACTGTCGTGAGACACGTACTCAGTATAATCTAAGGAAGAACCCTGAGCCTTCCAGTAGATTGAGAGACCATCACTGATAAGAGTATTACTGAGTGAACACATATGTCGTACTTGGTTGTGTACTGGCACACACGTTTTTGAAATGTCATAAAGCTTTGTTGTTTATGAAAAGTGCTGGTTTTGTTTATTGTGTTACAACTTATTTAGGGGAGGAATGCTATATCGCGCATCGCGATATGTTGTTGTGGGTGTGCTCACTGTGCCCTGACGTCCGGGGTAGAGCTGCGCCTTCCCCCGAGTACATGTGCTGTTTGGTTTGGCCCGCGCCGTGCGGGCGTGGTTAATAAAATACTGTACGCGTGCACAGGGCGTCAGAGCCTGCACATACGGACACTGGCAAACACACAATTCAGCGTGCTCTCGTTATTACGGCCTAAGTTTCCCAAATTGTTGCGGTCTTCCTCAGCGGGTGTTCCGATGCAAAGAACACCGCTTATCCGACCGCCGACATAACAGCCCATTAGCCATTTTTGTTGTGGAAACAATCCCAAGAGGTGAGCAGTTGTTTCTTGAAAATACAAAGATTGTCCATGACTTCAAGGCAGATTTCTCCCTAGACGCTTCTGCATTGTTTTTTACCTGTTTGTGACGCTAGCAATTTAATAGGGTGAGCCTCCCGACTCAGAGTAGCCAGTGGCCCTGCGGTGGATGGGCTGCTGGCTAAAGATTTCTTACCATGAAGCCAGATGAGGGTTCTCTCATCTCTAAATGAGGCAAAGAGACGTTGGATTTGGTTGAGTAGGCCATTCAATGGTCTATGGCAGGTGTCCCAGTTCTTCTAAACCCCGAACATCTTCTTTAATCTTATCGAGATTGGACTCTTCGATGTCATCTATGAAGGCCCATTCAAATCTCAAATCCAAAATGACAAAGGACCAAGAATCAGTCAGCTAGAATGTGTAAAATCTCAAATATCACCAGCCCATCAACCTTGCTCTGAGGTTCCTCCGCTGGATGCCAGTGTACTAAAAGATCTAGGGCTAGATTTACTAAGCCTTTGCAGCTTCCCTTGCATTGCACAAAGCGACGCAGGGCAACACAAAGACTTATTTGAGATATACAGAACCACAAAAGGCCTTATTTGCGTGGCCGTGTGTGACTTTGTAATGCAAAGGAGTAGGTTGCGCTGAGTTGCATAACATTTCTTAGTTGTAGTCATTCCATGGGTGGAGCATGGGCTTTCCTATACGTCCACCCATAAGTTTCATGCAATACCAAATTTACTAAGGTTTGTAAAGCTGGAACTGCATGAAATCAGTCCCCGTACTATAGAGAGGCATAATAAGGAGAAATATATCTATTTCTTCTTGGTACTTCCTCTTTCTATGCCTGATGCATTCTGCATCATGTATAGAAGGAGGAAAATGCCTCTATGGGTTGTTTTTTAACAGGTAGGCATTCCTTCCTGCACAAAATGTATCCTGTCCATAATGCAGGCACCCATGGAATGGAGCAAGAGTGCCTGTATTGACACTAGGCAGACACCAGTGCACCAGCACAGGAAGAGAGATGAAGAGTAACATATCTTTGTAAATATGGCTCTTTTCAGCTCTCTCCTATTCATGCAACTCACCGCTACAGCATGCATTGGTGAGTGCATCAGAGACACAGGATAAGGTGGGGGATGAGTCACAGATCCTGTCGTCCTGCTGAGCTCAGCTGCCGCCCGTGGTGCGAGCCGGTGGCATTTAACAGTTTGGGCTGCACTTTAGGCGGCACCGCAATTCAGAACAGCGCGGCAGCCTAGGAGCCAGCTTCAAGCTATTTGACCCTGTCACGGTGGGGATCTTGATGAATGGATCAATTTTCACCAATACATGCCACCCTGGGCCAGCCGGCCCCAGGCAACGGTGGCTGCGGCTGAATTGTGCCTGTTAACGCCTGCTAACTGCTGGGCAAGGCAGGGAGCTGCTCAAAGCAGCATGATGGAGTCTGGATGGGATCCCGCCTGGCGACTCGACCCATGACCTCAGGCCTACCTGTGGCTTCCTCGAGTGAGTCAGTGAGGCAGACCTCGTGAGTCGCTGGCGAACCTGTGCAGCAATATAGGAACTGAGCTCATGTCACGGCACCGTGGTGGCGGTATCAGTCTCACATCCGTAGGTGATCCGCTCCCAGCTCGACCCCGCAGCACAGGCAGCCGGGCTCAGCTGCCACAAGAAGTCATTCATCATCAGGATTAAGTAAGTACATGAGAGAGTATGTCTTCTGTGCCATATGTGTTTTTTAGACTACTCTTACAGCCTGCTGCATGACACAAGTACTCTTAGTTTATAGCGTGAGCAACATGCCGCTGGTCCCCGGACAGGGTGATTATTACTGTTCACTGTCTCAAAAAGTGTCTTTTTCAAATACAACCTACAGCTGGGCTGTGACCTAGGCTATGTGTACCTCAGTCAGCCTTTCGTCTGAGGCTTTTCCTGCACACCCCCCCCAATCATGCCTTGTGTCATAATGTTAATTGCTTAGACTAGCCGCGCAACTTAGTCTCAGCCTCAGGTTAATAATAAATAACAGGTGGAGCAGCGCACCCTGCTGTAATCCGCTAATTGATTTTTATTAAACTGCTCAGTGTGTCTTTTGAAATAAATTACAGTCTGCAGCCGGGTTGTGACCCCAAATCTATGTATGTACCCTTCCATTTCTGGTGCTTTGCAGCAGTTTTAAGATCTTACAGTTTCTCGTTGCTCAAATGGGTGTAATTTCTGATATATATATGGTTCCCTCATCTTCATTGCTTGATTTTGCATGCGAAAAAAATGTCACTCATAGTTGTAGGAAGCTGGCTCTGTATATACTATACCAAAATGAGGTATAGTGTGCACAGAGTCCAGTGGAACCCCAAAGGTAGGCAGAAGTAAAAGTAGATAGCACCTTACTCTCTATTTGTGGTATGTGGGCGAGCAGTAAGGCTGTATCAGAGGGTAGTGTTAGGCATTTGTTGTACATACTCAATCAGCAAATTATGTCACACACTCAAAGACTGAACTCAGACCAATTTTGTTTGTATAAAAATATTGTTATTTTATTTCTAGAACCAAGCCAAGCCTGACACAGGTAAGTGAAATAAATGCTTTGCAAAATATGATGCAGTGTTTACAAGTGAATGCAAGCTAAAATGCAGTTGTTTGAAATACCAGTAAGTCAAGGTATTGAAATTACTGTATAGATTACTTTATAGTTACTTTTTAGATTACTTTTTCTACTCAGTGTGATATGCCTAGATATCATACTGGGACATTTCCTAGAGAAAAGGTAAGTAAAATCAGTTTTGTACAATTGTTATTTTTCAGGTTTCCATACAAATCAACTCCACACAACATTTTTCAGAGAAAAACAGTCAATGGGATCCTATGGAGAGAAATTAAGTTAACGGTTACCAGATAAGTACTCAATCTTTGGAGATGAGTTTCTGGGAATAAAACAAGGGTTCCCCCAGGGTCAAGGATGCACCCTTGTTACACCCTCAGCGGCACTAGGGCGGCCAAGTGCAGAGTGCTGAGGCCCAATGTTATCCAATGGGGGTTTGGGGGCCTCCGGTCAGTGGCTGCTTACAAGCAGGCCACTGGGTTGTGGGAGAAAAGCTCCTCGTGTTAGGCTGAGGGCAAAGGGGAATCCTGTTTAGCACAAAAAGTGCACCCGCAGCGGCGTAGGGGCGGCTGGGTGCAGAGTGCTGTTTTGGCGTCGGGTGCCCTGTTGGTTTCAAAGGGGATTCTCCGGTTTCAACAAAGACCGCAGGCTCGAGGACGAAGATCTTCTGGAGGTGACCATCAGTTGGAGAGGTAAGTTGAGATGCCTGGGGATGCTGAGACACCGTTGGTTGGGCTACCCAAGGCTGTGGGGTTTCGGATGCAGGGGTGTCTTTAAGTGTTGGGTTTTCTTACCAGCTCCGGTCGTGGTCGGGGGATCCTCCACAAAGAGGCTGCAGGCTTCGCTGGGAAATGCGAGGCAGATCAGAGATCACCAGATCTCAGGTCAGAATCGCCAGGGAGACCTCCTCGTGGTGTTGGGCCACTCGAACTCTGGCTGTGGACGATGGGTGCAGAGTGGTGCAGACTTACGGATTTGGCCGGAGTTGGAGTCTGTGGGTGAACAAATCCGGTGTTCACGGGAGACAAAGTCTTTTCTTTGGCAGGCAGGGCAGGTCCTCGGGGTTCTTGAGGTTGCTGGCTGCAGGACACACGGAGTTTTGCTTCTGCAGGTTCGAGGTGAGGACAGGCCGGTAGGGCTGGGGCCAAGTCAGTGGGCGTCCTCTTCTTAGGTTCGGCACGGCGTTCCGTCCTTCTTCTTCTTTTCTTCTTGGTCGTTGCTTGTCTGAGGAGGCAAGGATCAGGGGTGCTACTAAATACTAGATTTAGGGGCATTACAGGTAAGTAAATGGTTGGGACCAATGGGTACCTTCCTTGCGTTGGTACACCCCCTACTATGCCACCCTCCAGTGGGAGGGGGCATATGCCTCAGTCTGGTTGGCTGCCCCCCCCCTTCTGCAGGATGGTGGGGACTGAGAGTTGTGCTTCACCTCGCCTCCCCCACCTGAAGGGTGGGGTTGGCGAAGGTGGGCACACCTCCTCTCCTCACTTGGTTTTCCTGCCGATTCTCCCGCCCAAAATGGGGGTCAGAACCAGTGGGGACCAGTTGCTGGAAGCAACACAAGGCCTGGGGAGCTCACAAAGGCGGCAAGCCTTTGAAGCTTCCCCTACGTGGACCCTGCCCATCCGGGGGGAGGAGGCTTGGCACCTTGTCTCAGGATGTGCATTGTTTCCGGCCCCACAAGAGCAGCAGGCTCTTGACCCAGAGGTCCAGAAACATGTCTGGTGGTGGCAACTCGAGAGCAGCCACTCAGCCTGGGCACTAGTGTTAGCTAATTTTTCAGGGGTCATCTCTAAGATGCCCTCTGTGTTAATTGTTCATTAAATCCCACACTGGCATCGGTGTGGGTTTAATGTGCTGTCTCAGTTTTCAGTAAAGTCATTATGGTACTGTGGAATTTGTAATGACAAACTCCCTGCACTATATACTCTTAATCGCATTACTGCACTTACAATGTCTAAGAATTGGCTTTGACGAGCACCATGGTTGAGTAGCTGCGTTTTTCGTCGGCTCCTCCACTCCTGACCAAATCCTGTTCTTGATCCTATCCCCTGACGCCGTACAAACATACAAATAATGATCGGATGCTGGGCTGAAGCTGAAAAGTGCCCTAGGAAGCAGTAGTGGTGGAGTTCGGCCGAGATTGGAGCTTCTTCTGATCCTGACTGTGACCTGTGCGGCGTCTCCCAAGATGGCGGCCCGCCGGAGCAGACTGATGAGATGTGCCGACTCTGCGAGGAGTCTGCGACGCAACGAGCGACCCAGACGTTGAGGCAGGGGGTGAGCGCGATCTCATGCTTCGCAGAGGTGCCAGCTCACGGCGGTGTGAGACCTGCATGCTGCCAAAGCCGTGAGACGTGAAGCGGAGTGAGTCCAACGGGCGGAGGCACCGGCCCTGTCGCCCGGAGGTGGAGTTGAATTGTCGGAAGGAAGCTGCGGAGGGCAGACTGGCTCTCCGCGTCCGGACGACGACACCAGGGTCGACTTGAGAGGGCGGCCGAGACCCGCTACGGCACCTGATTTTGAGCCTACTGCCCTCTCCAGGTACCAGCAACTGCGGCAACGGGTGCGGGGTACATGCTGATCCGACCCTCATTGCCCTTTGGGAATACCCCCAGGAGTGGGGGCAACGTGGGCCGATGGCTGCCGATCTGAGGAGGTGGAGTGGGCTTAGGAGCCCAGGACAATTAGCAATAACTTGGAGGGCCCACAGTCGGATTCATTTTCTCCCTCCCTCACCAGGTTTCTCCTTGAGGCGTGTGGGCCACCGGGGTGAAGGGCGAGAATGCGACCGGGACAAAGACCCTGGGGATGTGCCACAGCAAAACCACAGACTGTCCTGGTTGACATAAAGCACACTGATCTGTGTAGGAGCCGCACATGGTCCTTCTGGTAGGCGATACCAGAGTCTGGTGCCTCATGATCCACGCAGGCCCTGTTTATTACGAGTTGGAGTGCCTGTCACAAGGTTAACGCCCACCTCACTGGAATTGGTACTGTCCTTGCTTTGGGAAAGGAGGCTACACAATAACTCAACTCCAGACAGACATAACTAAAGAGAAGAAGTGGTGCACGAGCCCTCCTCTCCTGCGCTTCGTCTACCTTCCTACGTCTGGCGGTCTGGAGACCCGTGGACTGGTAGGCTGCGGACCTTGATTGTGTGGTTGGGGGAACAACGCCTGCCTACAGCCGCCCACTGATTCGTCTAAGATGGCTAGAGACAAGGATCCTAAGTCGTCAAGGCAGGGGAAGCTGGACCGGTTAGCTAAGGTGCTCCCCACATCGATAGGGGCGTAGGGAGGTACCCCACCTCTTCCAGACAATAAGGCCATATTGCAAGCAATCAACGCATCTAGAGAGAGCCTGGAGGGGAAGATGCCGTAGATATGCTCCGATGTCACACTGCTACACCACGATCTAAGAAAGGTCTCAGAGGGAGTTACTGAAGCTGAACACCGCGTCTCTGAACTGGAAGATGTCTCCCGTACTTTACACAAAGATGTGACAGGGCTTATGGCCTCAATGAAAGAAGTGGTATGGAGGGTCAATGAGGCCAAAAACAGGACCCGCTGGAATAACCTCCGATTTATTGGCCTTCCTGGAAGATGCAGAGCGAGTGGACCCGGGCCAGTTCCTCCTGGCCTTTTTGAAGAACGTCCTCCCCGCCACGCAGTTTTCGACCTGTTTTGTCATTGAGAGGGCACATCGAATGCCAAATGTCCACCCACCTCCAGGGGACCCTCCTCCCCCTTTTACTGCCCGTTTCTTAAACTTCCAAGATCGGGATTTAATACTCCCGGAGCTGCTGAAAAAGGGAGAGGTCAAATACGAAAATTCACGAGTGATGGTATTCCCGATATTATTCCCGAGATGTGCAAAAACAGAGACATACTTGTGACCCAATCAAGGCGAAACTCAGAACACTCGGGATTCAGCACATGCTATTATTCCCTGCCAAGCTCAAGGTTATTTTTCAGGGTACCACGCAGTTCTTTCAGTCCCCAGAGGAAGCATGGTCCTGGATTGAGGAACAGCCCTCGTTAGGGCGTAAACTGTCTCTGGCCAAGGACCTCCGGACGACCGGGCGGGAGGGTCCAAGTCAGGAAAGACCCAAAGAGAAGCGGCAGAGGTGAATGTTGAAGGTACGGAAACCCACCACTAGAACAACGATGAGACACGAAGAGTGCAGGCCGCAAGTCTCAGATTCAGAGGATGACATGTCTCTTGGGCCAGCCGCGCGGACCTCGCACCAGTCGAGTGAATATGTTACCACAGAACAATCAGGTGGCGGATGTAGACAGTGAGCATCCACTACTGGAGAGCATTCAGTGATTGGGGGCTCCAGACTCAATCCTGGCGGAAGCCAGTATCGAGCAGCAGCAGCACTGTAGTGACCGCGAAGAGGACAGAGTTGCAGGGGCCGGATGGCCACCAAAAGACAGTAAGACATCCTCTGGTCCTTGAAGACATTGCAAATCTTTGCCCGATTATTGGGAAATACAGTGTGAGGTATAATTGAATAATTACTTGAACTGAGGGGAGAGGGAGGGTTACAGACCTCTTTGTAGATTACCCGTGCCACTGTTGTTATGTTGACGAGTTGGGGGGCGGTGTGGGTAACGGGAGAGTGTAGGGTAGGGGGGTGGGGCGCCGTTAACTGTTTTGGGATGAGTTCGGTAGAGGGGAGCGGTATTGTTTTTCTCATTTAATGCACATGGATACCGAGATTGCGAGGGGATTGAGGAATTATGTTTGTGCTCAGTGTCGGCTGGTGAAGTTTGAAAGTAGTGGGGCGTAAAATGGAAGCAAGACTTTGCCTGATCAAGTGTGACTGCCCCTCGAGAATTTTATATATATATTTTTTAAATAGGTTAAAATGGTGCATTTTGCAGTAGAATTTTGATAATAAAATAACCAAAATTAAAATTTTTTGCAGGCATTTCTAAAGAAACTGTGTACACTTTGCTTGCCAAATATTTTTTAAGACTCAGTTGGTGTACAGGCTCTTAGGGCAGGCTGGGGTCGTGTTTGGGGCAGATGTTTGTGTTGCCGCTTCTGTAAAACAGATAACACCGGATCAAAATGTAGGCTGGCGCCGTCCCCTTTACATGGGGCACAAGCACATTTAAATGATGGAATCCACTGCCTTTGCACCGGCGGCGCCAAATTGTAGCAATGTTCTGCTGGTAGGAGAGGGGCCTAATACGTACATGAAAAACGAAAAACGAAAATACGAAACGAAAATAAAGAGTGATGAACAGCGAAAAACTAACAGGCACATGCATGAAAGCCAAAACCGGTCGCAAACGGGCAGATTCTCAGAATCTGCCCCTTTGCGACCGGTATTTTTGCATTTGGGATGCATCATCCCAAATGCAAAAATCGCAATTTAAGGAATCTCAAAATAGCGATTCCTTAAATTGCGATTGCATTTAAGGAATCTCAAATTGAGATTCCTTAAATGCAATGCATTAAAGTGTAAAAAATGGCGATTTCGCTATTAGCGGGAGCAAATTACCATGAAGCTGGACTTCATGGTAATTTGCTAAAACTTAGAAAAAAGCAATTTTTAGTTTTTTTCTAAGTTTCATATTGCACACACACATGCCCTTAGAGCATGTGTGTATGCAACATTTGTGCAGAGTTCACATACATGGGTGCAATAGGGTGTCATTTTGACACCCTTGCACCATAGAAATTGCGGGAGCAATTTGCGAGTACCTACTGGTACTCGCAAATTGCTCCCGCAATCTCCAATTCATTCCTATGGGCCTGGAGGCCCATAGGAATGAATGGGAAGACATTCCTTAATTGCGACTCGCAATTTGCGAGTCGCAATTAAGGAATTTGTGGGAATCGCTATTTCTTTAGCGATTCCTACATGCATAGGGTTTTGCTATTCCTTAATTGCGATTCCTTAATAATCGCAATTAAGGAATCGCAAAACCCTATGTTAATGCATGTGCCAGTAAATGTTTTCATTCTTTATCTCATTTCCACCAAATAGGATCCGATGTATTCCAAGCACACACGCGTTGTGCACAGCAAGTGGTACGGCCTCATGACCTGCTGTCCAACTCTGGCGACCTGCTGTCCAACTCTGGCCGCCTGCGGCTGCCGTCACTTCATCAAGAGGGAATTGAATTCCTGTGCCTGCACGTTCCAGGCATTTTATGTGCATGAATAAAACCCCATACTTGTTGCATTCCCCGCCATTTGCGTCTCCGCGCCTTCACTCTTTCCAATTATCGCCACAGCGGATGTGTAATGACCCATCTAGAGTGACCCCCGTGCGCAGCCCTCTTCTCGTCCTACACGGCCAATGCGCCCTGGAGTCGGTCTTGCGAGGTGACCTGTCCCTGTCCCACCCTCGTCATTCCGTCACAGCCGGTCTTACAGTCAGATTTTCACTCCTAGAACAGCGGGTCTTTAAATGCACGCAGCAGCTGTAGTTCTCAATCTGAGGACCCTGTAATATTAGTGAATGCCTAATTAGCATGGCAGCGCGACCGCGCTAAATAAACACACGGGAGCCGGTATTAGATGATTACACACGCGGCTCTGACTGCCGAGCCGAGGCCACGCCTCTTTATTATAACTAGCCAGCGTCTGACGTCACGCGTCAGCGCTGGCGCACCTCGGCAGCGCGGAAGGCTAGAATGCCTCGCGCATGCCGAACATTACACTCCTTCCAACCTTCATAAAACATCAAGCACAACATGAAAACAAAACGATGGATCTGTTACCAGTTCGCCAGTCCTTACAGGTCACACCATATAGTCCGCCAGCTGGGATGAGGGTGCCGGGTTCTTCCTCAGGTTGTAGCGGGACGGACCGCCTCTGGAAGGGACCACCTCGGGGGTTCTGCGCCTTGGGGTGTTTGGCTCGACCCGGGCTGGGGAGCTGCCAGGCGGGTTACCCCCTGGGGTGGTTGGGACGGGTTGTGCACCCCCATCCTCGCTCGGACCGTCCTCCACCTCCTGATCTTCTCTCAGCTGGTCGGGATCCGGCCTCTCAGACTCGGCCCCGGGACGCGGCGGTGTTCCTGGGTGGACTTTCTTAAAGAAGGACACATCTCGCGTGACCGTTTCCGCACCTCTTTGAGCGGTCACCATCGTGCCTGTCCGGCGGGTCACCACCCATGGTTGTGGTTCAAAAGGAAGTCTGAACTTGCTGCCTGGGTAGCGGTCCTTCACGTACACTCGGTCTTGCTGCTGTATCCTGGACTCCTTAGCTCCCCTTCGCAGGCTGGCGTGGTCGTTTGATCGCCTCCGGTTGGCTAGTGTCCTCTCATTGGTGGCTTGTGCCGGAACCCAAGTAGGGTGGTGCGGGATCGTGTCGCTTACGATTCTCCCCATGGTGGCTGACCCGGGCGCTGCCTCAGTTGTGACATGGGGGGTCAGACGGTATTCCCGCAGGAAGCTGTAGATTGCTCTCTCTAGTGGAGATCCCTCAGCCATAGCGATGCGAATGGTTTTATTGAGTGTCCTCATGAACCTCTCCACCTCTCCATTGGCCTGGGGCCACCACGGTGTTATCTTGCGATGAGCGATCCCCCAGCTCTTGAGATACTCTGCGAACTCCTGCCCCTGGAAAGGCGGTCCATTGTCGGTCTTAACCACCCCCAATATGCCATGAGTGGCGATGGTTTTTTCAAACTTCGCGATCACCTCCGTGGCTGTCTGGCTCCCCACGATCTCGACCTCTGGGTATTTGGTGAAATCGTCGATGATGACCAACGCATACCGCCCATCGGGGAGATGTCCGAAGTCGGCACTCACGCACTCCCATGGTCGCAGCGGATTGTCTTCGGTTGCCACTGGGCGAGGGCGCTCCGGCGGTCCTGCAGCTTGGCACCACGTGCAGGTTCTCACCGTCTGTTCCACCATCGCATTCATTCCTGGGAACCATACTTTGGCTCGGAGCCTGCCCTTTGTCTTCACCACTCCTTGATGTCCCCTGTGGGCGAGGTCCACCGCTTGTTGAGCGAGGCTGGCCGGCATGATTAGTCTCGGACCCCGCAGAAGACATCCCTGGGCGTCAACGGACAGCTCACTTCTCACCTTCAGGAACGACTCTAGTGTTAGCTTGGCTTGGGGCGTTCGTCTGTTGAGCGAGGCTTGAATTGTCCTCCAATCCCCCGATCTGACAGCCTCCACTGCTGCTCTCAAACACTCATCGCCTTCTGAGGCTTCTCTTATTGCGGCCAGGCTCATTGGGAGGGGCCGTGACCGCTCTGTCACATACCGGACGTACTCCTCTGTATCCTCGGCCTCCTCTTTCTCCTCCGTCGTGGCTTTCCGCGGGTGTCGTGATAGGTAGTCCGCCGGGTTCGTGGCCCCTGGTTTATACTCCACCCGGAAGTCGTACCCTTGTAGCTGGAGTATCCATTTTTCAATCCGGGGTGGCGGCTTCGAGGACGACCCTTGGAAGAGAGGGATGAGTGGCTTGTGGTCGGTTGTCACCGTGAAAGGATGTCCATACACATATACGTGGAAATACCGGCATGCCCAGTGGATGGCGATGGCTTCTCGTTCAATTTGAGAGTACCGCTGCTCTGTTTCGGTCAGGGACCGGCTGGCGTAGGCGATGGGGGCCCACTCCTCATTGTCCTGGAGTTGTGTCAGGACCGCTCCCAGCCCAAACGGACTCGCGTCCACTGCCACGTTGGTGAGCTTGGCCGGGTCAAAATATGAAAGGGTAGTGTCTGCGGACAGGGCCGCCTTCGTCGCTTGGAACGCCTGCTCTTGTTCCGGGCCCCACTGCCACGTGGTGGACGACTTGGTCAGCTCCCTGAGGGGTTTGGTGAGGTTGGAGAGGTCCGGAATGAAACGGCCGCAGAAATTGACCATGCCCAGGAAACTCCGGGCCTCCGAGATGTTCGTCGGAGCTGGGGCGTCTTGTACATCCTTCACCTTGTCCGGGTCTGGGGCCACCACTTGGTCCGAGAATGTATACCCGAAGAAACTGATCTTATTCTGCAGGAACTGGCACTTCTCCCGGTGCAGGGTCAGGCCTGACTCCTGGATCCTCTTGAGGACCCCCCTCAACCGCTGATGGTGTTCCTCTATGGTTGACGCATATATGAGCAGATCGTCACTCACGTTGAGCACACCAGGGAGCCCACTGAGCACCTCTCTGATGGTATTTTGGAATACCTCGGCGGCACTTGAAATGCCAAAGTTCAGGCGCCGATACCGTCTGAGGCCCACATGGGTGGAAAAAGTGGTGATGTACCTCGAGTCCGGATGGAGGGGTAGCTGGTGTAGCCTGACCGTAGGTCCATTTTCGAGAACCACCTGGCCCCGTTCAGCTCTCCCAGGATGTCATCAATGGTGGGCGTCAGGTGTCGCTCTCTTTTGACCGCGGCATTGGGGAGGCGCATGTCTACACAGATGCGGACTTGTCCTGGCTGCTTCGGCTTCCTGGCGATGACGATCGGGGATACCCACGGGGTTGGCCCACTGACCTTTTCAATGATGCCTTGCCTCTCCAGGGCCTCTAGCTCCTCCTCGACCTTCTGCCGCAGGTGGAAAGCAATTCGTCGGTGCCTCAGGGCCACTGGCTGGACCGACGGGTCGATGTGTAGGGATACTTCCTTTCCTTTCAGGCATCCAATGCCGTTGAAGACCTCTCCAAACTCTTCTAGGATGGTGTCCAGTTCTTCCTCCAGGACTGCCATGGCGAACGATATCAACCTCAATTCTTCGGCCGATTGCCCGCTCAGCAGCATCCCGCTGCCCTCTTCCGTGACGTAGACGGTGGTGCTGATGCTCCTCTCGCCATGTTGTATCTCTGTTTGGAAGCACCCAATGAGGGGGATGGGCGTCTTCTGGCCATATGCGAACACTCTAATCTTCGCCCCTCTGAGCGGGGGTTTGGCCCGCAGTTGGTGGTAGACATTGGCGGCCATCAGCTCGATGGAGGCCCCAGTGTCAATCGTCGCCTTTACTTCCTGTTGTTGGACTAGTATGCGACATTTCGGAAGTCTGCGCTTCTTCTTCTGTGGTTGGTGGATTGCAAACACGTAGTGGACTGGGTATTCTTCGGTGTCGTCGTCCATGTCTTCGCTGTCTGCCTCTTCGCGTACCGCATGGGCTGCCTCCTTCTTGGTTTTGGTGGACCGGCATACCGCCGCAAAGTGGTTCATCCACCCGCAGGCGCCGCACCTTTTCCCTCTGGCCGGACAGTCTTGCATGCGGTGGGGTTGGCCGCCACAGTACCCACAGTCTTTCTTCTTGGCCTCCGGCTGCCGTTTCCCTCCGGTTTGCCTCCCTTTTGGCCGCACTACGTTCACCGCTTCCGCCACTTGCACTTGCTCCGTCTTCACAGGGCGATGTAGGGCTGCCTCCATGTGCGAGGCTCTCGCTTGCGACAGCTCCTTTGACCGTCCGAGGGTGAGGATGTCCGCCAGGGGCTTTCCTTCTTCCTGGAGGACGGTGACACGAAGCTTAGACGAGTAGCACCCCTGTATGATCTGCCCTCGGATCTCCTCCTGCTCATCACGGAACCCACATGTGCTGGCTAGCTCCTTCAGCCTGCCATGGAACGCATCCAGAGACTCGTCCGCCTCTTGCTTGGCCTGACGGAAGATGAACCTCTCATAGTCTCTGTTCGCCATGGGCTCAAAATGGGCGTTGAGCGCGTTCAGCAATGTGTGGTACGTCTTCGGCGTGGCTTCCACGAGCGTTTTGTAGATGCGGTGGATGTCTTTACCTCCCAGGTGGAGCAGCAGTGCTCTGCGTCTTTCCCTCGCGATGCCAGCCCCCTCGAAGTAGAATTGCAGGCGGTCTGTCCAATCCTTCCATCGCGGGGCGAGGGACGACGGGGCACCATCCACGACAAAAGGCTCGATGGCGGGAATCGACGCCATCTTGGCACGTGCGCAGCACGCGGTGAACGCTGGCTACCTCTCCTCTGCGTCGACGCCACCTGGCCTGCACTCCCCCGGGCGTTGTTCGGTGACCTCCCTCGCGCTGCTGCACCAACCGGGGACGCGCCTACCTCCGGACGTCGTCCGCGGGACTCTCCGGCGCTTCTGGGTCACGGCGATCACACCTGGCATGGGCCTGGATCGGAGGAGGGCACGGTGGTCTGCAGACTCCTCGTGGGGGCATGTGCGGCAGCACCTGGGCGAGACATATCCCTTCCAGGCCGTGGATTGGGACTCCAGGGCACACACAGTAGATCTTTGGAAGGGCCCTCCTGGCACCTGCAGTTATCTCCACCAGGCCTCCCAGCAGGCTCAGACGAGACACCATGAGGGGAGCAGCATGCACAGGCTCAGGCAACCTGAGAGGGCACCAGAAGCATTGTGGGGCGCCAACATAGCACAGCAGGGCTCACTTGACCCCTCGTCGCCAGTGTAATATTAGTGAATGCCTAATTAGCATGGCAGCGCGACCGCGCTAAATAAACACACGGGAGCCGGTATTAGATGATTACACACGCGGCTCCGACTGCCGAGCCGAGGCCACGCCTCTTTATTATAACTAGCCAGCGTCTGACGTCACGCGTCAGCGCTGGCGCACCTCGGCAGCGCGGAAGGCTAGAACGCCTCGCGCATGCCGAACATTACAGACCCCCAGGAAAGTCTCAGGAGGATTCCCAGGCGGCCACTGAAGCCCCCTTTGGCTCCATTTGAATTCTGACACCGGATTTGCAAGGAAACAATAGGATTCTGACAGGGGTCAGGAGTAAGGTGAGAATGGGGGGGGTGGCGCCCCCGTGTTACCTGCATCTCTAGAGGCCAGAGCAGTGCGAGCAACTCCCACAAGGCCCCGAGACACACAATCTGCCCGCCACATGTGAGCAGGAGTTCACAACATTCCCAGATGTGGCGGAGCAGGTCCCAGGCGCAGCGGCCGCATGTAGCCGGCAGCTCGCCAACCTCCCTTATTCGCAAGCCTCCCGTGCATGGGGGGCATCCGGAATCCAGCAGGAGGGACGGGGTGCTGCTGGCTGCATCTGCGATGAGAAGCAGCCCGGCTTTTGAACTTCTTGGCAACAGCACTACCCAAAGAAAACTCTACAAAAATGCCGAGAAAGGCGCTGTCATCAAAACATTAATCTACAAGTATATGGGAAACAGAAAGGCAGACGATATTCGTGCACTGGGGGGTGGAAATGGGGTAGTCGCGGCGGGAGGCGTTTCATTAAAAAAAAAAAATTTTATCTTACCGTCCCGCGCCACCTCAGCTTCCCGCCGTCCGGTCCTGCGTTTTCCAATTCTGGCTGCAGCTCTACTTGTGATCATGAAAGGCAGTCCCCCTCCGCCAATCACAACGCTGTAATGGCAGCGTTGTGATTGGTGAGGCGCTTCCGAGCGCGCCCCACCCGGGCCATTTTTTCTGTAGGCTGAGAAAAAGGGAGAGTGGGTAGTCCTGCTCGAGGGAAGGGGGGAGTGGCTTGCCCACTGTTATGGGTATTGACTGCTTGGTCGGCCCCAGGGCTGACCAAACAGTCAGTACACACAACAGTGGGTAAGCCACTCCCCCCCTGCCCTCGAGCAGGACCACCCACCCCCAACCAGGCACTTCTGCTTTCTCGCAGTGCGAGAAGCTGAAACATAAATGGTAGTTATTACCATTATGTTTCTGCCTTCTCGCACTGCGAGAAAGCAGTGAGGCGGCGCCCAAACGCCCCTATGGAGGAGCCGCCACTGTTTGTGCTCCTGGAGAGGGTCGGAACTGTGATGACTCGTTGGCTTTCTCACCATGGCTGAGAGTAGATACATAGTAATGACATGGAATGTCAATGGGTTAGGCAATAAAGTAGAACAAGGTTTAGTAGCTAGCTACCTTAAGAGACTTAAACCTGATATAGTCTTCTTACAAGAGACGCATTTGATGGGCTTGCATTGTTCCTTCCTGGGAAGAGGTCAATATCTCAGCCTGGCACATGCAGGGTTTACTAAAGGTTCTAGAGGGGTGGCGATTTTAGTTAAGAAATCTCCCCCCTTTCGTGTTACGAAACAATGGTAGATCCGGGAGGGACATACGTGGCAGTGCAGGGGACCTGGAATCGTAAGAAACTTTTACTCATCAATGTTTATGCTCCCACGTGATTGCAACAACGTACACTAAACAAATTGACTGAGCTCCTACTACATTCCGAGTCCGACACACACATTCTGGGAGTAGACTTCAACAATGTGCTTGAACCCTCACTAGATGATCCCAGTTACGACCCGAGATACATGCACCCACACATCTAGCCAAATTTCAGGCTATCCTGGAACAGACTGACCTGTGGTGCCGCTATCACCCAACTACAAGAGCCTATTCCTATTTCTCTGGAGCCCACAGGGTATTTTCTCGACTTGATTATCTCTTCGCTCCAGCTGGTGAGATTGGGAATATATACATGGTGGAATATCTGGCTAAAGGCATTTCTGACCACTTGCCGCTCTTATTGACGGTGGGGGAAAGATATAGAGATAGGGAAGTCCACTGGAGACTGAGCTCCTGGGCCCTGCAAGACCGGGCTGTGGCCGGGGAACTTCAGGTAGACTCTGAACTATATTTTAAGGAAAATGACGGCTCAGTGCAGTCAGCGGTCACCCTATGGGAGGCATTTAAGGCAGTAAATCAAGATAGGGCGCAAAATATCATTGCCCACAAAAAAAGACAAGAAACTCAAGAGATAGAGGCTCTAGAATGTACATTGCTAAGTTTAGAGAATAGTGATCCCTCTTCTACAAATAGCCTTACCCTTCCGCCAAATAGAAATAACAAAAAGAGAATATCAGGCGCGACTCACGCAGGAGGTGAAGGCTTGCCAGTTAGCCGTTCAGCATCGATTATATGAAACAGGTGACAGAGCGGGCAAGTTGCTCGAATGGTTGAGTAGGAAGGAAGTAGAGGCGAGATGGGTGACAGCCATACAGGAGCGGGGTCACACATACACCACACCCAAAGATATAGCTGGGGCCTTCGCCCGATATTACGCAGAACTCTATGAAGCCAAAACACAGGCGAGCGAAGCACAAATAAAGTATCTAGATGCAATTGAAACTCCCTCACTCTCCCAGGAGGAGAGGGATAGGCTACAGAGGATTTGACTCTCGAAGAAGTGACGGAGGCTGTTGGCCAGCAGAAGTCATGGAAAACCCCGGGCCCTAACGGTTTAGCGGCAGAATTTTTTTTACTAAACAGCAGTCTGCTGGCCCCGTATATTTTGCGCATGTTCAACGCGTCAAAAGACGAAGGGATTCTCCCCAAAGATTTCCGAACGGCCACAGTGGTAGTGAGTCATAAAGCAGGGAAACCTTCAGAGGACTGCGGGATCTATCGACCCATATCGTTGCTCAATATTGAAACCAAAATATTGGTCAGTATTCTGGCGACGCGCCTCCCGGCAATTATTACCCACCTAATACATAAAGACCAATCAGGCTTCATGCCGAAGCGAGCCACACGTTTTAACCTAAGATGGTTGGCTAACTAGATAGACACGGTCCAGAATAGGGACAGCCCACACGTCCTCCTCTCACTTGATGCCGAAAACGCATTCGATACTGTACACTGGCCTTTCATGCAATGTACTCTAGATAAATTTGTATTTGGTCCAGCCTACCGGGAATGGCTGGCACTCCTATAAAATGCCCCTGAGGCGAAAGTCCGGGTCAATGGTGTTCTGTCGACGAGCTGGCCTGTCTAGAGCGGTACTAGACAGGGATATCCCCTGTCGCCCCTGCTGTTTGCCCTAATACGGGAGCCGTTGGCATGTGTCATTAGACACTATTAGGGACTAGGCGGTTTTGTGGACGAGTCCCACCTCCTAGATGAGGAACGCATATCCCTATATGCAGACGATATCCTCTTGTATGTTATGAAACCGAACGAGACACTCCCCAAAATTCTGCAAATATTTAAAGACTATGGCCGACACTACGGCTATAAGATCAATTGGGGTAAATCCACCTTGTACCCAGTGGGTGGTGTCACGGTCCCCCAGATCTACCCGAGCTGCCTGCAGACCTCAACGGAGGGGTTTACTTATCTTGGGCTCTATATCACCACTGAGGTGGCCACCAGCCTGGAGCATAATATTAAACAAGTCCTCTTAAACTTTCAGGAAGATGTCAAGAGGTGGAGGAAACTCCCATTGACGATCATGGGTAGGGCCGCCATGTACAAGATGGTCACACTCCCGTAGCTACTTTATGTGTTGCAGAACCCCTACTGTAAAATACCGGAGACCGTTTTCGCAACTCTAAACGACAAGCTATGTCTACTTCTCTGGGATGGAGCCCATCCACGAATATCGCTGCAAACGCTGCAGCGGAACCCGTACAATGGGGGCCTGGCACTCCCTGATATTAGAGCCTATTATAGAGCGGCCCATCTCATTGTAATTAATGAATGGGTCCATGGCACGCCGGACCATCCCACGTATGCACTGGAGCAATTTCAATTCCGAGATCATTCACATTTGCATTATATCTATGGAGGCAAGGGGGGTAGTCGCCTTTTGCCAGCCACTCAAAGGGTACTGGAAGTGTGGAAAAGTGCAGAAAAGACCATAAATTGGTTCAGGAAGCCTACGAGG
Organism: Triturus cristatus; assembly: GCF_964204655.1. NCBI lineage: Eukaryota > Metazoa > Chordata > Amphibia > Caudata > Salamandridae > Triturus > Triturus cristatus. The sequence continues at coordinate 153,158,012 of NC_140594.1, read as the reverse complement.
GAAACCCCTTTTGTGGGAAGGAACAAGACTAACTGAAATCAGGAAGCTGAAAGGCTTCAGACAGTGGGATCTGATAGGAATCTCCAAATTAGGGGATGTTATGGAGAAAGGTACTCTGGTACCATTCAGCACACTTCAAGCCACATTCCAACTAAGCGACACCCAAAACTATGCCTATCTTAGGTTACACCATGCATGGAGGGCGGAGGGATTAGACACCGCAACACTGCCGGAATAATCCCCCTTAGAGGGCAGACTATTGCAAGAAGAGATTCCTACCAAGGCTATCTCGCTGACGTACAAGACATTACTTAATAACATGCCCGACAAACTAGGTCCACTCCGGGCCAAATGGGAACTCACCACAGGTCCATTGGAAGACATTGACTGGGAAGCTGCCCTAATGCACCCACACGAAGTGGCAATAAACTAAAGACTACGACTGATTCAATATAAAATTCTCCACAGAACTTATTTTGACCGAGCTACACTACAAAATATGGGGATGAGCAGACGCCCCGGAGTGTCTTAGATGCCATACAGAACGCGGCAGATTCATACATACCCTATGGGAGTGTAGCCTGATCAAAACATATTGGACCAAGATACTGAGGGTACTTAATAATATACTGGAAGCTCAACTTGAGTTGGACGCTAGATACGTCCTACTGGGAATCCCTACAGAGGTGGATCTGTCGCATAATAAACTCATGCTTGCCAATTTGGGGTTGGTTGTAGCCAAGAGGGACATAGCTAGATACTGGGCAGTCCAACAACTTCCTACGCCCAAGGAAGAGAGAACGTGCCTAGACTTATACATGGTAGCGGAAAAAAATAACATACAAGGTGAGGGGGTGTCCCAGGAAATTCCGAAAAATTTGGACATCATGACTAGAGTATTATGGCTTGGAAATGGAAGACGAGGAGGAGACATCGGATTTGACAAAGGGGAGGTCGGGGAAGGAACCTTGTAAAATGTTGTTCCTGACCCATTGTTGATGCAAGTAGATAAGCCATGTTTGATCTTCCTCATTTATAATTGTATGAAACTTGTATCTAACCTCATGCTCTCTTTCAGGGAATACGACGCAATACTTTTTATCCCTCACCACTTACTATTGAGCAATATCCAATGTGTACCGTGTATCCACAGTTTTTCTTACTGTATGTTACCTTCTAAAAATCTGAATAAAAACAGTTTAAAAAATAAAAGAATGGGCTTAGACACTGTAGGATTACAGGGCTCATGCCCTCACCACTGGTATAGTGCACCCAGCTAGAGGGGTGGCTGATCTATGCCAGGGCTGTGGGTTGTAGGCATGACACACAGGGATGTGATCCATGTCGAGTCTTCAGTTTGTTCTGCACCAGAACATGCAGCCTGCAAAGGCAGTGTGTGAGTGTAAAGGTACAGGGCCTCTAAGGGTGGCAAAATAAGTGCTGCAGCCCTTACAGGCCTTCCCTGGCCAGAGTGCCCTTGGTACCTGTGTTACCATTTACCAGGGACTGACCTGTGGCCAGAGAGTGCCAATTGGATTTGGTCTTCAATGCAGTTTTAGGGAAAGAACATAGGCCCTGGGTACCTGATTGGCAGGAGCCCAGGGCACACTCAGTCAAAGCACATCAGCAATTTTGCAAAAAGTGGGGGTAACCGTGCAGAAAGAGGGCACTTTCACACAATAGTTGTTTTAAATGTTAATTATAATTACAGTTAAATTATAAAAATGTCACACATAGCAACCTGAAACCTTGGCAGCTATTCGTTTGAAGCATGGGACCCGCTTGGAGTTCTAGGGGAGCGTTAAATCTAAGATTTTTATCAACTACTGCCTGCTCACCTGAGGCGGCTGCAAGGCGGCATGTTTAGTGCTGTACACAACTCAATAAATAAATAATGTTTTTTGTAAGAGTTGTGTTCAACAAACTCCAGTCCTGCAGTATTCCTTTTGATCCACACACACCTTTCTAATAAAATAATAATAACATGAATGAACTCATGTTGCAATATATTTCTTCTGTAAGCTACTGTTGTTATAGTGAGTGTCTAATAATTTGCGAGATGTAATCACGGTTCTGCAGAAGTCAGAAAGACACAGAACAGCCTGTTGCCAGCAGGGTGTGTCCCCCTATAAAAGCCTGACTGCCTCCTCTGTGCAGCACATCTGAGGCAAAAACAAACAGGCCCATAGGAAAGTGCACGCCCAGAGGAAGCGAACGTGCTGGCGTCACGGGCGGCCGCCCAAACAGGTTAGATCAGGTGTGCACGTGGCCTGTGGGTCGCTGTGGGGGGGGGGGGGAGGGAACACTTCAGAGTACACAGTGCAAGCAATTCTTCATAACTCACTGCCGGCGTTTCCACCAGAGCTGCCAGGAGCTAACATTAGACATGGCGTCATCCTGTCAGAATGTTCTCCGCACTCGGAGTCACCTGAAATATAAAAAAAAGGGGGCGTGGTCTACAAGTTACTGGGCGTTCAGTCGGAAAGGGGAGATCTGTGTGTTAACGGAATCAATGACTGTGCATTTCTGTCGCAATGTGGCAATTCCAGTCAGTAACTGAGCACGAGGGGATCCCACAAGCAAGGGCGCCGCTTCCATTGGTGCAGCAGGTGCAGTGGCACTTGGGCCCAGAGGCCTGAGGGGCCCACTGAAAACTGATTATTTGACAAGTACTCAACATATGGGATCAACAGAGCCCCTACTATTCTTGAGTTCTGTCAGTGTGAAGCCCAGTGTGATCTTGCTCAATATACGTTTCTTGTGTGCTTTTAAACTGTATTATGTCCATATCCAAATCTAATATTACCTACTTTAAATGCCATCTTTCGCAATTATTTATTTTACATTTTCGGTGGCTTTTACTTTTATTTGTGGCTTGAAAGCTGAACACCAACCATGGATTGCGAGCGTGTTCCAGTCTAATAGCTGGTTGTTGGCTAGGTTCACCCTGTAGCAATACCATATACAACCTTTCTGTGGTCTACACATTTATATTTAGCGATTGCTTTATATACCCTCGACCAGGTTAGGACGTTCATTATCAGAATTACCATCCACCTGTTTGTAGTGATAAATGTAATGGACACTTTAAATGTAATGTCAACGCCTTGATGAGAAGGTGGCCTAGTAGGAGCTCACGAAGACTTCTGTTAAACTAGTTAAGTTTTCAAAGCAATTTCAGGATCAAGTAAAATTTGATATAAACTCGAAAAGTAAACAGAGATACAAGAACACTAGTAAAAATGCTAAATATACCATCAAAAATATAATAAACATGTTAAATGCGATTCAGCACTGAAGCCCCCCTCCCACCCACACCCCCAACCCTTTAAAATGCACCCCAACCTTGAGCCAGACTACTAGTAACATCTTGTGGGAGAGTAAAAACTATTCTAGCTGACCCGTCAAGAATTTTCAATTCTATTAAGGACACGGAGGCGAGGATTATGCTTCTCTTTCTTTACTGAAGCAAATATGGCAGCCAATAAAACTTTTGTAATATTGTAAATGAAACCCCTGAAGGATTAAATACTCTACCTGCCAAATCCAGGGCCCTTACGTCAGAAACACGTCTACAAAAGATAAGACACAACAACAGCGTGAGTTTCGCAGACAGTTGCTTACGCGACAGTCCTTCATTCACGGGCCAATTCCTAAGAAAACGAAGTACAATGTCCACATCCCATACTGTGGAATATCTGTTTTTTTGGTGGACGAACCAGCCGAATGCCCCTCAACAATTTACACACAAGGGGATGTTCATCCACTGGTTTACCATCCAAGTGAGGATGGCCAGTCGATATGGCTGAACGGAAATTATTAACCATTCTATAAGCCAGCCCTTGACTGGCCACATCTGATAGAAAGTTAACAATCATATTGATACCCGATCCCATAGTATCCACCTCCCGTTCACCACACCAACAAACCTATCTACACCAAGCTGACTCATAACGCTTGTGCGTAGAGGGAGGCCAAGATTGAGACAGGAAGAACATTGAATCCTGCGAAACTCCTGGCATGTGCCAACGTCTCCTGAAAGTCTCCAAGCCATAAGGGACAACAGCTCTTGTGTAACTAACGGGTGTGGTAGACCCACAAGGTTGACAAGAAGGTCCGGGAAGGGGGGATCCTAACTGGAGGAGCATATGACAGAGTTTTTTTTTTTTTTTTTTTTTTTTGATTTTTCAAAAACCTTTATTTTCTCAATAAAGCGTACACTGCTATTCAGCCAACAACCCGGGGGCAGGCAGCATGGTTTCGGTGCAGCAAATCGCACAATCGTATCCACGGTGTACATTTGAAGAAGGCACAAGAACATCATTTTATATGAACTAGAAAACAATACCAACTGTAAACCAGAGTCAGGGAGGAACCCTCCAACAGGAGGGGGGAATTTCTCAGCTGCCCTCCACCGTGCGATCTCGCACCATCTAATTCTCCCAGACATTACGTCTCCCATCCCCACCATACACAGTATCAGCCAGAAGGGGCGCTCGGACCAGGCCGGCGCCATCACCACCCGCGCGTCACACAATACAACCCATGCAGTCTCGAACTACTCAACAGCCGTCCACCCAATTGACTCAGTCCTCCTCCTCAACTGCCGTCCCTGCCAACCATTCCACCAACGGCTGCCACACATCTACTGGTCTGGACCGCTGCGGCATTTGGTCCCAATAGGCTGTCAGTTGCTCCCTGCAGTATGTCGCAGAACCCATCCAGCCAGACACCCTCGGAGGGGCCCTCTTCTTCCAGTGGATCGCTATTTGGCGCTTGGCAAGCAATAACAAGAGGGCAACAAGCTTACACGACGTCCTAGGCACTCCCAGCACGAATCCCAGGAGGGCCACAAGCGGGTCCAGCACCAATGCCGCTCCTACTATCCTCCCAATAATGTTGAAAACTTTGTCCCAGTATTTGCGTATCGGTCCGCACAACCAGACAAGGTGGAAGAACGTGGCCTCACTCTCGCCACATCTCCAACACGTCGTGTCGGCTCGGAGACCCATCCTAAACATTTGTATGGGTGTGCGGTAGGTCCTGTGCAGGTAATTGAAGTGTATCAGTCGCAGTCTGTAATTAGGCGACAGGTGTTCGAGTGCATATGACAGAGTTAACGTCACTGGGAACCACGGCTGAGCCTTCCACTATGGAGTGACTAGAACAATTACTGCCCTCTGGGGGCGAACCTGTGCCAATACTTATTAAATCATGGTGAACGGAGGAAAGGCATAAAGCCAATCCGTCACCCAAGATTGGAAAAACTCATCTGTTATGTTATGTTATTCGAGATTTGTTAAGCGCACGGGCACCCAGAGGTTTCATGGCGCTGATAGTGAGAAAGGAATGTAAACAGTGACCTAACCGTGCGCTTGCTTGAATAACCAGGTCTTCAGTGCGCCCCTGAATTCCGTCAGATTAGTGCATCTCCGGAGTGACAGAGGAAAAGAGTTCCAGATCTTTGGGGCCAAATAAGCAAATCGGCATCCGCCAAAACGTTTCTTTTTAAAAAAGAGGGCAAGGTGAGAAGGGACAAATAGGCAGAGCGGAGATTACGAGTTGGTTCATGTTTATTTATGAGATGGTTAATAAATTTAGGGCTTTTTCCAAGGAGAGCCTTAAAGGTCAAGTAGCCCACTTTAAAAGTTATCCATTGGGCTATAGGTAGCCAATGAAGAGTGGCCAACAGCGATTTCGCCGAGCTCCTGCCATTACTTTTAAAAATTAGTCTGGCTGCCTGATTTTGCACGATTTGCAGACGTTTAGACAGAGTCAAAGGGAGGACTAAATAGATGGAGTTTGAGAAATCTAGGCGGGAGAGGACCAAAGCGATTACCACCTGAATAAGGGCAGAGTGCGTGAGCAGATGAGCAATTTTCTTAATCTTCCGTAGCTGGAAGAAACTTGATGAGATCACCGTTCCCACCTGACTTTTCAGTGAGAGGTCAAGATTGAGGGTGATTCCGAGGCTTTTCACCGAGATAGAGGGAAGCGGAGGAGATCCTATTGATGATGGCCAGAAGTGAGGGCCCCAGCTTGTTGCACTTATACCCGGAAGTACCAGCTCGGTCTTACCAGGGTTGAGTTTAAGGTGCTTCTCTTCCATCCACCCTTGAATGTGCAGCATAGTGGCCTGGAATTCCTCGACGGAGTCAATTGAGTTTAGTGGAAATATAAGTTGCAGGTCGTCCGCATAATTATATATTGTAACCTTCCTGTATTTTAGAGAGTGCAATAGGGGCTTAAGGTACAGATTAAACAGGAGGGGGGACAATGACGAACCCTGCGGAACGCCGCAGGTGGTGGACAGTTTGGGTGCCGTGAAGTTCTCAAGCTTGACTGCCTGGAATCGGTCATTCAGAAAGGACTTGACCCAGCCGAGGGCCGCGCCTCGTAGGCCGGCTTGTTCGACACGGTGTAATAAGATGGTATGATCCACCGTGTCGAACGCTGCCGACAGGTCCAGGAGCACCAAGGCCTGGTGTATGCCCTTATCTGCATTAGCCCTCATTGTGTCCAGGACAGCGAGGATCACTGCCTCGGTAGAGTGCGCCTGGTGAAAGCCGGCTTGGTTAGGCTCCAGGTAGTCGGATGTTTCTATAAAATTAGAGATACAACTGGCCACATGGGCTTCTAAAATCTTTGCAACAAAAGGGAGAAGGGATATGGGCCGGTAGTTCGATAGATTAGAGCTGGGTTTAAAGCTTGAGGGTCTGGTCTCCATCTATAAAACCTGGGTAACTGTGCATCCAGGTGGGATGCAAATAGGTCTCTTGCGCACGGACCCTACTTCAAATCCAGTTGGGGAAACACTCAGGGATGAAGTCTCCAGTCGCTGGAATCTCGCCGAAAATGTGAGTTCCAGTCCGCCACCACATTGGAACTGCCCGGAATGTATTCCGCCATCACCGAAACTTGGTGTTGCAGGCAATAATGCCAGAAGTCCTTGGCTATTTCGGCCAGGAGACGGGACCCCGTGCCCCCCAAACTATTGATGTATCTTATCTCTGAAACATTATCCATCCGTAATAAGATGCAACAACTTATTTTGCTTGGAGACAGAGTTCGAATGGCAAAAGAACCCGCTAGGAGTTCAAAACAATTGATATGAAGCTGAAGCTCCTCTGGAGACCATCTGCTGCCGTCTCTATTGAGCCACACCGGGCTCCCCAGCCCCAACGACTGGCGTCCGATTCTATTATCACCTCCGGAACCGATGCAAAGATGGCTTTGCATCCATGGGGTCCAGCCACCAGGACATCTCCATCCTGGCTTCTGAAGACAACACAATCTGTTATGCATAGGCTAGGCCTTGGTGGAGATGTAATATCTTTAGTCGCTGCAAGGCCTGATATTGAACAGGGCCCGGAAATATCACTTGGATTGAGGAAGCCAGGAGATCGAAATCTGCTTTTTTAGTGGAAGCAATAGTTGAGTCAAAACTGAGTCCACTTGGAATCCCAAAAACTCCATCTGTTGGGAAGGGACCACAATGGACTTTTCTCCATTGATTACGAACCCCAGGTCCTGTAGGACAAATGAAGCAAGACCAAATCCTCGGTTTGTGCAGTGACCAGAATGTTGTCCAAGTAAATAATTAGGCGAACTCCCCGTTCCTGGAGATACTAAACCACCGGCCTGAGCAACCAAAGAGCTGATGAAAGGCCGAAAGGCATAGTGACAAACTCAAACCAACCCTGGCGCTATTGAAATTGTAGGAATCTCCGATGAGGCGGGAATACGGGGACCCCTAAGCAGGGGTCCCTGAGGGCAAGATGAACCATCCAGTCTCCCTCCAGTAACAAATCCCTCAACAAGTGTATGCCCTCCATCTTGAAGTGGCGATACACAATCCAAAGGTTGAACTCTTCGAGATTTAACAGCAATCGGAAGCCTTGATCCTTCTTTGGGACCAGAAAAATGGTGCTGACGAACCCATGAGGGTGTTGGCTTGACTCTATTATAGCCCCTTTCTGCATCAGTGATGAGAATTCGTTGTCTATGAACCTGCTCTCAGTCAGGGAAAAATGGAGAGGATTTGATCTCAGTCTTTGGGACGGAGACAAATAGAACTCCAGGTGGAACCCCTGAACCGTCTGAAGTACCCTTGTATCTTGAGTAAGTATGGCCCAATTGTGTTGAAACAAACTCATCCTTCCTCCCACTAAAACCTCTGCTGAAGTAAATATTTTTACTTGAATAAGTGGTATCTCCAGAGTTGTTTACTCGCTTGTAGCCACCATCGCGTTGTCGACCTCTGCCACCTCTATTTCGGATGGGATAGAAATTGGAGCGGATAGCTTCCCCACGTCCTCTGGCCACATATCCTCTTGAGGCCTATTAAAATCCTTGGGCCAGGGACTCGACCCCTAAAGCGTCCGGCCCTGACAAAATAGCCACTTTGGAAAACATTTTAAATATTTGTCTGGGCTTTGTCGATGGCCGAGAAGGTAGACACATATTTCCCCAAATCTTAAAACATTTGTCATCAAACAGCAGACCGTTGGCTAGGGTACCCGCTTCTGTGGTTGCCAGTTCGGCCAATTGGGGATCGATCCTCATAAGGAAGGATTTCCTGCGTTCCATGGATAAGGCACAATTTACGTTTCCTAAGACAGAGGGCTCTTTGCGCCCACTCGAGAACTTCTGATGGGTCAAGGGGCGAGTTGGAGTCTTTGGCCCTGACCGACAGATCTAAAATCTTTGTTAGGGGCCCTGACACATCCAAACGTTTATCTTGACATCCCCTCCAAGTCCTGTTGAGTCCCTTCTTTGGGTCTTTAGTGAATTTTTTCAAAAAGGTAGCCATGTTGGGGTCTAGCTCCAGAGTCCCAGTCACTTTGTCTAGAAGGTTAGGACGTGGACACTCTGACATCAGAGTACTGCACACTTCGCGCTCAAAACCTTGCCTCAAATTATCTTGCACAAAATGTGCAACTTCTGCACAGGGTATCCATTCCATAGACCTAGGGTGCACAATGTTCTTGGAATCAAAAAGGGGATTCCTATTGCTTGAGATTTCAGGTTTCACATATTGCGTTCTGCGTTTGCGTTTCCTTGTTGGACGCAGTTTCTCCTGAGCCTCGTCCAATTCGGAAGTGTCAGAGGGAGTATTTGAAGAGTTCTCAGCCACCCCTGGGGTGGAACACAATGAAGCACCCAAGGAGCTTTGTGTGAGTGAACTTCCATATCAATACTCCTGTAGGACTGACGAAGCCATCGCCATCTACGATAGAACCTCCGCAGATGAGTGCATGGACGTCACCTCCCGGGCAATGCCCTTCTTACCCAACTTCAATTCCTTTAGTAAGGTCTCCCCTAAGGGTCCTGCCAAGGCATGCCTGCCATAATTCTTCAGTGGCTGGGTAAAAGGCTGAAATGCCTTAATCAATGCCCGGTTCACAGAATCTTGTACATGCGAATCCAGAGCCTCGACTAGCTGCTCCTCCATTTGGTGCTCGTAAGGCACCTCCTCATAATCAGCGTATTCTGTAAAGTCATCACCCTCCTCGGCGTAGTACGCCATCTTGTTATGTAATGGAGGGGTGGAAGAGGTTCAGGGGGAGAGTATGCCCAGGGGTGCTGTAATTTGCACTTTCACAGGCCTATTGCCTCAAGGCATTAGTCTGTCAAAATTATTTTTTAAATTCTTAATATCAGACTAGTAATTCTATTTCTGTGGAGGGAGCTCCCCGAACTCTCCTAGGGCAGTGCCCTTCACCATTTTTACGCCCCCGTCAGGTGTTCTCTGGGACTGGGAAGATTGTTGGGAGAGAGCAATGCACAAGGAGCCGATTGGAAAGCAATTAACTCCGCTCGTCCCCTCGCGTATGTGCACAACCAAGAGAGACAGAAATGGACAGCGCGGGACAGACGCGCCACGAAGTGCGTCTGTCCCGCTCCCACGCGACTCTATAAGACGGGCGGCAATGAGCTCGCTCGCACGTCTATGCGCGTACGCTAGTTAACACCACAGTAGAATAATCATGCACATAATCCTAAATCAATACATCACGTAATAAGAGTAATATAAAGGCACTTAACTCACTGCTGCAGCAGCAAAGAGGACGACGGACTTACATGTGACAGACATTTATACCTGATGGAGGAATGGTGATTGGTGTATTGAAGGAAGGGGCAGTCCTTCTGGGAGATGTAGTTTAAAGTTTTATTGGCTGCTGCATTTGCTTCAGTAAAGAAAGAGAAGCATAATACAAAGCCTCTGTTTCCTGACATAGAATCAAGGACCACTAGCGAGACCTGGAGAAAGAAAGAAGGGGCGTCTGTAAGAAAAGGGCAGTGTTTTGAAAATTCAGTTCTCCGTGCCTACCCAATACAGAGTCTCTACTAACTCTTAGGTAACATAAAATGACAAAAAATTGAAGAGGGAAAACTTTCGTATGTGTTGGCTCTTGACAAATTCTCTCTAAAAAAAAAATAAAGCCACACATTTTCGCTTCTGTGATTTTTCTTTAAATTTCAAAAGTCAGATTTGTTTCTTTCTTACATTTGGGAAGGATTTTGTGAGTTCTGTATTTTTAAATAGATGAATATTCATCCAAGATTTGCAAAATGCTCAAAATGTTGTTTCATCCACCAAAACTTTATGATATTTGTGTAAGTATTGTGAATTTGCAAGAATGTTTTTTTTTTTTTAATTTTTTAAATTTTATTGGCAGTCAGAAAAGAAGGTACAATCAACACATTACGTATTATCAAATAGATTATAGGAGCATACAGAACAAGTGGCGAAGGGTACTCAGTGTTATGCAATAAGTATGGGTAATGACATACACATAAATCTGTTATTAGTAAAGCAATGAGGTCTAGTATATCAACAAGTACCATATGCATTTCACAATTATCAGCAATAGAGCAAAAAATAATAGGCTAAGAGGAAACCTCCGTCTCTTCAGCTTCCCGCTCATTAGCATTTAAAGTGGTCAGCCAGGTCTCAAATGGCCCCCAGATATTTTTGGGCCTAGATGCAGTTGGCATTAGTTCCCAGAAGACCGTAAGTTGTTCTTGACAAAATGTTACATCCGCAATCCAATCTTTAAGTAGTGGGGGCCGTGTTCTACCCCAAGTCATTGCAATCTTGACTTGCCAGAAGCAAAAGCATCGCCAACAACCTCCTCACTCCCACCGGAAACTCTTTCACATAGTCTCGTACGCCAAGGAGAGCAGCGGGAGGTATGGGTATCGCCAGTATATCAGATATCGTTTGAAATATCTCCCCCCAATATAATGCTATTTGTGGACAGGTCCACGCCATGTGTAGGAAGTTAGCATGGTCTGTATGGCATCACCAACATTCTGCGTGGGGTTTAAGTTCCATATGGAACAGTTGCACAGGGGTTCTGTAATATTGATTGAAGAATTTAAAATGGATCAACCTCAATTTATAATTGGGAGATAACTGCTCCAATTGTGCGCAGCAAAATTTCCATTCATCTTCAGGGATTTGTGGGGTTAATACGGTGTTCCAATGCTCCCAAGATTTTGAGATGAATACCGGGTGATTTGTTTGCATAGTAGTGTATAATCTGGTAATGAGTTTCTTCGGGGAGGGGGTAGTAAGCAGGTTTTCTAGCGCATGTAGGGTGGGTGGTGAGTCTGGAAAGGTGTCAAGCAGCTGACGAAAGGTTGCCCGAATGCGATAATATAGCAGGGTGTCAGAGAATGTTGGCGGCGGTGTGTCAGTTGGTTGCGGGGCCTCAAGGAAGCCCTGTTTGCGATATAAATCCTTGAAATGTTGTATATCCCGTCCTCTAGCATGGTCTATCTCATTCTGTTCAGCTAGTGGTGGCATCTACAGATTTCTTGCTAAAGGAATTGAAGGGGCATATAGCGTGTGCAAGTTGGCTCTACGACGGAGAATGTCCCAAGCTCACCTAAGCGTTTCAGTGGTGTCCATGACGTGGCGCCGTCTCTTGTGCGTTTGATATATCGCTACCTCAAGCGGAAAGGGCGTCACTCTGTCACCCTCCACCGCCACGTGTGGTTGAAAAGGGATTGGGTGCACCCAGTAATGTAAGAATTACGCCTGGGCACAAAAGGCATATAATTGTAAATCAGGTGCCCCCAGTCCACCCTGTGATTGAGGAAGGGTCAGCAACTCCCAGGTTACTCTCGCTTGTTTACCTGCCCACACCAGTGAGATCAGAAGCGACCGCAATTTTTGAAAGAAGGTCTGAGTTAAGAGAATTGAGACGTTAACAAACAGATAAAGGAACTTTGGAAGAACCATCATCTTGGCTATGGCAATGCGACCCGCAAGTGATAATGGAAGCGTGGTCCATAATTTAATTTTCCCCTCTAGCCATGTAATAGTTCGCCCAGTGTTCATGTTCCATAACTCCTGGAGGTCCCTGCTTAGCCAGATCCCTAAGTATTTGATCGGGCCATCCATCCAGCACAGTGGATATTCTATTTCAAATGGGGTGGCTGCATCTGTCAATGGGAATAGGACCGACTTTGCCTCCAAATCTCGTAATCTCCCTCAGTGCCGGTTGCAAATTCGTTTGGGGGTTTTTGATGTAGAGGGTGATGTCATCTGCATATTGTGAGATTATTATTCCTCTGGTGGTGAACATTAGTCCGCTATTTGCGTGGTGCTGTCTTAAGCGGGCCGCTAACGGCTCCATTGCTATTGCAAACAGCAATGGGGAGAGGGGACATCCCTGTCTAGTACCAAGGGTGATACAGAATGGCTCAGTTATCTGTCCATTGACAAAAATGCGCGCTGTGGGTTTAGTGTATAAGAGTTGTATTTGGCAGATAAAAAGAAGGCTGAAACCTAACCTGCGCAGAACCGCAAAGAGAAACGCCCATTCCAGTGAATCAAATGCTTTAGTAGCATCCAAGAAGGCCGCCACTACGGGAAGTCGTGGATCTATATAATGCAGTATAACAAAGAAGGTTCGCAGGTTGTGTGCTGTAGAACGTCTCGGGATGAAACCGGATTGATCGGGTCTAGCAATTAATGATAATAGGGGTTGGATTCTGTTTGCTAAGAGTTTTGCGTATATTTTATTATTGGTATTGATGAGAGATAATGGGCGGTATGAATCGCATTGTGTCTGGGGTTTGTCAGGCTTAAGTAACAGCATTATACCAGCTTCTCTCAAGGAGGGGGGCAGTATGCCGGTGTCAATGGCCTCTTGGTATACCTCCATGAGATACGGAGCTAAAATGCTAGCGTAACTTTTATAAAAAGAGGCGGGTAGAATTTGCAAGACAAATTGATGGAGAATTTCTCATTCTCATAATTGCCCACTCCAAGTATACGGCAGAAAAACAACATAGGGTGTATGGCGTTACATATGAAGGAAGGAATCATGTTTACGGTTTGACCTTTGAAGTCTCCGACTAGCTTGGGAACGGGGGTCGGACAGGCCATGGAGCCAGTAGGCTCTATTGCACCCTTGGCCCGCGGCTGCCACTCCATTAAAGCAGAGAAGCGCCACCCCACCTGCCACCACGGGCACATAAAACTATAAACTGGGTTTTAGACCCGTTTATTATCATTTTATTTTAATCCCCTGGACCCGCCCCCAAGACTCAGATGAGTCTTGGAGGCAGGTCCAGGGGATGACACTGCTGGTGGGGGAGGGGTGGACATTCCCTTCACTGCGCATGAGGGTTTACCCAGCCGTCTCAGGCTAGCCAAACCCTTGTGCGCAGTGAAGCTCTCTCCAGCCCCAGCCGCGTGTCTGGGGCTGGAGAGATCAAGCACAGGCTCCCAGTCTGCCCGGGAGCGCAAGTTGCCGGCAATCAGGCCAATCCCGACACCGCTTTCATGCAGTGTCAGGATTGGACGCAGTGCATTCTGGCCGGGGAGCCTGTGCCCAGAAGAGCGCAATGCAGTGGGAGACGGCAGCGATCGGGTACGTTTATTTATTTAGTTATTTTTGTACCCGAATCCCGGCCCCCAACCTTCCTCCTCTGGCCCGGCTCGCCCCGCCACTTTTGCAGGGAACGACCTCTACTGCCCTTGGGTCCATATAGTCAAGATCCAGAGGGCTGACAGGTTGAAGGAGGTGAGGAATGTATTTCCCACTGCAGATAGTCATGCTGGGGAACTGTAATGCTGTTGAGCAGGACCGTCCAAAGGGGTGGCAGTCCCCGTCCCACCGGCACTTGTGGGCACCCCACAGATCTGAAATTCATTTACAGATAAGAACAACCAGAAGTTGCCAGTGTAAAATAAAAATAAAAAATTTAAAAAAAGAAAAATTCACAGCATGGCACTGGCCTATGTAATTAGTACCAGGGCTTGTGGAACTTTACAGCTGGGGAGCATCAAAGTATGCGGCAGGGTTGATGAAATTATGCGTTAAAAAGCAAATTATGCGGCAAAATGTGACACATTTTTTATAGTATTCATTATTTTGTCATTTTTACACATGGTAATACTGTCTGGGCAAAGATAACAGTCAAAAACATAAATACGCAAATAAAAGACGACCAGTTAACCCTTGGAAGGGTCTTCCAATGCAATCAGGTTTATAGTAACTATTGAGCCGTTTGAGCTAGAACTATATTTTTAACTAAAATATGCAGAATACGCAGCACATGATGGATTATGTGGCAAATCCTTACTTATTTATAAAAAAAAACACAGAAGTTGCAGAATCACATAATTCTAAGGACCCTGATTAAGAGAGGGCTGGCTCTGTGGCAGGCAGAACTTTAACAGGAGGCCAATAGCAAGGTACAACAGTGACCCGTAAGTATAGTTTTCCCTGGCCCCAGTCATGGTGTTTAGTGGTGGGCTATGAAACACTGGTGGGTTCATCAAACAAGGACATATTGATACAGGTTGTAGAATGAAAACTGTAGGTCCAGGAAAATGAAGCAGGACAGAAGCTCTGGTAGGTAGGTAGAAGAGGGACTATGCGTGAAGCAAATGCGCCTCCTGGAATATATTTAAAACCCCCCAGGATCTAAGGAGGGGCACGTCAAGCTGCTAGGCCCAGAATCAATGTGCTTTAATAGAAAGGGGCACAATTGGAAATATCTATGTATTACTTTTCCAGTTAGAGTAGTTGTGTAAGGTGGCAAGCCAGGTGCTGCAATTTTAGGGAGCTCAGACCTATCACCATTTGCACGCTGATATTCATTTTATCAACTTTGCAGCAGGTGCACTGACCCACTGAGCTATCTAACCAGAAAGACGGGTTAGCTCGTGACCTTCACTCAAATGCATTGAATTAAATGAACTTTTGCGACCGTTATGAGAGTCTTATCAATAAAGGCGGTGCACATGTGGATTCAGGATTGCTGTACTTCGAGAGAGCTTTATGATGTCCCAGTCCTGGGATAGTGGTACAAGGGGCAAGTCAGGGCACTGGTGCATTGTTAATGCTTAGCAGATAGCTGAATAATGGAACAGTGGTGTGTTTTGGGGGTACAGATAGAAGTTTCTGTACTGGGGATAGCTTTATCATTATAATGTTAGGGTAGAGGGCAACTGTGGGCCAACTCAGTCCTGAAGCCGCACCTGCTGGTCTAGTACTCATACCATCTACACCCCTGTGCCAGTCAGTGCTCCTAAATTCTGGCTTGCAGCACCCCTTCCTATATATTGTTCATGGGCTGATAAATTGTCTATATGCGTAATTTGTGGTTTGACTTGTAAACCTAAAGTAAACAGTATTATTTAGTAAATCTCTGCATTATGGCAGGTCAAGCATGGTGCAATTAAAGTAAAGCAAACAGACTTCTGAACTGTATTGCATTTCAGCTGGAGACATAAGATCGCGTCAAGAAGTAACAAGCAAAACCACAGGAGCATACAATGAGCCCCCCTCAGCAATTTGGAAAATATGTTTCACGTCTCTTCTGGTAGCGGAAGTGTTTAGTGATGATTAGGATAATACAGCCCAAAATAGTCTACATTATATTACACTTTATTTTTCAAATTTCTGGTACAGTGCCCAAAATCACACAATTTTGGGGCAAATGCCAAAGCTGCTGATTAGAAGGTTGGTCTCCACGTTCCCAGATCCAAAACACAGCTATAAATCTGCGGGGTAGCCATAAAATCTGCTACTTGATACACTCCGCTTACGTCACTGCCTCTGCATCCCCCAATAATCAATGTTTATTGGAATTCAGTGGAAGGGTCCTGAGTTTTTGCTTTGATTGGCATCTGTCAGAGATATATGACACCAGAGGCATGCCCTAACTCCAAATGCATGCCTGCTCCCTAACAGGAGAGTCCATCTCACTTTTGTGGCATAGGGACTCAAATGAAGAGGATACTAAGCATTGCCAGCCTCAACATCAGAACTGCCTCCACCTTCCTGCAGTTCAGAAAAGATATAAATACTCATATCAAACTCTAAATGATCTGTACAACAAGCTTATACATGCTAATTTGTATCCGAAGGGGACTTTGTGGCACTCACTCCACACGAAACTCAGCAAATGCTATCTACAGCCAAGCACTCAAATTAAGATTTATCTGCAATAAGAGGAAACTTGAAAAGAACATCTACAGGAGCTTCTTAGAATGTTTCAAATGTGGGGGTACCCTCTCATATCCAATAGGACACTTTACATCGCATGCGTTGTAAATGCATGCGATGTAAAGTGTCCTATTGGATATGCGAGGGTCGGTACAACAACCGCGTTGTTACATCGCAGTACATTACAGCGCAAGTCGTTACATCGACTTGCTGTAGGGGGCGCACTGGATTTAGGAATAGTATAATTTACTATTCCAACTCCAGTGTGCGCAACAGAAGGGAAGGTGTTGGAATAGTAAATTATACTATTCCTTATGTTAGCGTTCCCCCTACAGCAAGTCGATGTAATGACTTGCATTGTAATATACTGCGTTGTAATTGCATGCATTGTAACACATGCGATGTAATGGCTGTTTCCCTCGCATATCATACGGCACCAAAATTATACATCTTTGGCGTTACCCTGGGAAGCACCTGTTTGGAATACCAACAGCAGAACAAAAGTGACACAATACTATTTGTGGTTGAATATCATCTGTCAGCTCCTAAGTACATAAACGTAATGCAAAAAACATTTCCCTTATTATCCGCCTGCAAAAATCAACAAAAGATTTTCCAAAACCACCAGTCATTGTTTATCGCAGAGCTCCCAATTTCCGAGCTTTTTATTGTGAGAGCTAAACTCAAGCAAGCTGTAACAAATGCAGGGGCTCATTGCTGTGATTCTAAATGGTGCATCACATGTTAATACCTTTTACAAACATTATCAGTAACAAGTTCTGTTACAAGAAGAACATCTGGGATAAGACAGCCTCTTACATGCAGATCAACGTGCATTACTTATGTGATTCAGTGCCAACGGCAAAGCTGTGAAAAACAAATTGTAGAACAAATAGTGAATGATTTCCGTACATGATTCAGGAACCACAAATCAGCACTAATTAATAAGAAACTTAAACATCCTGTAGCCAGTCATTTTAACCTTGTGGACAATTTGATATAAGAATTGAAGATTTCCCAGTTTAACATGCCTTAAAGGAAATACTTCTGGATGTATCATTTAAAATCATAGCATCTAGATGGACTGAACATCATTGACAATACCACCTTATTACTCCATGTCTCATTAGATCTCAGGACTGCCTTAATTCAACATTCCAAATGAAAATCTTCACCCATCATGCTTTTTGAAAATCCAACAGTGTCAGCAGTTTTGCCTTTAAGCAAACAATCTTGTACTATCTGAGGAAGGTGAAAGCTGTAAAATATTGTAGTGAAAATATATTATTGTTTGAGTCCATCTTTTTGAGTCACTCTCTCTTGGATAGTTCTATATTATTTGTGACTCATTTTATCCTTTGGGATGTTGATTTTTGCCCTGGCGGGCAGTATACATAACTTTGGCCCTCATCGATGAATCAGCACCAAATGTGGCACTCACTTAACGAAGTGAACTAAACTCTATCATGCTAACTTTAGTGCAGTTACATGCAGGGGAAAAACGATAGAGTGGGGTTCAACAAAGTGTTTTCCAATTTTAGTTATCATAGGAAATTGTGCGTGCTCTTACATCCTGACCCATTGAGCAGATTTACAGCAAGCTTGGTATAGAAGTGGAACTTTACTCAGAAATCATGGGGTTTTTTCGGTTTGGTGTCTGCTCAGTGATTTGTGCGATATTAGCATTTGAGATAAAAAAAAGTGGAGGTGTCTTGAAAGGGTTAATACTTCTGCATATACTGTCAGCTGTACAGCCATTTGATGATTTATTTATAACTTTTGCACTGTTTGCATGCATAACATTTGGAATACAACTAGTATGTTGAGATTACTCTTGGTTTTTTAAAAATAGTGCAGATCCATAAATGTGGTAAGGTCATTAAAAAAGGGGAGAAGGCCAAAGAAGAGTTGATTTGCTAATTCGTTTGACGCTGTGTGATAAATTCATACACAATTTGGAGAAGCTTGAAAGAATTTGTTTGCCTACTGGTATCTCCAGTTTTTGTGCCAATCCATCAGGTGTGGGGCAAACTAACAGGGGTGGGTCAATACAACTTAATTTGCTTATAACTTTAGTGCTTTTAGAATAATTTGCATCAAATATGGCAGTCAGTTAGCAAGTTCTACCCAGTTCAGGCATTTCAGGCTTCACAAAGATCCAATTGGCCAGCAACGCTAAATAGGGGCGGGTGTCAATTATATTTTTGATTTACTTATAACTTTGGCACAGTTTGATGGATCTGCATGAAATTTGGCAGAGACGTAGCCTACTTAGCTTGCTCCTGATACTTTTATGTTTGTACAGCTTAGATCCATCAAGGATGGCAAAAAATGTTCATTTGCTAATAACATTGGCACTGTGTGACAAGTATATACACAATTCGGCTGAAGCTTGGAAGGTGCATCAGATTTCATGTGGATCAAGTTGAGGGAGTAACAGAGCGAGGGGGCAAAACATTTTTTATTTATATAACATTGGCACCATTTGATAGATCTGCACGAAATATGACATACACTTAGAATAAATAGCCTACTATTGGTTTTCTCAATTGCATGGTGCTGTTTGAAAATTCTCCATGAAATTTGGCAGCTAGCAAATTAAGGCCAGTGCAAGGCCATCCAGAGGCTGTGACCAGTCTCCGCGGTACCTATTCCAAATGGGTAGGTTGCAGGACCTGGCTGATAGCAGTGCACAGGAAAGAATAGGTACAGGGCAGGTGAATGTGGTACATCATTCAAATAAAATCCATGAAATTCACCCAAAAAACACATTTAAAGGTCAGTTGTGGTTCAGCACACACAAAATCCCCCCCAAAAGCCCTGAAATTCACCAGTTAAGGTGTGTAGTGCAAAATGTGCACCATAACTAATGCCCGCTACCATGATCAGTACATGCCTCAGATGATGGCATAAAAAAATAAAGGCTGTCTACTAAGAGCAAGACATAGCAGAGAAGGAGTTACGATGGGCAATGTACATTGCGTAACTTGTGAATTTAAGGGATTTTCCAATTTTATGTTTGCTGAACCATAACTCACATGAACTGTGTTTTTTTCAGTGAGGTAAGTCCCACCACACTCACAATGATAATAAATGGCACATTGGCCTGGATATATATTAGATACTGCCAATAAAAAGGCATTTTTTGTTTTCTTAATAACTTTGGCGTCGCTGGACGAATCTGCCCAAAATTTAGCTTATCCAATTTTGGTTTCATGCAGATCTGTTAAGCAGGGGTCAAACGGTGACCTTTCCCATTGTAATTCCCATAGGATTCTTTGCTGTTCGATACAAAAAAAGATGAATGAAATTACACCAAACTTTGCATGAAAGTAGAACTTTACTCAAACAAGAGCTTGGCTTGGTGTACATTTGTGCAGTAGTTTTCAAGAAATTAGCGTTACCAAATGTGGTTGGCTTGGAAGATTAAAATTACTGACCTACCTCAACAATTAATCGATGGAGACCATGAACCTGTATTTGGGGACTTCCCACTGTCCACAAATTTGAAAAATATTCTAATCTGACTGGACAAAGGAGCTTTTTCTCCGGTCAAGCATTTTGGGCCCTCAACCCTAAAGCAGGTTTCGCAGACCTGAAGCTCTCTAGGTGGCTTGCGGCAACTTCAGGAAAAATGTTGCAGCTGCCATTATAGGACACTGGGACTCGGTCCCACATCACAAAGAAATTAAAACAGCCATAAGTGGCTCTGAAGGTCTGCAAACTCATGGCAAGTATGTTGGACCCATGCTGGATCTTCTGCAGGGTCTGGGAATCTAGAATCAGGCCTACAGACCCCACAGAAGGTTCAACGTGTGTCCATGAGTCAACGAGGGTTTTCGAACCCCTCCGCAGGTTCCATGAACCCTAAAACAAAATGGGTAAATGCAATGGGATTATAACCTAACAATATTCAAACCCATTATTAAAAGCATAATGTAATTAAATAACAACACATACTCTAACCAGTAAATGAAAGCATGTTCACAGTCATCTCTTTCATAGTGTTATGGGTAATATGATACGCAATATTATCTGTTAAATTATATACAGCATTTCGAATTACATCGGTCACACTGAGGGTAGGATCATGAGCACTGCATTTGGTGTGCCAGTTATGGGTTACATGGTTATTGTGCGCGTTATGGATTGCTAACCATAAATGGTGAATTTAAGTGGCTTTCAGTGTTGATTTGTAAATAAAACTACACTTTAATCGTGTTGTTTTAGTGAAAAACTATTAAGCATCTATGAGCGCTGAGCCACACTGGTTTTCAGCGGTTGCTACTCCCACCCATAACTCAGTAGTCCTGCCCCTCCCCCTCTGCACTCATTAAATGAAAATCCATCATGAGAACTCAAGGAGAAGGAAACTATCATGTTTAATAGGATTCTCTGTCACAAGAAGGCATTAAATGATCCTGAGTGTGTCCATTACAGAAGTGAAACCTAGGAAGCTGAAGTCCTCTAGCTGCCTGTGGTTTCCTGAATTAGCCGATGAGGGCAGTTTGTGGTCCATGTAGTCCTTTGAAAGACCGATGCAGCGCCGTGCATGTCAGACATCAGATGATGTCCTTTATAAACAAGGCTACGGGCATGAACATCGGTTGTGTCTAAATGTGATGGGAGGCCAAAGTAACATCGCAGTATTGAGCCATTGTCCAACCATAGGGGAAGGTCCGGCTGCACTTTCATGACTGCGGCGGGCAGATGTAGCAAGGAGAGGGCCAGGGGTACCAGTAGTTAAGCTTGGGAAAGCAGCCGCTACTTCTTACTATACCTCATTGAACCTCAAGCCCAGTGGACTATCTACATCAAGAAATGCTGAAGGTGTATGGCTGTCTTGCACACTCATGGTGGATTACTCCTGTGGATGCACTACTTAGTAGCACGGACATTATTGGGGTGAATGCTGTACAGATGTAGCTTATGTGCTGGGGTGATTATTGCAAGATGTCCTGATTTGGCTGGGGGGAGGACTATGGGGGACGGGGATTGACTGCATTTTGTTCTGTGACCTAATAAAGTTTGTTTAAAAAAAAAAAATCAAGAAATGCTGAAGGTGGTCAAAAGGCAGGGCTTACAGGTGAGAGCTGAACCCAGGAATAAAAGGGGGTGCAACAACTGAACGTGGCAGTCAGTGGAAGGGAAACACTACTAGAGAATCTGAGCTGGGAAGTTGGAAATGTACACTCATAGGCTTGTGAACATTTCTGACTTTCTTAAGCTTCAACAAGAATACCAGTAGTACCTCTGTGAAGAAGTGACTGTAGTAGATTTCCATGTGTACTCAGCTGCATAAACATTATATATACATAAATATTTAATTCATCATACAGATTCTTCACATACCCAACATTTATATCACCCCTCACTTGAACTCTTGTACTATTAACACAGATTACACTCATTCGTGCCCTCTCACATGCCCAAGCTGACCCTATATACGGTAACCCACTTTTGATTACATTCAGATGGATCTAGGCCAACTACAATTAAACCTGGATTGCAAGTCAATGCAGTTTCAGCCCTCTTATACTTCAAGGAGAGCCTTCATCAGGACGCAACACATTTCATTTAATTCAAGCAAACACAACTTGATCATTCTTTTGTTGAGCTTTGTGTGGCTCAACTATATTAAATGCTGGATTGTGAAACTCAAAGTGCTCCAGACATCACTGGCATTGTGACCTTTATATGATGCAAGAGCTACCTTGATCAGGACATAAGATATTTAGTTTCATTTAAGCAAACAAGGCTAAATAATCAGGTTCCAAGGCAATTCTTTTCAACACCTGTGTAACTGTTCCTAGAAGGGGGATAAAGGGGATAATTCCATCCACATTAAGTATTTTATTTCTATTATTTATGGCAACAAAATCTAGCTAATAGGCCCAGACACTTCAGAAGGCACAGAGTCAAAGAGAACCAAGAAGATGGATCATAAATGGTGACACCAGGTGCTTCAGATACCACCCCTTCTATAAAAGGAATTTCACAGGCCTTTTAACATATTTGCATGGTTGGTATAGTTAGGACTGGCCCGCAGTCAGCTTTATCTTTAGCTTTACTGAACACAATTTCCCCAAAAATCATAATAAAAATACATACCTATGGACATAGGGCCTTGGATCAATCTATGTCATCCATTGGTCTATCCAAGTGTCATTGGCATTTGACATTTTCCCACTTCATCATTTATCTATGAGTCAATGTGATTGAGTGCATTGTGCCTAATCACATGTACACAGCCTCCCAAGAAAGGTGTAAACTTCAGTGCCAGGGCTGGTGTGCCTGGGCTGTTGAGCCACTGATGTATTTTAATATTTAGCCATTTCTTAGAATAATGAACGGTTTTGAGAAAAAAAATGCATGCTTGCTAAATTCAGACCTATTGGCTTTATCAATGCTTGTTTGGTGCTCTGGTACTCAGCACAAGTTGCGTACAGAACACATACACATTGGGATTTCGAAAATGTCCATTGCAGGCCTATTTGTACACACTCGGTTACTAACAGCCATGTACCATCTTGAGTGCTGCACCACACACTGAAACAGAATCACAGTCAACATAAAGTTAGATCCCCTTTTGCCAGACACAGCTGCTGCTTCTACTACATTAGATGGTTTAAAAGGAACTAGCGCTGCTGCAGTGTTAGTCTACTGTAAACTTATTTATGGTCCCATTACAACTGCTACAGAACAAAGGTCAAAGGCACAGCAAATCTGTCTTGTGAAATGGGCAATAGAGGGTTAACAGGAAGTGGTGTCCTCCTACTTACAATACAGAAAGGTTTTCTAGACTGCTCCTGCTTTGGAATAAGGCCTGTTCTTTTCACAGTATATATGTGTCTGTTATCAGGCATGTCCTCTCCACTACCTGACCCCGCTTACCACTGACGTCATGAGAACATATCTTCCCTCTGGCTTGGATTCATTTTCTGAAACTCAGAAGCAAGGAAGGCTGAGCTAACCTGTTGCATACATGCCAACATTTTAGAACTGGAAAATGTAGGGTTTTTTGAAAAACAACTATCAATAGAACATATTTTCCCCATTGACTTCTATTGAACTAAAGGCAATTTCAGGCTGGAGACAACTAAAATAAAGCCATTTTTGACTTCAACAATTGGGAGTTTCCTGCCTGAATTGGATCTGTTGGCATGTATGCTGCCGGGATTGCAGTCTGTGACCTGCAGGTCACATACAAATACACAACCTGCTGAGCTTCTTTACCAAACTAGTTTTTGAGGTTTCCATGATTGAAAAAGATTGAACCTCAGATCCATTGTATATATTTGTATGTAATGAACACTCCCCCTCTTATTATTGTTCAAACCTGACTCGTTGGTAAATTGCAAATACATGGAGAATTATACTACATGAGAGTGTAGAGCTGCATACCAAGAAACAGTTCTGCTGCCTCTGACCCAGGGGAACAGGGAAAAGGCAGGAGATGTCCCAGAGGGATACTATATTTGGGATGGGGTCTGCTAGTGAAAAATGATGCTCTAAGGTGATGTGGCATACGCTGAAATAACAATACAGTTTTTGGACTCTTTTTCTCAAGGTTTGCTCCATCTTCAAACACCCTTGCTTAGTAATTTGCAATTGCAGTTTTTTAGGTCTTGGCTAGAGAGTGCATACGCTATCTCTTCAAGACATGTTGTTTACAGTTAATGGGCTATAGCCCGCCCCTAGCTCACCATTTGTTCACTTCCAAGTTGCTCTTATATCCTTGGTTCCCATTTGCCTTGTGTTTGGAGCGCCCCTAGAGCATGAACCAAGTACTTGTGCACATTCTATGCTCCTGTTTATGGAGCTACTTTTTTAATTGTGTTTAAACACTCCATACGAGTACTTGTGCTTTCACTTGCTTCTTTCCCCTCCTTGCTGCTTCTTTTTGTCTCACCCTTACCCCCATCTGTTTCTTCTTTACCTTCCCCACCACACTGCCTTTTAATTAGGTGTGGGCAAATAATTCCAGAGAAGTTTGCAGATTTTTTCCCACTTTGCGTTTTGCTTAGAACGCGGAGTTCTGGCAAAACTCAGCCAATGTCTGTGTGGCATAGTTTTTTCTCATGCATGGTTCGCCAACTTAAGTTGGTGGGCAAGAATTTGCATCCCCGAGCATTATTTTAGGGTGCTAGAATGCCTCCTGGTAAGATTTCTCAACCGGGCGGTCGCGGCAGGTCTCGACCATTCGCATTGAGAAAGCTGCTGCTCGAGTGGAAATTCTGATTTAATCTGCCCCAAACTACCCCACCCAGTCTTCCCCACCCCAATCTACCACACTCTATGACAATCTGCCCCATGCAAACTACTCAAATCTACACCACTCCAATTTACCCGACTTTAATCTACTTCCATCTACCCCACTCCAGCTACCTCAATCTACCCCACTCCAATCTTCCCCACCAAATCTACTCAATTCAGCCCCAATCTACCCCATCACAATCTGCCCACCCCAATCTTTCCCACCCAATCTATCCTAACCTACCCCACCCCAACCTATCCCACCATAAACGACCCCAATCTACCTACCTCATTCTACCATATTCCAATATACCCCAACCCACTTCACTCACATTTAGCCATGCTGAACAGCAGCCACCCTGGTGTACAACATGGCTAAAACACATTGCCAAAGCCAATAGCTCTCGCATTGGTGAGACCTCTTGGCTTTGCAAATGCTTGTTTTTATATCAAGTGAACTCTGCCTCTTTATTTTGGCATCAGTTACATTACACAAAGTCATAGTTCTTTTTCTTGTTTTTTTTAGACACAGGTGATTTGACTTGAATAACCGGATGTTGAGCAGACACTGAATGTGGTTCCCTAGTTCCAAATTAGGCAGCTCTGGCCACCACATCCTCTCCTGATACCCGCACACACAGTCTGGCTTTTCTGTCGCCACACTTTGCCTTGTGGGATTTTTGAGACTGTCTCCTAAATGTGAACTACAGGGCCTTGAATGCAAAGATCTGTCATTCTAAAAATGCAGGACTAACTGAATGTGTTACACATGAAATGATATGAGCGCACATGGCAGTTCAGTGGGGGGGATCGGGAGTGCCAATATTTTGTGCTAACAAAATACGAGGGTGGGTGTTACATCATTATGATGTTATATATTTCGTGCACAGCACCAGGATTTATTTTATACATACACTTGCCCCTCTGTCCCCCTTCCCTGTTTTACCCCTCCCCTTCCTAACACATTGGTACTATCCAAGAGAGCACAGTAAAAGGAATGACAGTTTGAACAATTACAGATTATTCTAGACAAGTTCTCCTTTCATGAGAGACTGATAAAGGTGTTCTCCTCTTCACTTATGAAGGGTTGTTTCTAAACACTTAAATGTTTCCATGAGGAACGCGATACCATCTACATTTCCTGTGTCTGGCGTATGCGTGTCATCGAACAATGCAGCCATCCCGTGAGGAGAGCCGCCGCGCACTCTGCTCAGTCAACTCTTGAGCACATAGCAATGCCTGTCTAACGTCAGTACAGCCATGTGCCCTAGGCCCACATACTTAGTAAATAAGGACAGAGTGTGTATGGTTACTGAACTGGCCACGAGCACATGCACTCCGGCTTTTTTATTGGCAGGGTCATCTGGCTGGTGATGCCTGCGTTGGATGGGAGTGGGGTGGGTGTAAAGGCCTGGCCTGAATGAATAACTGGTAAACTTGTACCTGCTGGAACACTAGAATGTGTCCATCAGCACACTATATTCCTCCCAAACTTTATTAAAAACAAGTCAAACCTGTGGAAACAAAACAAAACACGCTAGACACCACGTAGTCTCTCCACTTCGAGAGCCAGTTTTGTAGGACAGCAATGGACAGGTGCAGCTGGAAGCACCCAGGAATCTATGCACGCATCCATGGTTTAACCAGCTACCACCGGGCATGAACACGTCATAGAGTGTTTCTGAATTCTTTGTCAGCATGTCAGTTGGGTCAATGTCCACTAACGCACTGTTGGTTGGTACTGCATGCTCTCGCCGTGGTGTGGCTGGTGTAAAAACAATTCAAACTAGGTGCATCAGAAGCTTCGGTGGAGTCCACTGCGGTGCTTACTTTTAGGGGCCTCTTGACTCCGTGAAGGCAAGCCTGGTTAGGACTGGGACAGCGTCCACGATGCTTGGAAGGTCTTCCTCGGATACTCTGGTGCCTCTCAGTACATTGTTGGTGGAGCAGTTTCCAGACCATCTCTCATGCCGGATTCCCTTGAGGCCCGTTCTGATGGGTTGGCACGGGACCGCGTGGACTGCGCGTCGCTGTGTGTGTTCTGCATGGGGGCTGCTGCAGTATCACCAACAAAAACCATGGCAAAGACATTCGCCAACCGCGAAAGTGTATGTTCGGTGTGCTTACAGACAGGACCCAGGTGCTGTAGACTATCAGATAGTCTCTTGAAACTTGGCCTCTCATGTTGTCAGGGGCGCCTCATTGATCTCTGGATGTTTGCGGCCATAAGGCTCCACCCTGGTGATGAAATGCTCCTTCGTTGGATAGGGTGATGCACACAGCAGTGATGATGTGTTTGCCATTAGGCGACCTGGATGACAGGTGGCAATGACTTGCATGGATTCCGGGTGACAGGAGGGACTTTGCAGCCATGTAGCTTGGTGTATTTGCTGGTCCTGTTCTCCCTTGGCATGTGCGGGTGTGAGCAGGGATGCCATCTGTCGCAAGCAGCCGATGCTTGGGAACTGACAGTCACACTGGGAAGCGTGAGGTAGAGACGTGGTTTCCTCTCACTGGCGGCTTATGTTTGTTTCTTCCGTTGAGCTGTCACCAGGGATGTTGCTCCACCTTGGTGGCTGGCTTGTACCTGTAAGTGCACTCATGTGGTGATATAAGTCCTCGGTTTTGCCCCCTTGTTCATTCTCTTGCGCAACTGTGGTTGTCCGGTTCTTCAGTGTGACAGGAATGTCACACGCTTTTCTTTTCATTTCTTCTTCACGATGTAGCATTGTGCCATGCTGTCTTCTTCGTGCAGAATGTTCCATACCTTCCTTAGCCTGGACAAGGTATTCCGGGTACAACTCAGGATCGCTGTGGGAGATGAGGGTCTTCTTTCATTTGCGGTGGTGGCAGCTTGTCCCTGGGGAATGTGCAACTCTTCTCATGCTTGTAATGGGTCAGTGAGCGAATCAGTCTTAAGGCAGTGTTGGGGAGGACACTTCCTGAGCAGTCTCTGGCCCACTGCAGGTGGTGCTACTGCAGGTAGGGTGTAGATGTGCTTTCTGCATTGAGGCCACGCTAGGCCTTTCCTCCCCTCTTGTCTTTGGGAAGCGCTGGTGGTGTTAGGTATGTGTGTGGGGTAGATGGCAGGCAGCTCCTTACTTGTCTTGCTGTGGGGAGCAGTGCCAGTCTTACTCCTCATGGCATCAGCGGAAGCGTATCTTTAAGGGTTGCTAGCAGGAAGCCAGGCTCGTTCTGTAACTGGAATGGTTTCTTAGAGGATTCTGCTGCTGGCTTTCTGCATGCTTGCTGTTCTTACTTGCAGTGGTGGCCACTTGCCACCAGAGAGCATGCGAAGCTCTTCTCCCCGTTTCAGGCAAGAGCTAGTCAGTTTCTCCTTTTTAGGTCATGCCTAGCGTCGCAGCGCGCATGCGCTACTCGCTTTGCGAGGCATGTAGTATATACTATAGCGGGGAAGCTTCGCATAAGCTCCGCCCACTCTCCACCCATCTTTTTGTTTGGCTTACAGCCTAAATGCTGCCTTCTGATTGGCTTTCACCTTGTTAGTCCCTCTTCCTGACGGCCGTGGCGTAATTTGTATACATTCGAGGCTATTGGCCCCTTTACTCAAACACTATTGTTTTCCCTGTGTCCCCCAGCCCCCTCACACAGTCTGTGATTTTTCGCCAACCCCTCACCCCCCACTCCTGTTTGTGCCTTCTTTGATGTCAGCACTCCCATTTCCAATGCAATACGTCTTGCGTAAATGCAAGTCGTATTGCATTGCAAATGCTTGTTTGAAAATAGTGCGCAGTCATTTAGAGGCAGGCCCGACAAAGCCATAGCTGGGACGTGGCGCTGGAGCCGCCTCCCCCTTCCTGCTGGGGCTGAAGCTGCATGCTCATGCGGGCGTGCCAGGTCCAACCCAAGGAGCCGCAAGCCTCCGCGCAGGTCCTGACAGACCCAGCCCACATCCGCCTCCACCCTCGGGGCATTGCTGAATAGGTGTCTCACGGCATGCCGTGCCTGGGACAGCTGCCGTGGACAGTGCCGGGCATAAGGTGGGGCACAGGTAGGGCAAACAGCGACAGTAGAAAGCTGAGCGACCCGAGAAGAGCCCGGACAGCGAAGATCATGTCTGCCGAAGCTGAGCCCCCTCTGGCGCACTTCTGCCTGGCGCAGTGCCTCTCTGCACTATCATACGGACTCTGTTCCTTCCTCATCGTGCTGGTCAACAAGGTGGTGCTAACTTCTTACAGGTGAGGAGAAAGGGCGGCGCCCACCTAATAATGAGTGGACTGTAGGTCAAGGGGTCGCCGTACACGTTTCCTGGACAACATAGGTGTATGTGGTTTAGTGACCATTTTGTGTGTCTGAATAGTTCTAATCCACACTTGACAAGCCGTGCGGTCGTGGGCCAAGCTACTCGTGTCCCACGTTGTTTACTTTACCTCAGACTTAAGAGTTTAGTTGTTGTCCCAATCTTCCACCCTAGCCAAGTATTACAATGCTAACAATGAAATGTTTCATTAAACATGGCATGGTTGGTGCCAGAAGCCGTCTTTTATTCACAATTGGTGATTTATGAAAAATGTGACGAAGAAGGGTCTCAGCCACATTTATATCATGTGGTGCCTCGGCTATCTTTGTTATTGCCCACAGTGGTGAAAGTAACTTTTCAGCATTATACTGTTCTCATTACCCTTCTAATTCAAGCTGGAGTGCATGCCTCACTCTCTATACATTCTGCTTAGCTAGGAAACGCCGAGAAGAGCCCGGACGGCAAAGATCATGTCTGCTGAAGCTGAGCCCCCTCCGGCGCACTCCCGCCTGGCGCAGTGCCTCTCTGCCCTGTCAAGCTCATGTGGTCAGTTTTGCATATGTTCCCATTCTGCAGTTTCTAAATACTGTAAATGAGAACTGCAAGCACCCGTATTTGCATCTGAAATATGCAAATTAACTGAAGTAAAAAAACGAGCACTTCTGACAGTCACAAGTCACCCGCATGCCACAACTTTGCAATGTCATTTACTGACGAACGTGCATGGAGAAGCTGTTTTACCAGCACAACTGCAGAACATTACCTGCACAGCTCCTGAGCTGTGCCTGTGCAGCCCTGTGCATTACCAGTACAACTGCAGAATATCACCGGCACAGCTCCTGAGCTGTGTCTGTGCAACCCTCCGCATTACCAGCACATCTGTATTATATCACTTGTACAGCTCCTGAGCTGTGTCTATGCCGCCTCTCTGCATATTATCAGCACAGCCGCAGAACATTACCTGTACAGCTCCTGAGCTGTGTCTGTGCAGCCCCTCTGCGTAACTAGCACATCCATATTATATCACATGTACAACTCTTAAAATATGCAGCCCCTCTCCATTACCAGCACAACTGCAGAACATCACCTGTACAGCTCGTGAGCTGTGCCTGTGCAGCTCTCCGCATTACCAGCACATTCGTATTATACACCTGTACAGCTCCTGAGCTGTGTCTGTGCCGCCCTTATGCAAAACCAGCACAGCCATAATATATCACCATCCAGTGTGAGAATATATTTATGTCTGTCAGTGGAAGCCGCGTATCACGTTGCATAAAAAATGTCAGGTTTATCAATACTTATAAGGTCCCAAAGGCGAGACCGATTTGCATTGCAAATGCTTGTTAACCCCGGTCTCCGCTACAACATGTGAGATGGAGAGCAGCTCAGCTTGTGTGCATTGATATATGACATTCTTTACAGTTCAGTCTTATCGCTCTCCTAGAGACTTTTCCTGAGAAGCACAGGCTGCTTTCATTGTTGCAGCGTAGGAGGCTGGGAGCAGAGGCTGGTGGTGCACTCAATGAGATTTCTGGGCACCGCAGGGTCTCTTCTTTCTTCCACGGTAGCTGTGCTGATCTGAGTCTGTCTCTTTATTGTCGCTTAGGACGAGGTTGCGGGGCACTGCAGGCTTCATTACTCATTCCCGGCGGCAAGGCGGCATATTCCTTTTTAGGTCTCGGCCTGGCGAAAGCAGCGCATCCGCGGCTCTGCCATGCAGAGGCCTTTTGGAATCGATACGATTCCAGCGTGCACGCGGGGAGACAAACGAGACAGAATATGTGCAAGCGGGGATTGGATGCTTT
Organism: Triturus cristatus; assembly: GCF_964204655.1. NCBI lineage: Eukaryota > Metazoa > Chordata > Amphibia > Caudata > Salamandridae > Triturus > Triturus cristatus. Next base: position 153,127,212 of record NC_140594.1, on the reverse strand, counting down.
ACTGGCAGAGTGATACACTGGGGACTTTTTTTTTCGCCACCAGTAAAGGCAGTCCCCGCGTGCACATCTTCTGTCCGCCCTGTAAAGAGCCCTTCATGTCCCATGATGGGCCGCGCTTGTTCTCTAGCAACTTAGTTAAATTCATGCTGACTTATTGCACACATTATTTTTTTTCATTTCTTCGTTCTCTTACTTTATTCATCGTGCTTGTTATATTGTTAGAAGAGGGGAGCTGTGCTATATTCTTTGTCCTTTTTGGACATATATCTTCTGTGTTTGCCTCGAACTGGACTAGCGCGTGATATGTACAGTATGTAGGTGCCTCGCGCACCCAGTGCAAGGTACAACATAGAAGGGTGTACAAATAATATATAACATGGATTTACAAAGCTGCATGCAGAGAAATAATAGTCAAGGCAGAAATAGGATAATATCTGAACGCTCTATATGAAAAGCTCAGACCATGCCACGTTGTTCTTACGCCAGGCTGTTTAATGCGAGGAGCCACCAGTGCATAAACGCTCGGCTTTAGACAAGCACACGCACGCACGCACACACACACACACACACACACACACACTCTCTCTCTCATTCTACAGAAGTTGAACTTGCTGGTTTTCTTGGGTACCTCCGGAAGTACGTCTTTCCGAGTCCGGAAGTGCAGCTTGCACGGATGATTCGCTCTGACTGGCTCTGGCTCAGACAGTACCTGCCAACTAATCCAAATGGCGGGTAAGTCCCCATTCGGGTACATAGAAGGATACTGGTCGTGGGGTGACTCGGATATATTGAGAAACTCTGATTCCGCCAATTGGCAACTACACCGGCTTGGTTCTAGGGCACGAAGGAATGGGCGCCATAGAGCTACCTACTTAAAAGAGAATAAACTACGCCACTCCAGCCACTGTCTGTTCTCCACGTTGGCTCCACCCCCTCCCGGTTGCAACCACTACTCCTTAGTCTGCATGTAGAGTGTCAGGGGCAGGTGCACCCAGCCACAACTTGTATCTCATTCTCTAGCACCCGAGCCGCCCTCCAGACACTCGTGATGTCCACCGACCCATGTCCCCTAACCTAATAACATGTGATGTTTCCTCCATACAACTGCTGTTGGGCTGTTCTTGGCATTCATCTAGAATGGCCAACCGTCATTCATACAGGGTGCCCCCGCCTTATTGTGGCCCCTCCTGTTGTTTAGCACCGTGTTCCTTACCATTGCGACTCACGTGTGATGTCTCCATTGCCACTGCCCCGGGTTCTTACCCTCCCACTCATCTTGAACGTTCTCCCCCACCCCACCTGTCAGTCACTCACATTGTAAGTCTTCGCCCTGGCAGTTGAGCTGCAGACTACATTATCGGAGCCCATACCCTGTAGGCACATTCAAGGTATCCACGCCAAATACCACCCATTCCCCGACAGACTCATCTTAACTAATCTATTGCTTCTCATTTTTGGATGCTTTCTCTACCGCCTATTACCTGTAGAGTAATAACCACCAAGGAAGATATTCACATCTTTTAGAGCTGCACTGCTGCCATTGTAGTCAAACTAAGATTGGTGTGCAGATAGTTGAAAAAAATAGAGTAGAATGGCGAAGGGTGAAATAAATGTATATGAGATTAATTCTAACATTCAATAAGTCCACACTTTTTTTTTTACGATTCTCCGTTATATTTCTGTAGGTAGACCTATTGTTTCCAGTGCACATCATATACTTGTAGAAGACTTTAGGTCAGACCCTAGCAATGAATGGATGGCTTTATCTAACTTGCTTGGTTTCTCTTGATTTGTTGGCATTCCTCAATATTAGTTTCTTTTGTCCTGCCCAGGAGCATTTCTATCTGTGTTGTAATTGTGCAAATTGTATCCTCACACTGCAGACTTTAATGAATTCATTCCGCCTCCTACATTACAGTGCACAAATTGTATTTAATTTTGTGTATAGTCACTGGAATTATGCGGCAGGGCTGACTAAATTATGTGGCAAGAAAAGGTAAAATATGCAGAATAATTCTGCACTTTTTTGGTAGAATTCATTATTTTATAATATCTAGCCAACGTAATACTCTCTGGGCAAATATTTCACATCATTAGCAGGGCCGGACTGGCCATAGCGGGCACCGGGCAATACCCCAGTGGGCCGCACGGGTGGGGTTGGTTTTGGGCCCCTGGGGCCGTTTTTGTTACAGGGCCGTTTTTGCAGCATAGCTGCAAAATCGGCCCTGTAGCAAAATCGGCCGAAACCCGGCCCTGGCAAAGAGCTCGGCGGCACCCCCACCCCCCGGGGGGGCCAGCCGAGCACTTTGCCAGGGCCGGTTTTGGTTCCTAGTCTGGGCCTGATCATTAATACCAGTTTAACAACCAGGTACAGAAATAAGCAACTGAGAGCTGACCAGTTAACCTTTGCGAAGGGCCTTCCACTGCTTTGGAACACATTGCAACATTTTTAGTAACTTTTGATCCTTCTGAGCTAGAAACACATTTTTAATCTTAATTTTCAGATTATGTAGCAGACGGTGGATTATGTGGTAAATGCGGCAAATCCATAGATAGGCAAAACAAATGTACGGCAAAACAAATGTACGGCTGCAGAATCACATAATTCCAGTGTCTCTGACTATGTGGCAGTGACGTTTTGCTAAATGCGGCAAACAACTTGCAGAGAAAGCTTTCACAGTAAAAGCAATGCTTTCCTATTGATAAATACTTGCTTGAAAATATGCATGCACTGCTATACTTTTGCCTAAGAAAACGTTTGGGTTGAGCAATTATACTACATAAATAAGATCATATGAGATCTGGCAATCACATAGTGTTTGTATACTTCTATTGATGATACTTGTGGTAAGCCTTCTGTATTGTGAAAAGAATTATACAATTTATTTTTATGAGGTGTTTTATAGTTGAAAAGGCACTCTGACAGGTTTTTACATATATGTTCATTGAGAATGCAGATTACGGTATAATTACTCAAGCAAATATAGAAAAAGAAACTGTAACAGAAGAACTGTATTATACCCAACCCTTTTCTGTTCCATCTTTGTCCATCTGACAGTATTACATAATTACCCTTCACTATACGTATTTGGTAAGGTCCTCCTTAATTTTGAGAGACCTACACCCAATATTCGCTGCTTCACTTTAATCACCACTGTCTAGCCATCAGTCTCTTTCAATCACTCTGCCTTCTCTGATGTCTTCTTTTTCTACAGCTTGCCTATTCCAACATGGAACCAATTTGGTTTCTCCCTGCCATCAATGTAAAATGCTTTTGACCTGTCACACTGGTGACACATGCGCAATGTGCCAATACAGCCTCCAAAGCTGCTTTCTCAACATTCAGCTTGCCCTTTACGCCGAATTCAGTTACACTCTTGACCAATCTGTTTGCCTTCTCCACAATTCCATTGATTTGCAAGTTGTATATAAAAATGTCCTAGTATGAATCACTCAATTTCGAGATAAAAACGATTTCATATCACATGTTGTCAATCGTGTACAATTAATTCAAACACGGGCAACTGGGCGAAAGAAGGGGAAAAGGACGGTGTCCAGTTGGGCCACCACTTAACAGTCCTACCTAGGAATCCAAAGATATTGGCATAAACTCCTCACTCACTTAATCGTGACATGCTTCATCATTGGTGCCTATCCACACCCTGGTAGGGTGGTACGACCAGGCAGGAATCAACCAAAAGAATGGGAGTACTTAGATAATATTTTTGGGAATAATGCAGGGATCCAGATAAAAGAGGGAATATTAAAAATACCTCCCAGTATACCCAAAAGGATTCCATATTTGTAGGGTACCAGGGGTATTATTAAAATATGTCCCAGAGTTTTAATTGAGCTTTAAATTCTCAACTGGCCCTAATTTTCCAGTGGTAACATGTTTCAGCCCACACCAAGAGACCGACCGGGTCTGAGACCCTCTTCAGGGCTAAGTTCGTATACCTGCATAGCTATGTATGCATTCCATGCATATACGTGAGGCCTAAGGGTCTCACCTGAGTCGGCGCTCCATCAGTTAGAGATACCCTATCTATGGATTATTTAAGGGTCATGCGTGCTTGGTGCCCGGTGCCATGCTAGAGTCCCTCTTGCGTCAAGGTACTGGCACCTCACCTTCTATAAAAGGTTGTGGTCAGTTATTAGGGCCACATTTATCTCCTGTACATATGTCCTAAAGTACTGCATGGGCCAACAGCGGCTAAGTCCTCCGTCTCGATGACAGAGTACTTCCTTTCTACATCTGTCAATGACCGGGATGCAAAAGCCACTGTATTTTCCATGCATCTGGGAAGGACTACTCCCACACTAAGTGCACTTGCATCTCCTGTTACCCAGTTTTTTTTTAAAATATCAAATTGTTAGAAATATTGCCTTCACTGTCATTCTTAACTGTTTCGAATGCCTGTTCTTGCTCACCCAGCCATACAGACGATTTGCCTTTTCTCAACAATGACCTCATAAGTTTTATCTAGTCAGCAGATGTTTTCACTAATTTGGTGCAATACACCGCAAGACCCATAAAGGACCTCAGTTTGTCCTCATCTCGTGGTCTTGACGCCATTCTGATGGCTTTCACAAGATTATCCTTTGGCCTTATACCTTGGGCACAAATAGTGTTGCCTAAATATTCCACCTCCTGCTGTAAGAATCAACACTTGTGCATTCTCAGTTTTTTGAAAATGCAATAGGTCTCGCCTTTTATTAAATTAAAGCCATTTGCTTTGCTATAAAATACCATTAGCAAAGCAAATGGCTTTAACTTAATCAAAGGCGAGACCTATTGCACTTTCAATGTTAGTTTTTTTTAAAGCCTGAGCCCCGTCGGGCAGGCCACGATTGCTAGGTGGCACTACAGCTGCTATTTCATGTGCCGCAGCAGTTACAGAATCTGTGTGCCTTGTTGCTCTTGCGGAGACTGTGCAGGAAGGTGCTGGGGTGAGTGTTCACTATTAGGCATTCTGCCGCTCTAGGCAATCAGTGTATGTGCAGCGGGCCTTATGCACAGTGCCTTTGGCTCATGCTGCTTTAGTTGAGGTCATGAGGGTACTGCAGGCTCGTTGCTGGTGTCGGGCAGCATGGCGGCTTAATGTTTGGCGCTAGGTGGTACTACAATCACGTAGGGAGGCCCCTGCAGCTTTCCCCAGGCTGTTGGGCCACGTCGCTCACTCAGGCATTGCAGAGGCAGGTATAAGATATTCACCAAGAGGCAGCCTTGATCTTTTCCCCTGCTGGTGGGGTCTGCCGATGGCTATGTGGGGAGGTGTGCATGCGGGCCTTGCTGAGGGTCCCTGTACCTGGCTCTCACCTTATTAAGAGCACGCTGCTCCTCTCTTCCTCTGCTGGGAGAGCTGGCGGGAGTCTCGAGCAGCCCCGATAATGGAGGTGTGGCTGGTTATCTTGTACAGCTGGAACACGAGAACGTGTCCAGGAGGACACTACAACGCCCATGAAGACTTGAGGTGTGCCTTTCCTAGCGGACAGGAGGTTAATCGTGCCGGTGCTGATTCCTCCAGCACTCCCCGCACTATCTTGCTGCTCCTCCCTTCGTGGAGTGTCTTCTTCCACATCCCTCCTCCGGGTGGAGCACACTGCCGCAGACCCCACCATGAGTATCCACCCCTGCTGTCTGCGGAGCCTGCTTCCAGGCTTTCCTGGCATGGCCACACCTCATCATCCTTTCCTGAGGTGGAACACACTTGTGTGGAAGTCACCCACTATCTTCCATTGGATAGCTGTGGTACACCCCTTCAGAGACTCCCTGCCTCCTTTCCATGGCCTTCAGCCAGTTTCCTTAAAGCAAATAGGCGCTTCCAAGCAGTTTAATCAGTCTTTTTATCTTTCAAGTTTTCTCCTCCAGTTGAGCCCATACTTATATTTAGGTCATACCCTAGCCTCCCTCTAGGACATTGTTGTAATTCATTATTAATTACTAATTCTCTTTTTCCTCTATAATATAATAATAATAATACCTCATCTTTTTTAGAAGAGTCATGCAGTTTGATCACCCCAGAAGTTTTAACAAAATAAGGAGGACCCTGCAATTCCCTGAAAACGTTGAATGGAGGAATTTCAAACATATTTAGTAGCCATAGATGCCAGCAGAATGTCTGATGAGGGGAGAAAAGACATTCTTTGACAGTCTGGGATTTGAAGGTCACAACATTTTCTGTACTTTACCAAAGGCTGAGACACCTGAAGGTGGGGAGGATTTTGATGATTATGAAGAGCCATTGGAAAGATTAGAGAGAAGATGTAAACACACCATAAGTCACACCTGAGCATTATTACTTTTATACTAGAAGACAAAAGGAAGGGGAGTCATTTGGTGAGTTCATAGCAGCGCTAAGGGGATTTCTAAAACCTGCAACTTTGAGAATCTACAGATGAGATGATTCGTGACCAGCTGATGGTCAATACTAATAGCAAACGTATTCAGGAGCAACTATGGGTTATTGGAGACCCAACCCTTGAGGAAGGGGTCATGTCTGCCAAGGCTGTTGAGCAGTCCCTTTCCTGGGTGTGGAAGGTCAATGATGATGGGTCCACCAGTAAGACCAACAAAGTATGCAGTTTGATGGGTAAATCTAATAGGCCAGAATCGAACAATCCACCAGAGCCGGCTTTAGTGCTAGTGGCACCACAGTCACTTTTGGTGCCCCCTCCACCCCCCCCCCCCCATGACTGCCTCTTTGGATTCTACCACTACCACAGGGCAAAAGTGCTCCTCATCTCTCCAATCATAAGTTATTGCTACACACACTGCCCCCTCCACAGGTCAGCACCCAGTGCGGCCGCACTGGTCGCACTGGCCTAAAGCTGGCCATGGCACCCACCCTCTTGCAAAAATTGTCTAGCATTAAACAAAGACTGCAACATCTATGTGCACACTGGGCACTTCAGCATTGTTTGCAAGGGCGGCCGGTGCTCTCTAACACCCAGAGTGGTCCACATTTTCAACGACCCATTCCCAGTTAGCAACAACGTTCTGGAACAAGAGACGAGACTAGAGCAGGGATGGTTTTGGTTGTCAGAGAAATCATCATGAGAGCTAACCATCAATGACACATGGGTATGGTAGCTCTCAAAAATTATTTGAGAGCGCACTTTGTGTGGCCTAATATGGACTGCGAGGCCGATCATTTTGTAAGAAAATTTGAGGAATGGTCAAGATGTGGCAACAAATGTGTTTTACCCCCCATGCAACCGGTGCAATTGTCCCAATCTCCTTGCCAGAAACTGGCCTTTGATATAACAGGTCCCTTCAATGGGCTACCTATCCCCATGCAATATGAAATTGTAATGGTTGATTATTTTACTAAATGGCCAAAGGTGGCCTTTGTAGAGAGAGAGAGTGTCAGCTGAGAAAGTCTTGAATTTCATGAGGGATATATTCAGCAGAGAGGGTTACCCATAATCCATTGTCACTAACAATCTGTATACAATTCACCTCCCATGAAAATGCAGGATTCTTTATGTCACATGATATCAAGCATATCAGGACGGCCAATAATGCTCCCCAAAGCAATGACCTGGAAGAGAGGTTTTAACCATAACCAAAGGAGAGCTTTCACATACCCTTGCAAAACAATGTCCCCGTACACAAAATGGTCTGAGAGAGATTGAGCGCATATTGCATGGGTCCCCACTCCACCAGAGACTATTAAGAGGAAGGGTTCCTTCCTCCGATTTGTGCCTGTGGTGGTTGCTCAAAAAGCGCCCCAACGACCAACACTGTGAAGGCCGGTTAGATTTGAGTCATGTGAAAAGGAGGGTGGAAGAAAAGCAATTAAAAGTCAAACAGAGATATGACGCTGCTCACAAAGTGAGGTATCCTGAGATGGTGGTTGGAGATGTTGTGCGCATAAAACTGCCAGTGAGAGTGGAAAAGGAAAATCTAAGTTTTCCAAGCCTCTAAAGGGAGCATCATGAGCTCAAGGTGGAAGGTGTTGGAGCATCAGGAGAGTTTATTTATGTATTTTATTTATTTATTTATATAGCGCCTGAATCAGATCAGATCAGAGTTGCCCAGTGTGTGAATGGAAAAGGGATCTGACGAAGCGGGAAGTCTGGACTATGTCAGTGTGCACCCTGATATCGTGACCATGAGTTTAAACCTTCAGCTTCCCTCCCTTTGGTGCACAATGATGAAGCTCGATCTCAAGCGCTAGGGAGTGGTGAAGAACAAGAACCCCGCCGTGTACACTCAGATTCCGAGGGAGGAACCATAGCTGGGAGGGTCAAGTCCTCTTCCAGAGTAAGGGGCCCTTCTTAGAGGGCTCTTCAAGAGTAAACTTTTCCTTCTGTTGTAAGTGGAAGGATGTGTTATATTATTGTGATATTATCAAATACACTCTTCCCTTTGTCCCCCTCCTTCCGGACAGATTGGTACTTTCTAAGAGAACGCCGTGAAAGGAATGGCAGTTTATATGTTGATAGATTATTCTGGATGGGTTCTCCTTTCATGAGAGATCGACTGAAGGTGTTCTCCTCTTACCTTGTTGGGTTGTTTCTTAACAGTGGTTACAGCAAAAAAACACATCGCTGGGATTTCATTTCCACGTTTGCTTGCAATATAGGGCGGGTTGTTGTAAACTCATAACAAGATAACGAATATATTTGAGCTTAAAATATAGCGAGCCCCCCTTTAAATCGAGAACGTTGGTATGTTCGGAACTCTGTGCTGCGTAGCTTGCGCGGTCAAAAATACATGGATTGGAGCAGGTCAGTCCCCGGGGCGGGGCTGCGTTTGTTTCTCATCCGAGCAGAGGTGCCCGGTGCTGAACCGGGTCCCTGTGCTTCAAGGAAAGGGAAGTGCCGAGAACTGTAACAGAAAGACACCCATCACACAGCTGGCAGGACTTCAGACAGCCACAGGGTCCCACGGCACAAGAGGCCCTTTGTGGTGGCTCAGGTTTCAGTGCTGAATGAATGGGAGCATTTATTGTGCACTCTCAGGACGGGGAACTCGGTAAAGGCTGTGGGGTACTTGTGGGGCTGTGGCTTCTAGTTATTACGGGCCTCCTTAGCTTCAGAGGTAACTTAAAGCTGTATTTCTTCGAGATACGGGTCGAATACAAAATCATGGAAACATGCCTGCCCTCTGATAGGGCATCCAACAGGCTTCTAAGGCCCAAGGGGCCCAGTGCGAACATGTAAAATTACCCCTTGTTTGGTTAATGAAATACAAAAATTATCAGGGTTCAGTGGGCCCCTCTGGGCCACAGTGCCACTGTACCTGCTCACCACTGGTAACAATGCCCTTGCTCTGGGGACATGCATATTTTCTATTGCACATTACTGTGGGTATATACAGGGCCACTGGAATTATGCGGCGGCGGAGGATTAAACTATGAAGCAGGGCTCAGTAAATTTGTGGCAAGAAAGGCCAAATTATGCAACACATTTTGTGATAGTAATACTTCACTTGTTAACACTGTCTGGGCGTTGGTTGCACCTCATTAGTACTAGTATAACACCCGAATGCAGCAATAGGCAACAGAAAGTTGAACAGCCAACCTTTGCAAAAGGCTTTCCACTGTGCGGCAACATGTGTTGCTGTATTTTTAGTAACTTTTGAACTGTTTAAGGTAGAAACACATTTTTTTTATATTAAAACCTGCAGATTATGCAGCAGACAGCAGTGGCTTCTCCACGAGGGTGGGGAAGCCTCCCCTCCCACCATCGCCCCACCTGCTGCGAGCAGCGCGGAAAAAAAATAATATTTACCAATGTGCGCACCTCATTGCGTCCGAGCCGTTAGGCATGCAGGGCGTGTTCTCTGCAGACGATTGCCAGCATGGAGGACTGGAGCAGTGGTTGGTCGGACGCTCCAAAGTGCGCACTGGCAGTGTGGCCGGATGTCTTGTGACTGCCAGCCTGACATGCGCACTTCGAGCGTCCAGCCAACCCGCTCCATCCAATCATGGTGCTTCTCTTATGCTGGTAAATAGCATGAGAGCAGCATCTGGATTGGTTAGCTCCACAGCAAAATGCAGATTCAAAACACAGAGGACGACATGCAGTAGTGGGTAAGTATTTCATTTATTTTAAATGTTAGTGCAGTTGTTTTATTTTGGGCTCTTGAAGGGAGTGGTTGTGTTATGGGCTTTTGGAGGGATGGGGTGTTTTATTTTGGTTTTTGGGAAGTGGTGGGGTACTTTGCTCGCCTCACCACTTTCAAAGGTTACCAGCCGCCCCTGGCTGCAGATGATAGATTATGTGGCAAATGTTGCAAATCATTAATTATGTGAAAAGGGCAGCGACCGCACAAACACATAATTCGAGTGACCCTGAGTATACATGACTTGTGGGTAGTTGTCCCAAGTGGTGAGATGTGCAGATGGCTTCTGCCAGTGGGACCCCACGTTTCCATTCCTGGACTTTCTTTCAGAACTTGTCAGTAGAGCATTTGAGTTTTCCAGTTTCATTCATGAGTAGTTTTTCCAGTCCAGCTTTTTTCTTTACATTCTGGTCCGTGTATTATTGTTGTCCCCATTACACATTCTAAAGTACAATACCAGAATACAACAGAAAAAGTGGACGCAGAGGTCGAAGTTCATGAAGAAAAGTAAGGGAACTGTGATCCTGAGTACAATGGGGGTGTGGCCAGCAAATATGGGTGTGGGGCCAGGGATGTGGCTATATAAAAAGCAAAATATTCTGTAAATATGTTGTGAACCTTTGACCTACAGGTAACAGGTTTTAAAATATAATGCACACACCTCAAATGAAAAATAAATGCAGCTTAAATTCATGTGTGGGAAATGCATTTTTCTAGTAGCCCAGTTTGGACGATTAATGTGATCACTTCAGATATCTGTGGGTGTTCACGGACAGTCACTGATTTGAACCCTGGACGGTTCCATTGGGAAATAGCTCCTTGTATTTATAGTGCCAAGAGGTCAGAGTCTGTGACAGAAAGCACAGGGAACTAAGTAAGTCATTCGTTTAGAACTTGTTTTACACACAGTATAAGACAGGTTGCATCCAGAATGTTGCAAAATGTGCAAAAGTATTTTGTTTTAATGTTTACAGTGCTTTCGAAAGTTACTCTTTTAGTAAAGCGCTGATTATATTTCGTGCAAAAGTTTTTAAAGGTTTCCTTTAAAACGACAAATTCTAGATTCCATCAATAATTTAGGTTCCCAAGCAGCCTTTAGAATTGCAGATTAAAAAATGGCACACATTTACATTTATTTGAGGTAGCAGGACGTCTGGAGATAAGGCATTTTCCTTCTTTAGCTCTTTCCCTTCTCTCCGTTCCCAGTAGAGGAGACCCTTGGGAATGTCGTTGCCCTGCCCACTTCGACCACTGAGTGGTACCTCCTCACACATGGAATCCGAGCTCCATCAGTGGTGTGAGTCCATTTGGTTCAATGACAGGAAATCTGCACTAGGTCTCCCAGAGTGCACTGATTTGTACTTTAAGGGCCTCATGTAGGTAGCCAAATACCGGTCGGTAACGGCCGATTTTCGGTAATTATACCGTTACCGACCGGTATTTTGGCCATTGGTATGTAGGGGTACAAATTTTGCTTTCGGAATTTACCGAATCGGTAAAATTACCGATTCGGTAAAAATACCGAATCGGTAATGTTACCGAATCGGTAACTTTTCCGAATCGGTAATTTTACCGATTCGGTAAATTCCGAAAGCAAAATCAAGATGTAGGGGGAGTGTGTGTGTGTGTTTAAGAGTCGGTATTTACCACCAACTTATAGTTGGTGGTAAATAATGAATGTATGTGTAAATGCATTTTTACGCGCGTAGCAGTGTGCAATGTGGCATACATACATGCCCTTAGGGCATGTATGTGTGCCACATGTGCACACATGGCCGAATCAGGGGTGCAACAGGGTGTCAATGTGACACCCTGCCACCCTTGTATGTGTTCCCCCCATTACCGAATCGGTATTTACCGATTCGGTAATGAGGCATACCTTCCCCTCAATGGGAAGGTATGCCTCATTACCGAATCGGTAAATACCGATTCGGTAATTACCGACTAGTAACGATTCGGTAAAAAATACCGACTCATTACCTACATACCAGTTACCACTTCTAAAATACCGATTCGGTATCGTTCGGTATTTTAGAAGTGGTAACTGGTATGCTACCTACATGAGGCCCTAAATGTGCTAATCTTGTATCATGGATTCACCTGGTCACCTTACCTTGGATTCACTGTACATGCCATTGAGTTTATTGGCAGCTCAGGGACAAAACATGTTGAAAGCAGATATGCCTCTGCACTCTTCCCCTTTCCAACGCACTTGGGCGCCCTTTTATTTACTCATAGAGTTGATCTTGTCTTATTTATCTAACAGGTTATGGAATATCTGCCAAAAAGGGCAGCTGTTTATTCCGCCATTCTTTCGATTCCCCCACCTCATCACCAGCTCATTGGCTCCTCCATGTTCTAGTCATTTCCTCATTAGGTGGGTCCTCACCTGCCACGCAGATATCTACTGTAATTGTTTACATTTTTGGATACCAATAAATATATTTCTTTTTTGAACACCCCCAAAATTGGTGAGGCGCATATGAGATGTCTCCACTGGGAAAAAATGTTTCATCAAGAGAAAAGGTGAAAAAGAGGTTAGTTCGTGCATTTTTATTCGTTCTGGTATTTTCGTGTGAGCAAATTAACATGTGTACTTCACGAAGGTCTTCAGGGGTACTCCTGGGAAGAGTACAACACAATTGGAGTACTGTGCTATCTGTCCGCCAATGCGCTTTGGCACGTGGTCAGGAGTATGAAGCGCTACATAAATGCACATACAATACACTTCAGTATTCGTGGAAAGACTGAATGAAAAACCAAACAAATCTCCAATTGTAGGGGACTGGAGCAGATATTCGTTTTTTTGTGAAGAGTGTGTGGTTCAAAACTCTGAAATAAATTCAAAATAAATTCCTTGGAGAGCCTTGGATTCTGGTCTCTTTGCTGTGTTCACTAAATAGCACCTCTTTGCAAAGAGGTCTAGCGGTACCCCTTGAATTAGATTGTGCACAAGTTGCCCCTGAGTGCTTTCCCAACTCCCTTAAAGGCTCTAAGGGATGCCACTAATGTAAGTGGAGTCTGAAAGTCTGCAATCGAAGCAGTCTATCATTGGCAGTCATTACAAGTAAGTACAAAACGTGATGTGGTGCAAAGTGCCGTGGTTACCGAACATTCAACGCTTATGCGAGGGCCTGGCACAGCTGCCTTCCAGGTTTTACAACTTGAAGGCACATCTGTTTGTCCCTGTATCACGGTTTATTTCTTAGCATTTCAAGATATCTCGATTAGAACTATGGTCAAGAAGGGTTTCAGTTTACTGATAAATTTCAACCTTATTCTCAGTGACAACAAGCATAGGCAAAGTCAATAGGTCGCAACATTATGGCATGTTAGCTTTAACAATGCATTTTAGCTAGCAACATCACAGGTTTTGTTGCAACCCTCATCATCAACGTCGGCACCTTCATCCTCCTCGGAGACATTAACTTTCACCTAGAAGATCGCACCGACCCAAACTCTACGGCTCTTTTAGAGAACACCTACTGGACCCAATTTTCTTCTCAATCAACATCACAGCCATCAAGCCAGCAGCTAAGACCAGGACAGACACTCCCACATCAGTTTCAGCAAACCCATCAAGCACCATCACAGACCTACCACCACTGGAACAGCCCACCGCAGCTGGAAAAGCATCTAAGGAGAAAAGTGGGCTTCCGCCCTCTCTAAGCATCGTCCTGAGCACACCAATGACTTACTAAAAGCCATCAAAAACCTCAATAGCTCAATCACCGCATGCGCCAATGCCTTGGCTCCCCTCAAGTGCAACCCAGCAGCAAGAGCCAACTGCAGACCATCTGGTACACAGAATAACTCGGGCTGAAGAAAGGCCGCTGTAAGCAACTGGAGTGCAAATGGAGAACAAGTCAAGACACCGCAGATAAAGACATCACCAAATCAACCCCAATGCGCTACCAGTAGCAGATACGGAACACTAAGCAAACAGCCCGTGCAGATTACATCAACGCCAGCACTAACAGCAGCAAGGAAATCTTCACCATCATCAAAGACTTCACCGTGCTTCCTGCTGCCGCCAGCATCATCATCTGCTCAGAAGACCTTTGCAACACGTTCTCAGAATTCTTCTGTAGCAAATCATCTCCTTATACGGCAACTTCAACTGGGCCCCGTCACCGTTGCAACTCAACGTCCCATCACAGCTGATGAACAAACCCTGACACCACCACCACTGAAATTGCTGCTACCATGAAGACCATTCACTCGGGAGCTCCATCTGACTCTTGCCCCCACCACGCCCTCACCAATGGACTCCTACCAATCAGCAAAGCATTAACATTCACCCTCAATGTCTCCATCAACGGTTAGAGGACCCACCCATGCTTCCCAATTACAGACCCATCTTCCTCATACCGTACTCGCCAAAGGTCTTAGAGAAGCTAATCAACGATGTCTCACTGAACACCTCAGCAACCACCAGTGCCTTGATGTCCAGCAGTCTGGATTCAGGCCCAACCACAGTACAGAAACCGCATTCATCACCGCCACAGATGACATCTGCATGATCCTTAAGAGAGAAGACACGACAGCCCTCATTCTGAACCTTTCTGCATCCCTTGACATTGTGTCACACCCCATACTTATCAGGCACCTGCACGAAACTGGCATCCAAGGACCCGCTCTCCACTGGATCTGCTCCTTCTTGACAGATAGAACACAAGCTGCCAACCTGGCACCTTACTCCTCAGAAGCCCGCAAAATCATCTGCAGAGTGGCTCAAGATTCCTTGCTCAGCCCCACGCTCTTCAACACATACCTGATCCCTCTAGCCAACGTCATCCGCACACATGACATCAATCTCCTCTCCTATGCAGATGAAATGCAACTAATACTCTTCCTCTCGGGCAAGACCCCCAACACAAGAAACAAGTTCACAACCTGCATGACTGAAGTCACTAACTGGATGAAAGCCAAATGTCTCAAGTTTAACACCAACAAGACAGAAGTAGTGATCTTCAGCAAGAACACATCACCATGGGACTCCAATTGATGGCTGACGCACTTGGACCCACACCCAGAGCCCACACCAGGAACCTCGGAATAATCAGCAGAAGCAAAATGGACATGACTGCACAAGTCAACACTGTCACTGCATCCTGCTTCCACACCCTAAAGATGCTGAGGAAAATCTTCAAATGGATCCCAAGCAGCTCTAGAAAAACTGTCACTCACGCCCTTCTCACCAGCAAGTTGGACTATGGGAACACCCTTTATGCCGGGATCACCAGGCAACACACTAGAAGACAACAAACCATCCAGAACTCAGCAGCCAGACTCATCCTCAACCTCCCACACAGAACTCACATCACACTACGCCTCAGGGAACTACACTGGCTCTCGATACACACATGCGCATATGTCAAACTCCTCACACACACATTCAAGGCAGTACACAACTCGGGCCCCATCTACCTGAACAGTCGCAGCTCCTACCACCAATCCCCCAGATACATCCATTCCGCAGGACTCCTGCTCGCACACATCCCACGCATACATAGAACTAGATCAGGAGTAATGGGCGTTCTCTACATCGCTCCTAAAGGGTGGAAAGACCTCCCACTCCACATCAGAGTCTCCTCCTCTCTTTTTGAATTCCGCAAGAACCTGAAGACCTTACTTTTCAATGAATCAACCGACCGTGACTCGGGCTAGGCACACACACCTGCTCAGCATCAGGATATCCTTGCGAGTGATAGTGCGGCTTACAAATACACATAAAATAACATAACGTTATTTAGAGTAACAATACTAACAAACACACACTGATACATTAATTATTACAGTTCAAATATGAAATTCTAGTTTATTATGATAGTAGTGCAAAACTGACATGAGAAAAACACTATTTGCTGCCTCACAGAGTGCATATTGCAACTACTTCACACATGGAAGCATCTCCTATAATAGTCACAAATTCTATTCAATGTGATTTTAACTCACTGAACAGACTTAATCCCTTGCATCCTAGTTTTGGTTAAATATATTTAATTTTGAATACATATGAAAAAATGTCCTGGCCTAAACCATATATGCAGATGTGCAAAGTGTCATAAGCTATTTAGTACCATTGGTGCGGGAGGTGAGGGGTATAATGACACACTTGAGGCGTTGCTTCTCGTGAGTCATGGCTCCTCCCACATTCAACAATGGTAATATATAGCATATGACACTCTGTACATCTATAAATATATATAGCTGGGTTCTGAATAGAATTTTCAGTGGCGTGTGGATAGGTATGTTTATAGGATAATGGAATTTCGCCATCACTCAGATTAATAGTATCACTGAGGCATCAACTACCACCTTCTGCATAATGCCACCATGGAACATATTGCTAAGATGAGGAACATCTTAAGTCTTGTTCAGCAAGGTTCTGCCAGATTTTTCACTTTTTTCTGGCCCCTATTTTTGCTGACTTTAGGGCTCTCTGCACTTTACCACCCCAAAATAGTTGTAAAGTGCCCTTATCTCGCCTCTAAAGCATGTGGTATACATTGGTGCTCCCTATTTGGCCAATCTAATGCCCCTACAAGTCCAATGTCAATAGTGCCTAAAGTCCACCTATGGAGTGGAAAGTAACTGCCATATGTATTTACACCTCCCACATATGTGAAAAATACATTTCTAAGGTAGGTTAGTCTGTAGTTTAAACGCACTGCAGTGACACATGGCAGGGAAAACCCTGTTTTCCGTTAAGGAAAATCTTATTTTTATATATTCGTAGGTCGCCCCTAAAATGTGTTTTGTAAGCCAGCACGGCAGGGTGCTTATGTTTAAAAATAAAGCACAATATATATTGGGGTTAGTGTGCCCTCAAGATGAAATAAAACCCAAGGATATTTCATTATGTATGAAAGACTAGACATTTTAGGTCATGGTGGGTTTAAAATTGGTTTAAAATTTTTGTTTTCGGGGCGTGGCCAAGATGGCGGGGTGAGCGGACGCTTCCTCCCGTAGCTCCTCCGGCCCGGCCAAGCTAAAGCCCTTTTCTTATGCTTCTCTCCCCCCGCTGAGGCTCAGCGCGGGAGAGGAGCGTGGCGGAACATCAGGGGCATACACCGGTGCTGTTTTGGTTCGGATCGCCCCGGGGGAACCCCCCCAAAAGTTCGCCCGAGATCACAGGACGACGGCGGCGAGCCCGAGGGGCGGAGCGTATTGGAGAGCTGTCCGGACGCCTCGGTTGGGCCTGGTGCTGAAAGTTGCGGTCTGGAGGGGATCTGCCCGCCGCTCGACGGTGACTGAAGGAGCCTGGCGGGAAGGGGCCCGACGGTGTGGAAGGCTTGGGACGGGTGCCCCGGCACTCGGACTGGTGATGGCGACACCTTGCATTGCGGAAGCCCTGACCCCTAGCCGAGGTACGGCGGACTCTCTGATGGGGTCGGATCATCTGGCCCCCTGTGCGTGACAATCGGGGGCCGGTGGTGGCACTTATTTTACTGCGGGGTGCCTCGGAGGCCCCGGAGGTGTCGCCGGGCCTAGTCGTTTTGGCTTGCTCCGCCCGGCCGCCATTTTGTCCCCGAAGGAGCGGTGGTGGCGGCCTCCGCTGGAGTCCTGGCTGCTGGCTGCGGGCGACCTCCCGCTATTGCTGGATTGACTACCGGAGGGATGAGCTGTTGGGACCCCTCCGCTGCGGCCCCCTTGGTTGTCTCACGCTAGCTCCTGCGGCTGACGGTGACCGGACTAGGCCGCCATTTTGTCACCTGTGACGCAGCGACCTCACTTGTGGGGGATACCCGGGCCGAGTGCTTGCCGGCGGCTGAGCATCCCTGGGGCGCCTGGATCGGTGCCCGACTGCGGCGCTGGCGATGTCCGGAAAAGGAGGCCCGAAGAAAGGGGACCGTACTCTGCCGGACATGCTTGGCAGGGCCCAACACCTGCGGGACAGGACACAGCCCTCACCGGGGCCCTCCCGGGCTCCGGCAGATGTGACTGGAGGGGAGCCACCTGTCACGAGGGCCTTTATGGAGGAACTGTTTAGCTCCCTCAGGGAGGACTTCCAGACACTGAAGCGGGAGGTGGCCAGCGAGGTCCGAGAAGTGCGCAGAGAAGTGGAGGGCCTAGGTGAGCGTGTGGAAGCGGCGGAGACGGAGGGCCACCAGCGAGCGGAGGAGATAGTCCATCTCCAGCAGGACGTTCTTCGCCTCCGGGAACAGTGTGTGGAGCTCCAGGCCCACTCTGAGGACCTTGAGAACAGATCTCGGAGGAACAACATCCGAGTGCGTGGCGTGCCGACTGCGGATGAGGGGTCCGATCTGGGGGACTACTTGCGGGCCCTGTTCCGAGAGATCCTGGGGGAGGCCGCGGACTTTCCCATCAGCATCGACAGGGCGCATAGGGTTGGCCGTCAGCGCCAGCCATCGGCACCCCCACCGGACATTCTGGCCTTCCTGCCCGACTTTCCCTTAAAGGAGCGTATCATGGCTGACGCCCGCAGGAAACAGCCCCTGACCTTTCGGGATCGGCCGGTGGCGCTTTACCAGGACCTCTCCGCCATCACTCTGCAGAAACGCAGGTCCTTTAGGATTGCCACTGACTTTCTGCGCGAGCATGAGACGCCGTACTCTTGGGGTCACCCCTTCCGCCTGATTTTTCGGTGGAACGGAGTATTACACCAGCTACGCTCCTTGCAAGACATTTGTGGTGTCCTGGGGCTCACGGCAGCGGAGGAGGAGGGAGCTACGCCGTCGTGGAGGTCCTCGGAGGGACGGAATCGGCGGAGGTCAACGAGGCGGCGCTCAGCGACCAGCGCAGGGCGCCCGGACTCCCCTACCATTAGGGCGGACAGGGCTGACGCCCTGAGGGCGGCGGCCGGGGACTCGACCGGCTCCTCTAGCGTGGCCTTGACGGCCTAACACACACTCCGGGGGGAGATGTCTTTAGCTTCTTAACATGCTTGGCACGGGGCGGGGGGGTTGGGGGGAGCGGGGGGAGGTGAGTGGCTGGACGTCCACTTTGCTCTTTTCTACGGACTTGCCCGTTTTGGGGCTTGACTGAGACTATGGGGTGTTTGAGTTTGGGGATGGCTAGTTGCCGAGGTTGGGTTTTGGGTGGGGGAGGGGGTTGTTTTGGGGTTGGGAAGGTCCCGTCCGATGTTGTCTACGCCCGCTTTGTTTTGGCTTGTCCCGCGCTGCGGCCCCGCGCGCCCCACCCGCTGATTCCCTATCCATTGCATGGCGCTCCCGATCCCTGCGAGGAATGCCGGGCCTAAAGGTAGTGACCCTTAATGTTCAGGGTCTGAATAACCCGGTGAAGCGCAGAGCGATCCTGTCGTTGCTGGAGGGGACGCAGGCGGACATCTGCCTTTTGCAGGAGACACACTTATTGCCCCGAGACTGCCATAGGATGCGCTCTGCTAAGTTCCCCACCCAGTTCTTTTCCTCGGCAGCGAACAAGACGGCGGGGGTGGCCATTCTCCTAGCGAGCTCCTTTCGGGGGGAGGTGTTGCATAAGTGTGCTGAACAGAAGGGGAGGCTCCTTGCGTATCGCATGCGCCTGGGAGGCATAGCATTTACGGTTGGCTCCGTTTATAGCCCAAACGAGCATCAAGAGCGCTTCCTAGATTCCGCGCTGGTGGATGTCACTGCTTCCCCAGACCGACACGTTATCTTGGGCGGAGACCTCAACATTGTCTTTGACTCTGGGATGGACAGATCGGCGCAACGCTTTCCGCAGACGGGGGAACTGTCCCAGGCTGGGAAGGCCCGGATTGCGGAAATGGACTTGCACGATCTCTGGCGCTCCCTGCACCCCACGGATAGGGACTACTCTTTCTTCTCGCACGCACACCGCACCTACTCACGGCTGGACTACCTCCTGGTGAGTGGACCGATGCGTGCCGCTGCCACGGCGGCGGACATCGGGGTCCTGACCCTGTCTGACCACTCTCCAGTCACCGGCGTTTTCCGGTGGCCGGCGGCCTCCCCCTCTCGGGGGGCGTGGCGCCTCCGGGACACACTTCTACACAAAAAATCGGTGGTACAACGCGTCGGGGAGGTCATACAGGACTATCTCACTCACAACAGCAACACTGACACTTCGCAGGCGACACAGTGGGCGGCACTGAAGGCCGTCCTACGGGGGGAATTCATCTCTATCTCTGCAGCCGAGAATAAGGAGCGGCAACTGAAGAGGGATGAGTTGACAGCTCAAGTCCGGGAGCTTGAGCAGGTCCACCGCCGTACGGGAGCGCCGAGAGTATGGAGGCAGTTGAAGGCAGCGAGGAAGCTCCTCTCCGCTCTGGATCTTGATAGGGCGGAGTACGCCGCCTTACGCTTGAAACATGCCTACTACACTGGGGGGGACAGATGTGGCAAGCTCCTAGCACACCGGCTTCGGGTCGCGCAACAGCGCAGCGTGGTGAAAGAACTGGTGGGTGCGGATGGGGGGGTTGTCTCCGGGGACGCGGAGGTAGCGGAGACTTTCCGCGGCTTCTACGAGGCGCTGTATGCTGAGGAGCCCTCCTCGCCACGGGATGCCGATAGCTATTTGGAGTCGGTGACCCTCCCGGTGCTGGACCCGGCTCAGGCTGACCACCTGGAGCGGGACATCCATGTGGAGGAAGTGGTTTCGGCTATCGCGCGGCTGAAACATGGCAAGGCCCCGGGCCCGGACGGGTACACGTCGCTATTCTACAAGACTTTTTGCACGACCGTGGCCCCTGTTCTTACGCGGCTGTTTAACTCTTTCTCCGAACCGGGAGCCATCCCTCCGGATCTCCTGAGGGCGACGGTCGCGGTAATCCCGAAGCCTGGGAAGGACCGGGCCCTCTGCGGCTCGTACCGGCCCATCTCGCTCCTAAATGTCGACCTCAAGTTGTACACGGGGATTCTCGCATCCAGGCTGGGTCCACACCTCCCCGACCTGGTGGAGGCGGACCAGGCTGGTTTTGTGCCCGGTAGACAGACGGTTGACAACACCAAGAGGGTGACGCATGTTCTGGAGAAGGCCTCAAGGATCTCGGGGGAGCGGATGTTGTTGTCCGTTGATGCGGAGAAGGCCTTCGACAGAGTTCACTGGCCGTATCTTGAGCGGGTCCTCAAAAAACTGGGAATCGGCGATAAGTTCCGCACCATGGTATTTAATTGCTATAAGCATCCTTCAGCGTCGGTGCGGGTAAACGGGTGTAGCTCTGGTGGCTTCGCCATCGAGCGCGGCACGCGGCAGGGCTGCCCTCTCTCGCCGCTCCTGTTTGCCCTCTACATGGAGCCGTTTGCTCAGAGGATCCGTAATAATCCGGATGCTGTCGGGGTCCGGATGGGCCAGTACGTCCACACCGTCAGTCTCTACGCGGATGACGTCCTGCTGACTTTGGACGACCCTAGGAGGTCGCTGCCTGCTTGCCTCCGAGAGTTGGACGCCTTTGCGGGGGTGGCCGGCTTCAAAATGAATATGAGCAAGTCGATGGCATTAGACGTATCCTTGGCTGCGGAAACCAGGAGGGATCTTCAACGGCTCTTCCCCATGCAGTGGTCCTCGTCCACGGTGCCGTATCTGGGGATTCTGCTGGCGCCTACATTATCGGAGATGGTTACGGCCAATTATGCCTCCCTCAGCAGGAAGATCAAGGACGAGCTTGGCCGATGGAACAAAGGCTTGCTGTCCTGGCTGGGGCGAATCGCGGCGGTCAAAATGACGGTGCTGCCCCAGATACTATATCTTTTCCGAGCCCTTCCGCTCCAACCCCCGGTGGGCTGGATCCGACAAATGCAGGCTGACATCTCCCGCTTTGTCTGGCAGGGCCGCAGGCCACGCATGAAGAGGGTCCTCTCCACGCTTGCTCCGGAAGCGGGGGGTCTCGGCATTCCGGACCTCTGTAAGTACTTTCAGGCGGCACAGCTTCGCTATCTGGTGGAGTGGAGCAGGTGGGAGTCCGACAAACATTGGCTCTTCCAAGACCAGGCAGTGGCGGGCCGCACCTTACAAGAGGTTCCATTCTTGCGCCGCACGCATCGCCCCCCTAATCTTTACGCTTCCTTTGTTACGCGGGTCCCCCTGCGGGTGTGGGACGCGGTCTGCGAGACCCGGGGCCTCACCACCTTCCCTTCGCCGCTTACGCCCATTACGGGCAACCCGGACTTCTCCCCAGGGATGGAGCCGGGGGTTTTCTCCCACTGGGTACGGGCGGGCTGCAGGGCACTCTTCCAGATCTATGGCCCGGAAGGCGTGGTTCCTTTTCAGCAACTCCGCCAGGAGTTCGGCCTGACGGAGCTGGACAGATTGCGCTACATGCAAGTTCGGCATTGGGCCCTCCAGCCTCAGGTGCGTGCCACCGCTGCCCGTCCAATTACACCGTACGAGCGGTGGTTGGCTACTCGGACCTCCGACGCTAAACTGATCACTGATCTGTACAAACACCTACAACCCCCGCCGTTTCACTACTACAACCCGGGGAGGGAGCGCTGGCACAGGGAATTGGGTAGGACACTCAGCCACAGGGAATGGGACAAAATTGCGTATCGGGCTCGGCACTCTGCATATCACACGGGCCTTACGGAGACATTCACTAAGGTGTCCACATACTGGTACTACACCCCGGAGAGACTGTATGAAATGCATAAACACACTGACAAGGGGTGCTGGCGGAGCTGCGGGCAGGAAGGTACCCTTACACACATTCTATGGGATTGCCCAGTGCTGACCGCCTACTGGAAAGAAGTCTTGGACGAGGTGGATGAGCACTTTGGGATAGAGCTGCCGCGACTCCCGGCGTATGTCCTGCTGGGCCTCCCCAATGACCTAATGTACCCACTGAAGTCCCGCAGGGGTAGGCAGATTGCAATAGCGCTGGGGTCTGCGGTTCAGAACATTCTGATCCACTGGCGCACATCCACCGTCCCCTCCATCACCGGTTGGCTGCATAGGCTCTGGCATGTGCTGGGGATGGAGAAGCTGTCGCTTGCGGTTGCGGGGGAGATAGACCAATTTGAAGAGCTATGGCAACCCTTTCTAGCGCTGCTGTCCACTGAATTCCGGGAGCTCACCTGCCCGAGGTACCTTAGGCTTCTCAGGCTGAGGCCGCCGGTGACCCCGGCGGACTAGCTTACATGTGAGATGGGGACCCCCGGGGAGGGGGGGGGGAGCGGGGCTTCCTGGTTAGGGCTACTTTGATGCGGGACCATAGGACGGGGGGGAGGGGGGAGTGTTGTTGTTTGGTTACTGGGAGGAGGGGGGATGGGAGGGGGGGGATTGTGTTCTTTGACTGTATTCCATGTATCCTGCCTCCTATCCCCCTCCCCCATGGTTTGTTTTGTCTCAATAAAAAACGTTTTAAACTTAAAATTTTTGTTTTCTGCATCCACTTCACAAAGAGCTGGAAAAATAGGGAAATAAGATGTGTGGTAAATAACTTTATAAAAATGTACTTTAAGCCGCCTGAGCCAGAAATGGCATAAAATCAGTTCTGCCACTTATCACACCTCCAGAGCTGGAATACACCACCTTGGCTGGGAGAGTTAAAAGGCTCTGACTCAGAGAACAATGACTTGCCTGTGGGCCCAGGAAAGGGCAATGGGTGTTAATTGATGACCACTTAGAAATGATTAGCTATTAGGGAGTATACAGGAACAGTTGTCAGAAAAAGGCAGCTATAGTACTACCTCTTTTGACTTGGAAATGTCACTGAAGGATTATTTTATTCATTTCCCAGAACCCTCCTAGACAGTGAGACTACAGTCACAGTAGAAGGAAAAAACAGTTTTGACCCAGTCAGGTGGGGAAGTAGGCAAGATGGTTAAGACAGACCTGTCTGTTGGCAGGTGGGTCCTGCCCTCTTGAAACAGGGACTCCTAGGTAATGATTTGTATGTAAAAAGCTCAGGAGATAATGTCCATAATGACCCAGAGTGAAGTAATCACCCTAGTTAACATAAAAAAGTTCCAGAGGGGAACTGACATATACTTCACATTTAACTGACATAAATGAAATTTTTTTAAAAACGTACAAAATAGCTTGCTGCATTATAATCTTTCCTCTATGTTTATGGATTTATATTCTAATTTCTCTTCTGTGTCCATTCAGTATAATTTCCTTTGGTGCGGGCACCACAGAATGCTTTTCCAAACAGCTTTTACAGCCTGGCAACTCTTCAGAATTTTAATGGAATAATAAGTGTGCATACTTGAAGCCTCCCAGCGGTGCTTCATTGTTTCATCCGATTACAGTTTATTCTTTTTAAGTCCATACAGAGCTGAGGCCAATTTCATTGCAGTATTTTGATGGTGGGAGGTAACGCTTCGCTTGCAAGACAATCCTGTAGGCTTTGGGCTTTGAGTGGCACTTGGGAAATACGCTTCAGAGAGCTTACTTTGTCTATACTGATGGTGACACGGGCATCGTGAAGGGGGATCTGGTCAGTCATTTGACCGCCCCCACTAGGGCATGGATTTTATCAACAATCCTAGCAGCATCCACGGATGCAGTAAGGTAGCTCAGTGTACTAAATCCATCCTACAGGGATTGTGAAGGTCATGACCATATTAGATCAAATTGCTCCAACCCACAAGAGACCTGCCACTGTGGCCTCTCCTGCCGACATGCAAAGGCGAGTGGGCAGATCACAGGCCCATTCCACGACCAGAAGCCGTCAGCTGAAAATGCCAGTCAAAACATTATTGGGCTTACCTTCTGCTAGAGGTCAAGTAAAGAAGACTCTTGTCAGAAAAGATGTCCATTTATGGAATATGAGCCCACCAGTACAAATCCTGTCAGTGCCACCTCGGCCTATCCCTTTTCTGAAATCAGTAACATAATTATCATTCCACGCATGCTGTTTAGGTGTCTAGGCACAGTTCTGTTTTTGGAGTACAGAGTGTTAATTGCTCTTATTATTATTATCGTCGTATTGTGTTTTTCTGGTCTAATTCCATAACACATAAAACATATCACTGCAATAATAATCAATTTCAGGTTCAACCCAGTGAGCCATTCATCCTGATCACAAACTTCACAAAAAAATAAATAAAAAACAGGGAACATAAAAAATAAGAATACACTGCAATGCAATTTAAAAACGTATTCGACATATCACAAAAATTGACGTATACTAGCTAATCATTTGAGGCCTTTAAAATTATCACCATTCAAAGGGGCAGATTTAAAAGAAAGGGACGCATCTGTAGAGATGCGTCACCTTCTCTGCCCCACCCTGAGAAACCCTTGCGCCACCATGGATGTGCAGTATTTACAATACGGCGCATCATGACGCAAGGATTGACAGATATGTCAGAAATTTTGTTGGGGCAAAAGTCACGCATTGCTGGAGTCGTGTCACAAGCACGACGCAACTCCAGCAATGAATTTTGAGGCCTATTCCCTCTACATTGCGTCACTCCTTACGCCTGCTTCAAGCAGGCGTAAGGTTGTGACGCAGTGGCGTCCTAGAAGTGACGCAGTGAAATCTTGTAGATTGCACTGCGTCACTTTTACGAGGCTTTCCTGCGTGGAAACGCCCACGCAAGTATAATGTGATGCAGGGGTTTATAACGTGGCGCATCTCCATAGATGCGTCATGTTGTAAATCGGCCGCATTTTTTACGCCGCTGCTGCATCACAAAAGTGACGCAGCGGTGGCGCTAAAGTGTCGCAGGGGGCTTGTAAATCTGCCCCTAAGTTCAATAGTGAATACGTTTTGTGTTATCCTGAAATACCTCCCACCTCAATTCGCAGGTCCTGCTTCCCATATCACATGGATCCCCCGAAGGCCAAACACAACACTATTGGCAGTCAAGGGAAAGTCTGATGGAACTATGCCAGAAAGCTGCGTAATACATCCGTTTGCACATTGCTTAAAGGGTGCAATGATGAAGTGTTGGCATATCGTGTACGATCCTCAGCTGAGTATAAACAATGGCAGTGTGCACATTTCTTCGAAAATATGTCATGCAAACCCCCCCCCCCACCCCCCCCCCCCCCTTCGATGTTAAACAGCATCACCTCACTACAAAGGTGTTAAGGTTAACGCCTCACTCCATAGGAAAACGCATGTTTGCACCGTGTTTGTATTGATTGTGCTACAGAATATCGAGGCTCGGAATATCGAGGGACAAAATGTGGGAAATGAAGTGCACATAGAGGAAGAGTAGATTCATTATTCTTAACTCCACGCGTATGAACCTTGAAGCTATATAGCATCACGGTATATATATGTGGAGGTGGTACAGGAAAGCTATACTTGCGTATCTTTCAGTAGTTGGTCCTTTGATATTGTATCCATGATATTTGGTGCTATCGAGATTCCTGCCTCAATATTCCGGGGGAACATCTTAATAACTTTGCCCTCTGTTGACCAGCCGGCACCCAACCTAAAGAAGCGGCCTGGAGGATGCCAGGGGGATGCTTGTCTTGGACTATCGATGCGCGTCTCACAGAGCAATGCACGCTTGACAGAAAGGGCGAACCCAAGTGGAAGAGAAAAAGAGATGAGAACAAACCTAAAACTCTTGACACATGAAGGAGAGGGTGTGTGTACACAAGGCTGCAGCGCCAAGGATGGCCCCCGAGGAGGCCAGCAGAGCGGAATGCGCCAGTAGGGGAGAAGGACGGAGAACGCCCAGACGATGGGGAAAGGGAAGGAAACCGACACAGGATGGTGGAAGAGGTGGAGGGTGGAGAGAGAGACAGCCAGAAATCGACTGACAGCCACTACCGGTGCTTTCCTGAATTCCCCGGGGAGACAGGAAGACGCCAACTGCCCATTTGTGGTCGAGGAGGGGAGGCAAAAGAGAAGGAACCAGAGGAACGATAGTATTGCGACAACTTTTAAAATCCTGAACAGATAAGTAAGAACATCAGGGGGAAGCCCCTAAAGAATAATTAGGGAAAGTAAAATCCTAGAGCAGTGGTTAACCTGTGGACAACGAACCCATGTGGGGTCTGTGACGCCTACGAAGGGGGTCCACAACCTTTCAGAACATGAAATATTATTAGCAGTTTAATAAAGTACATATCAATTCAAATACAAACTTGAGGAATGATAAGGCATCCGTATCTAGATTTTTGGGAGCAGCGCGAGTACAGTAAAAAAGAAGCATTGAAAATGCAATAGGTCTCGACCTTGTTTAAGTTAAAGGAATTCTGTTTGTAATTAGGTGGCTTTTTAGCTCTGGTTTATTCGTGTTTTTCAAACTTTCCTGTACATAACATGCATATGCATGCATATATGTATATGTATGCATGCATTTACATTTGTATTTAAATAGATATGCAGATGTATATATGTTTATATATGTATGTATATATATATACACACACACATACATATATAAATGCATATGCATATATATGCATATATATACATATTTATATATATATATATGTGCATATGTGTGCGTGTAGGTAGAGGTAGAGGTAGAGAGGTAGACAGGTAGAGGTCGAGAGGTAGAGGTAAAGAGGTAGAGAGGTAGAGAGGTAGAGAATAGTGTAGAGAGAGGTAGAGAGAGGTAGAGAGTAGAGAGTGAGTAGTAGAGAGTGAGTAATAGAGAGTGAGTAGTAGAGAGTGAGTAGTAGAGAATGAGTAGTAGAGAGTAGTAGAGAGTGAGTAGTAGAGTAATAGAGAGTGAGTAGTAGAGAGTGAGTAGTAGAGAGTAGTAGAGAGGGAGTAGTAGAAAGGGAGTAGTAGAGAGGGAGTAGTAGAGAGTAGTAGAGAGTGAGTAATAGAGAGTAGTAGAGTGTGAGTAGTAGAGAGTAGAGTAGAGAGTAGCAGAGAGTGAGTAGTAGAGATTAGTTGAGAGTAGAGTAGTAGAGAGTGAGTAGTAGAGAGTGAGTAGTAGAGAGTGAGTAGTAGAGAGTGAGTAGTAGAGAATGAGTAGTAGAGTGAGTAGTCAAGAGTAGTAGAGCGTGAGTAGTAGAGAGCAGAGAGTAGTAGAGAGTGAGTAGTAGAGAATGAGTAGTAGAGAAACCCAAGAGTCCAGAGTAGGGTAACCCTCGCCTTTTGGACATGCAGTTCTGTGTGTCCAATTTTGCCTCAGAAACGAGGTGTCCAATTTTAACATCAGGTTTACAAGCACCGGAATGGAAAATCAAAAACCTGGAAGGCGAAGTGAATCAGGAAACTAAAGCGTTCTGCTACACACTACTGTGATTTGGAACTTTCTGCAGCCCGTACTACAACTCCCAGAATACTTTGTGTCAAACGCCACAATGTTGTAGAGTAATCTGCTGGTAACTTTGAATAAATCCACTGCTTCCGTGCTTAAAATGATGGCCCCCCGATTGATGCTGGTCTGAAAGGTGCTAGTAGGAAGCGGAAATGAAACTGCAGATGCGTTCTTCCTCGGACTAATATCCGGATGTGCCCTCTCACAGGCTGTTGTCCTTGGGTCAGCTGCTTCTGCAAGTTAAACCCTGTAGAGGGCTTTACAGGAAACCCCCGTGGGACAGCAAAGCACTCGATTCGAAGAGTTCTGGACTGACCAGTGAACCCCTCCAGTTTGATGTATGTGCACCCGTGCATTACACAGCTTCTTATACATTAACATTCGCAGATTGCTTTTACAGCTCTTTTGCCGTATCCTCTCAGATAAGTGAATCTGAACAGAGCTGCGCCTGCTTTTCTGTTTCTGACCACGTTTTGTCGATTTCAGCATATTTTACGATCACAATAATTACTTTAGAAAAAGGACAAGGCTAGGAAAAGTTTATCTTGTGTACTGTGGTAAGGAGGTAAATGCACATGCGATGGAGCGGCCGTATAAAGCATACCTTTCAACATGAGCTTTTCCCACAAATGTGCAACGGAAGAGAAAAAATACATAAAAAGCTCTCTGCTTTGGCAAAGGCAGCCGTGTGTTTATAATTGCATCGCGCTTTAACTTAAAGTGAAAGCTTGCATCGCACTTTCACTTAAAGTGAAAGCGCGATGCAATTATAAACACGCGCTGCCTTTGCCAAAGGGGAATGATCACAAAAAAGTGCATAGCGGCTAATTAGGAGACACTGTCTCCCACTGCAAGTAAAAGATCACATCCTGGTGGGTGGGGCTTAAAGGAGACAGGGTGGCAACAAGCACCTATTGACATGCCTTCGGTGCAATCATTGCACTGCCTTTGGCATAATCCGTGACGCAAAACGACGCGCATGAACCAAAACTTAAGGCAGATCTGAGACGAGGCTTCTGGAATCGTATCGATTCCAAGAAGCCTCCTAAGACGAGATCAGCGCATGCGCTGCTTACGTCAGGCCGAGACCTAAAAATCTAGAATGGATAACTGGTGGCCTCGGATGAAGCAGCAGTGGGATCTGCTAACAAAAACCGAGCATGCGATAGGAGCAAAAAGGGTAATGTGATATGCTAGAGTGTAGCATATTACTTTGTCTTTTAGAAATGGAACTACATTATGAAAAGCTGCAACCTTCCCATTAAAATTACATTTTCACTTTTCACATTTATTTTGTTAATGAATTAAATAAAAAAAAATATTTCATAATGTGTGTGTCTGTTAGATATATATTTGTTTCTGTATTTTTGTCTATTAGTTTGAGGTTCAAATCGTAAAGCTTGTTTGGGTGGGGGTTCCTTGGGTCCATGGAGGCCAGTGGGGTTTCAGCGCGGGTCCACAGAAGTCAAAAGATCAAGAAATGCTGCCGTAAACAATGGGGATAAAAATAGACCGAGAAAGAAGTGACAGCATTTATTTTACTGAGAAGAGACCAAAAACAACAAAAGGAGTTGAAAAAAGAAATAGAAGCCAGAAAAAGGGGATGGAAAACAAACTGCATAATACAACACCAACCCTTTGCCTTCTTTTCGTTTTAATATGTATTCTCTCAAGAGGCAAGGCGGCAAAGAAAAATATTAGGCTTGGCCAAGCCCCAGCCACTAAGAGCCGCACGACAAGCAAGAGAAGGACACGGGGAGCGGAAAGCATCCTAGAAGAAATAATATGTAGGCACCAACTAAGCAGGCACTATAAACACAAAGGTGCCGCCTGCACCATAATCCATTCTAGACACAGACGAAGCTAGGCACCTACATGGAGCCACAAGTCAGGTGTAAACCCAACGATTCCACCTCTATCATACACCTTCATGTCGCAAGTTATGTGTGTTACACAAACAAACAACACCAAATGTTTGGCAATGAAACACTCAAGCAAAAATGCATCAGCTTCGCCAACATCCACACACATAGAGGGGCCGCAGTGTGCCTGGAAGAACTCTGGCACCTCATTCAAGACACTAATTTACTTTTCAATAGAATTTTCGAACATCATTGGAAACAGCGAAAAGCATGTTGAAACTATAGCAGAAACATAATTGACACAGTAATGTGTGTAAAAAAAACTAGTAAATGACACTGGGAGCATCACTTATACAATTATGTCCTTGTAAACCTCACTCTTCAACAATAAAACAGCAGTCAAATGTCCTGCAGAAACAACCTTTAAGAAGTTAAGATTGAAATGATATTCATACCATATTAAAAAAGACAGACATTCACAAATCAAGGCTCTGTGGTAATTCCCCAGGAGGTCATACATGTTCTCAGTGGGCCCCTTGGCCAGCGCTGACCCACAAGAGCACCAGACCAGACTGGAGCAGGTGATTCCACCCAGTCAAGATCTCTGCCTTTGGACTTTGAAACATTTACGAAGCTTGAAGTGTTCTGATGTGTGATGCATGAGATTGGATTAGCATTCTGAGGGACCCAGAAGGCACTTTGATACAGATCTCATAAAGGTGTGAGTTTAACAAGGCTTTGTAGCTGTCTGATGAGGTTTTGCCATTTTGCAATAGGTTCTCTTGGTTCATCCAGGCGCTCTAGAACCTGAAAATATGTAGGCTTTTTGTCACACTAATTAGGCAAAAGGTTCCATAACACAACGTTTTCAAGATAAAACAAAGATTCCAAAATGTTTTTTATATGGAAACTTCAGAATCCAATAACATTATTCCATCCTTCTCTTCCTTGGTTTTAAACTTCATTTCAGGAGGTGAGCAGGGATTCTAAACTATGAGACCTATTTCTGGACTCTGAGAATAGATATGCCTACTTTCTCGTTCCATAACACAAACATATGTGTAAACTTATAGGACAGTCTGTAATTCTACTGTACAATATGTTATTACATAATATTTAACACCTCCCAGGCTTCACCTTAGGACAGTCCCATAGTTATAGGCCTACACTGAGAGTAAAGGAAAGGTCCATATACACAGAACATAAAGTGGCTGAGCCTGTTCGGCAGCCATTGCTAGAAGAGGCCCAACATCCAGGGGTGCAATAAGAGAAGTAACAGGGACTGCTAGTGACCAGAAACGTACCTCCTTTATTACAATATTTTGTTTGGGACATTTTATGGTTCTGACCTTTCTCAGGCAGCGGCAGAGCGATGTATACAGCTTAAAGACAAATGAGATACATACACATACATTGTAAGGTGCGTGGTAAGAACATTTGGGGGGCATTAATCTAGCATCACACATATGGGTGACGCATACAGAGAGGGTGCAGTATATAGGGTCAGAGTAACAAAATTAATAAGTGCATTAATATTCAGAAGCGTTAGCTTGGTAGGGCAAGTGTTGTAGGAAGAGAGCTGTTGGAGCTCTCTATACATTATCCATACATTTTCTATGTATCCCTTTAGGGTCTACTGAGTTACAAGGAGAATATATTCATTTTCCAGGATTCTTTTGAATGAAACCTCACAACACAAATCGTCGCACTTCCACAACCCCCACAATATGGTGCATGCCATTGCCCGAACACGGGTTGTGTGATTGTGAGAAGAGGTGCGTTTTAGAGCTCTGTATACTTTGAGGTCAAGTATAAACTTACCTGGGTATTCTGGAAGCGTCTGTCTGAGATGTTTATGGCCTTTGCTGGTACAGTTGCATGGGGACCATCGGTCGGTGGGAGTTTCCGGATCAGAGATGGGTGTCCATGGTGCATTTATGGAAGTTGTGAAAGACCATCATCGGTGACTTAACTGGGACCCTTTGTTTGCCAGTAATTGGAATCCTTTGTTAGCAGTTTAAAAAATCCTCTTATTTTTTCCAGAATACCCAAGTGTATGATGTTAACGCGAGAGGAGTTATGGTGGCGTTGCTTCGATGAGGATAAATGGGAGACACTAGCGATAAAGTCTCGGCTTGTGTGCAGAGCTGAAGGCCGAGGTTGCCTGTGGTGTACTTCTGAGATTAAGATCCGGCTTGGTCCTCAGGAATCTGTGTCTTATATGTTGTGGGGTTTACTGATGATGGACGAACGGTGCAGAAGGTGATGCAAATGCCGACTTGCTCTTGGGTGCCTTTAGATGGAACCAGTTTAAGGCCATCTCGCTAAAGTTTTTACCTCCCATTGTAAAAGCTTATGGTGTCGAAAATGTAAGGCTCCTGTAAAGTCACAAGTATGATTACTACATGTGCCTTCTGTGAAGGAGCGCAGGCGGGTACCAATGACGATGATGGTTGGATACGTCATGCGTTCAGTGAAAAGGAAAGGAATGATATTGCATCCAAGAAGGTGAAACCAAAGAATTGCCAAAACGATCTTAAGGATTCTTTGGAGATTATGGCCACTGACCCTAGGTGGTCAATGTGACCTCTTGCGTCACCGTGTTGAAAAGTGCTTAGAGGTCAGTTAGGAGACTTGCCACGTGTCTTCGGTCTGTGATCTACTTGAGCGTGCCCACTACACTGAACACAGCATTCTACGTATTTATGCATGAATATGGAAATCAATGGGAAAGCACCAAAGAGGGTTTGGGAGTCAATATTCGCCTTCTGCTCCTCCACCATTGATTTTGATTTCATAATTTTGGAAATGGTAGGGAGGAGTGACAATGTACCGAGACTTAGAGTTGAAAATAAATATTTCAAATGTGCCATTATTTTAAGGTGCTGGTGTGCCTATGTTGTATATGTGTAGCGCAATAAATAGGGACTTCTTGGGGGTCTTTAGTAAATCACAATACAGGCAGTTGAAACTTTACACAGTTTAAAGCTAAATGAACCTGTGGTGCTTACTATTGTTTAGATAGTTTCGCCCTAAATTGGCAGGGTATGCTCAGACGTGAGTTCCTTGCTCACTTTGCCACTGGATTCAAGCTAGCCTGGCTGATGACGGCTGATTAGCCCGAAACCAGTCCCGGGATGCTTGTTTCCGGTCCAGGGAAGACATGGCTTGGCAGTTCGGGCTGGACTGTTCCCATGAGGCACAGGGTCAGACTGATTTGCATATGGCCATGTCTGAACTGGGGTGGCGGAGTGGGCTAAAGAACGGTGATGGATCAAACCCAGATCAGTTGACTGGGGGTGAGTGCTTGCAATGTTCAACACTCCGTCCATCATCCCCTTTGGTTTTTGCTTTGTTCGCCATAAGTTGGCAGGGTATGCTCAGACGTGAGTCCCTTGCTCACTTTACCCCTGGATTCAAGCAAGCCTGGCTGAAGATGGCTGAAATGCCAGAAACCGGTGCTAGGAAGCTTGTTTCCGGTCCAGGGAAGGCATGGCTTGGCAGTTCGGGCTGGACTGTTCCCATGAGGCACAGGGTCAGACTGATTTGCATATGGCCATGTCTGAACTGGGGTGGCAGAGTGGGCTAAAGAACGGTGATGGATTAAACCCAGATCAGTTGACTGGGGGTGAGTGCTTGCAATGTTCAACACTCCGTCCATCATCCCCTTTGGTTTTGCAGAGTTTAGAGGAAGGCAGTCACTTTCACATTATTTCTATTCACCCCGCTTATATTTTTGATTGTATTGTGCTGTGACATTTCCCACCCAACCCTGTATTCATGAGTGCATGCATGCCTTTTTTATTAAAATAAAATACTGCTGTACTGTGATCTCCAACTTTCCATGATCCCTGTAGCTGCGTCCGCACCTTTGCTATCTCCCTTTATCAGGAAAGGTTATTGATTTGGACTCCGGTGTTAACCTGCTTTTATGATGTTTTCATGGTTTTCTGCCCTGCGTGTTGCTGCGAGCTGGCACTACCCATTTCAGCGACCTATTCTTTTGGTCGCTGTTTTATTCTGTGACAATTTTTCAGTTTTATTTTGTGTGTTATGTAAGCGAGTTTGTGGAAACTTATACGAATGGCTGTCTGAAAACAAAACAAACAATTTACGTAATCCTACAGACCTTTAATGGATTGAGCATTGAACAATCTGAGACTTCGTTTTAGGGTTGGATAGAGAAAGATTTAGCCCTCTGCAATTGAAGAACTTTTCCTATAACACAATAAGATAACACCGGAAGCATTTTTCTGTCCATTGAACGTATGAGGCGTGGCCGACAGAGGGCATTTGATCTGCTATAAAATAGGCTTTGTTCCGATTGCATGTGTTGAAAAAGTACAGCATCAATAAAAAATAAAAATTGTCAACAGCAGCTCGAGGAGCATCAGCGGTGTGGCTCTTTTTCTGTCGCTCGTAAAACAATGACCGAGACTGCATTGGCTGGCAAGCTTACAACAAAGCAGCTGCGCTCTTGTGCTTTCGGTCGAGGTCTGGCCTCACATATATATTTTTAGTCATGGCGTAAGCTAAGGTCTTTAGCTGTTACTGAAAAATAGAGAGAGCTCCAGCCAGCCCTCGTCATGCATTGATCTGTAGTTGTATCACCCACATTTTGCTTCCGCCCACTACAGCATGAGACGCTTGGGGGCTTATTTACAGGCCCCTTGTGCCATCGGTGCGTCACTTTTAATATGGGAAAAAGTGACACACCGGCCGCGCGAGGGCTTGTAAATAAGCCCCTTGGTCTGCCCACTTCAGCTATTGGCTAACTTCACTGTGACTGACAGCATTACCTTCTTCCACAAGATGCCCATCTACAGACAAAGTGGTTCCCTTCAGTGCAAGGGATTTTTCAGGTCAAGCCTAGGCAGCGCATGCTCTGCTCTGCGAGGCATGTTGTAGTTTAGACTGTGGCTTGAAGCACCTCCCATCTTTTCCATTCGTTCCTGTTCGTGCCCTTCATAAATGCCTGCTTTTGTTTGGCCAGCGTGCTTAATTAGTCCCGCCTTTTGGTGTTCCACACCCTCCCAGGAAACTGCCCCGACTACATGTGGTCTTACACTTTTTTTAATTTACATTCCTTCGTGCGCACAATTTTTTGGGGGAGTCTGCCTTAGACTTGTGTTCACGCACGCTCATGCATTTCCCTTCCTAGTACAATTTTTTTAAAGCTGCTCTTTACATCTGCGAACGCCCGTTAATTAATTGCAGCTTTAAGAATCTTCGTGCCTTTAAGGCACGCTCCTTTATTTTCCTTTGGCCGCAGTCGGAAACGACCATCGGTTGTGCTGCGATCAGAGCGGCTGCAGCGCGGGTTCTCTGCTGCGTTTTGAGTGCAGGTGCACTCTCTCGCCGATCACACTCAACGGCCGGATAGGTTGATGTTCCTTAATACCTTAGCGTTCATGCTCATTTATTATGCCCCTTTGCTTTCCCACGCCTCCACCCTTGTTAATCATTGCAATAATAAAGGCTATGTTGTACTCCACGAATTTAATGCAGTGGCCTCTAGCCCGCCACTTGTGTCGCTGTGAAAAATAAAAAAAATATTAATAAAGACTTGATCGTGTACATTCAACGTTACCCTGTTTAATGTGGAAATGAGCCTCTTTCTTGCTTTTCTTGATATTTACGTGTAATACAAAGAAGTAACAGCCCAGATTTTCCCCAGAGGTATCTCAGAGCGCATATTGATGATGTCTTAATGTTAGAAGATTTGGTGTCAACATTTATATTCTGTTGAAATACTCGCTCATGATTTTCTGTGGCATTCGTATGCGCATTATTAACTGCAATTAATAAAACAGCGTGTCATTGTAGATTGTGTTGAATTTGAGTTACTTTTTTATCACCAATTAAACGAACATGTACGCATGTGCTGAAGAGATGTGTACAGAGGGATTCTAATCCTGGTAGCGCTGAATCTGCCTTTCATCTCTCTGAGTTTGATCAAATGTGGGCCACTGAGTTTGGCAGTATGCCTGCTATGTATAGCATTACCAGGCTGCACAACAAAAGTAATGCATTACAACTGATTGCTTGTATCTAACTTCCAAGAAGGGCTCGAAAATCACAATTTAACTCAATGACAAAGCAAGTAACTGGATAGATCAGCGAATCAATGAATCTGCTGTAGCTGTCTATGGACGTCATCAACGCTGGAATACAAGCGATGTCAAGGGTCCTTTTTTTTCATTCAATGTCGACAAAATAAGCATCAGAGGGTAACAGCGACACATGGAATTTACATTTTTACAAAGCTGCAATATTGTGTCAGCTTAAACTCTGCAAAAATTAATTAATTTTTATGGGGTTCTTCTTATAAATGTATTTTTGCATTCAAGTTGAACTCAAAGTAGCCTGAAGGTACAGGATTGGCTCTACATAATGACCTCTAATCTCTTCTCTGGAAACACCCTTTGCTTCCATCCCATGCCATAAAACTTTGTTTTATGCTGATGTTTGCCTGGGTGCGCTCTGAGAGGGAGAATGTCACTCGAGCGCACACAGTATTTCATCCGCGCATGACCCTTAACCGGAAGTGCCGATCGTTCCAACACAGTGATTCATGGGTTGTGAGGGAGTTGTAATCTGGTCTCAGGTGGACCCATTATTGGACTGCTCCTGCTACACAATGGCACAGTGGCCAGTCCGCCTCTGAATATATGAGATGTCATTGGCTGAAGTTCTGGGCGTCACCCATTTCTGTTCTAGCCTAACTGTTCTGCAGCCTAATAACCCAAAAAACA
This sequence comes from Triturus cristatus, assembly GCF_964204655.1. Taxonomy (NCBI): domain Eukaryota; kingdom Metazoa; phylum Chordata; class Amphibia; order Caudata; family Salamandridae; genus Triturus; species Triturus cristatus. Next base: position 153,090,410 of record NC_140594.1, on the reverse strand, counting down.
CTTCACTAGAAAACAGTGATTTGTTCTGAGATTACAACTGTTCCTTAATTACATGTCAATGAATGTTGTACATCCAGCCCCACTTTGTAGGTGAGAGGCACAAATGCAGTCATTTATTGATGTTTCGTGTTTTCCATGCTTGTAAACAAACCTACGTATAAATGAACCAGGCACGAGTAGAACAGGGAGTCTGGCAAAATCTCAAAGACTGCCCTTTATAAGGAAGTCTCCACCCCCCCAAATACGCCTTCAGGGCCGGCTTTAGAGCTGATGGCGCCCAGTGCGACAATGTTTGTTGGCGCCCCCCAATGACGCCCCCCAGTGACCACCTCCGCCAAGGATTCCCTAACCACCACCCTTTAACAGTAACCAAGTCTCCATAACCAATCTCTCTCACATTCAATTATAGCGCCACTCATACCAGTGTAGGGTGTCAGAGCACTTTGCCTCACACACACATTACACAGAGACAATCAATCATACGTGTGTAACTCAGCGTATATGAAATGCTATAAAAGCCAGAGGACTACAAGGTGTAGGAGTCACATGTCATCCATACTGGTAGGCAGTGTAATTTAATAGTGCTTGGTCTAGAGAAGCACAAACTCAGTATTTAAAAAGGAACACCATAGTTGAGGGTTCCCTTTAATAATATGAATACATTTCTGCCCAAATGAATCCTTTTTGCAACATTAATCTTTGCTCAAATCTATACTTTGCAGCGTGCATGCAGTTCTTTGAAGAAAGTTAATCGTTCAGTACAGTAACAAAGTGCATAGAATGTAAATCGGGCAACAGGGTTACTGCTTTTAAAAGAGACATCATTTTGTTACTTGCAAATTATAAATTGAAATACTAGATTAGGATTTTAATTTATAAATTGCAAGTAACAAAGGGATCTCTCTTTTAAAAGCAGTAACCCACTGACCTATATACAGTCTATGCACTGTGTAATCTGCTCGGTACTAGTTCTCTGCAACTGGCACATTAACCCCCTGAGCTACTTTATAGTGAGTCAACCACAATTAAACAAAACCCCATCGCTCTTCAGTAAGAACATAAATCAAAGGATTTATCCTGACATTTTTTGTTGCCCGGAAATTGCTGGAGGGAACGAACGCGGCAGCAGGTGCTTTAAAATCAATAATATTCTTGCAAATACGGCCCCCCCCCCCCCCCCGGAAGCCAGCATCCGGTGCAATGGCACCGGTCGCACCGCCCTAGAGCCGGCCCTGTACGCCTTCTACTACTCCCTCTAACTCTTGTACTCTCACACCACTCTCTCGCTCTCTCACGCACAAATCCAGCATTTCTTATGTTCCTTCGCTTCAGGTCTTTCAGCACAGTTTCTTTATCATATCTTTTCAAAAAATCCAAACCACAAACACACACTCTCCTCCCCTTCGGTCTTTTCTGCATTCACAAACGCAACCTCTTCATACATCTATAACCTTCTCTTCCCTTCTTTCTCTCTTTGTCACACACTTTCTGGTACTCTGTCTAGACTTCATTCACCACTTCATACACAAACTACCTATCCCTCGGAATTTTACTTTCTATCTATTTTATACAACTCTCACCCCTATCGATTCACCATACCACATAAATCCACTACACAAATACACTACACAATTCCACACCTAACACCAATAGCTCTAACTATAGGTCTACGAGACCGATTGCATTGCAAATTATTGTTTTTTTTATAAATGTAAGGGTCCAGCAGCTCACCACAACATTAAATTATTACAAAAACTATTACTGCCATTGCTTGTTTTTCTTGGGACTTTCAAAGGTAGCACCTATATGATATCAGTGATCTAAGACCAATTAGTAGTAGGGTGTGACTAAAATCCCAAAAGCCATTTTTAAGATAGTTCCTCTTTTATTCTTAATCCTAATTCATAGATGTGGATTACCACTGTGCTGTTGTCCCTTCACATGGCCCAGTGGCAAATGAAATAAAAGCAGATATATTAGCTGTTAGCTTTTCACCAGTTTTTGCAATTTCCGAGGGATGGGAAAAAGTTCCATGAAAATTACACAAAATATGCTAATTGCATGAAATGTACCTAGCTGGTATTTTGTCTTAAAATGGAATGTATTAGTATACTTCGCATAAAATCTTACATAAAAAAATGGTAGGAGTCTGGTTCGAGCAGAAAATGGCGACGGGAGGTCCTTCTCCCACCTCGCCGCCAAGACCTGGAACACCCTCCCACTGAGCCTACGACAGACCCAAGACCTGCTGACCTTCAGGAGGCTACTCAAGACCTGGCTGTTTGACCTGTAGTGCCCCCCCCCGTGCCTTGAGACCCTCACGGGTATGTAGTGCGCTCTACAAATGTTTGATTGATTGAGTTTTACAGTTCCCATGAGACATTTTCTGCTTGAACTAGTCTCCCATGGTAAAAATTACCTCAAATCCAGAAGTCCAATAAAAATTCAATAGAGCGATTTTTTTAAATGCACACCCCTTAAATAATCACTAATCTGTATCTCCAAGAATAATCTCCATACGGTGCTAATCTGAAAGGAATTCCAGATGCCAAACGATGTCCACAATAGGTGTACTGAAGTGACAGGTTGGGCACCTCTAAATTATACCAATGCCAATGTATTTAGCCACTGTTTTGTTCAGTCTGATACAATTGGTAACATATTGTTTTTAATTATGGAGATATGATTCATAGGTTACATAACTTATATTAGTCATAATGTTGATTTTAAAAAAATGTATATTAACTTTCAGCCTTGAGGAAGTCCCGAGGACTGTACATCCAGTGGACGAAACACATGCCTGCTGAAATGGAGGATGCATTACAAATGAAGATTCCAAAAGCAAAGGAATTCAAGAAATACATTTTCATAATGGACTGGTGAAAAAATATATGTTACCAGTTCTGTCAGATTGAATAAAATGATGGGTCAATACATTGGTATCGGTATAACTTAGAGGTATGGAACCTGTATCGTTGCCCAAAATACGATGACCACAAAATGATGAACAATTTTGCAAAATTCAGGTAATATGAAATATGTGAAGTTCGCAAAATGTCACTAGTGCAAAGTTAAAAATGTCACCTTGGCCTCGTTTTTACACCAGCAAGACAAGCGTTATTATACTTACAGTCTCACTCTTCCTGTTATATGCAAGTGGGTACAAGTCCTGGCATGCTTGCCAGTTCACAGATAAGTAATGTGGTTTGCTGTTGGCTTCCTGCAATGTAAACTGTGGTGGATCCAATGCAGCACATGTACCAAAGCCATAGTGTACACCCAGGGGGTGGACACTACACACTGCTGCCAGAAACAAGAGACACGCTTCATCAGGTACTTTCAGAGTGCACAATATTGGTAGGACACCGAGTTGGCATTTAATGGATTTACTTTTAGAATTCAATGTTATTAGCTTGGCTGGAACTCTTGGTTCAATTTAGCAATCCAAAACTACAAGCCCCAGAATGCATTCATGTGTTACAGGGAAGTTCAATGCTTTATGCATGTTACCCTTCAAATACGGAGAATGGTCCATTGACGAACAGTTGCTTGTAAGGATGAATACGTCCCGATTACATGAATTGGAAAGGTTCCTCTTGGATGGCTTTGTCTGCATATGGTGGCCTTTTCTCTCAATTCTGTGTATTTTTAAATGGGTTTGCAAGATTTCAGGATAGTATGTGTGTAGAGTTGCAAACACCAAGGTCACAAACAGGAGGAGCTCCTGACTCTAAACCTGTCCTTCATGCTCCCTTGTGGCCCAGTGGTAGTGCGCAGTACACCACAGGATGTACAAAGCTGGGACTCTGTGGGGGTCTCCTGTGCATCACTGTAAACAGTGCTGGTCTAAAAGTTATTCACACGTAATTTTAATTGTTATTTGTAAAGCACGTTATCACCGTGCGGTCTCTAAGCACTGTGAGAGGGTGCTGCCTTAGCCCAGGTGGGAGTGGAGTAGGTTACCGTGTGCCCCCAAGCCTCCTGAACGAGTACTGTCTTGAGCTTTTTCCTGAACGGGAGCAGAGAGTGTTCCATTCGTACATTCTCAGGCAACTTGTTCCAGATTTGAGGGATGCAAGTGGAAAACGCTCTTCCACCAATGGAGGACAGGCAAGAGCGGGGGCAGACCAGCACGCGAATGAACATAGTGGACATGTCATTTATTCATTGGCCATGTTTGTTCTAGCCTGCCTTCTTGTTTGTAGTACAGTTCTCTCACCCTCCTGCAGGGACTGCGTGGCCACTGCCTGCCTGTCTTCAGGTACCCTTACCCTTTAATAGGGGCACTGCGACTCCTCCTAACAGTAGACAGTCCAGAGTAAAACAAAATGTTTGCACTACACTATACAGATCTTAAATGTAGCAGAGATTTACTATGGAGTCATTCAAGTTGGGAAGGATTGCTAAGCACGTCATCATCGATCTGATGATCTTGTAAAGTACTTACACATCGACTTCCTTCCACTTGTCAGTGCTCAGAAATAAAAAGAATAACATGCCTTGCAGCTTGTGGAGTCTGTCGTGAAGGCAAAGGTTGTGAGGGCTCCTGCTCGCCGTGCATGGATCTGCTTCCATGATGGGCACACACGAGTAACCCTAGTGCAGGAAGCCTTGCATCAAACTTCTGAAACTATCACCATGACAACTGCCCTTCTGATACATGACCCCTTGAGTAGAGAAACCGCTGCCGTGCTCTCCAGATCGCACACATTTCCTTCGAATATTGGCATATTTGAACAGCACCTGGTGAATTTTCATTGTTATTATTCTATTTTGTGTTTTGAAAATCCATAATGACCACCTTTGATGTTCTTCAGAGCACTTATAGAAAAGAAGGGAGGCTGACAGGCATGATCTCATCCCAGGGGTTCAGTGGCATAATGTGCCCATTCCAGAGATCCGTGTTTGACGTCATGGAACAAGGTTCCAACCCCGGGAGATCCACTCACTCTTTCATCCTTCTGAAGTTGATGCAATAAGCACCACTGAGTTGACAATAACCTTCAGTTAATAGAGCCTAGAGACCTCCTTAGGGTGAATAAGCAATCCACAAATACGACCAGTATGTCGTGCTTCTACAAGTCTACCAATACGCCTGGTACGTACTACTCCTACATTTATCACTGCTAATTAGTATGCAGAAAAATATACCATTGAAACAATGTGTATTTGCCAAAGCTATGGACCTTTGCTCTTGCATGGCTCTGCCTGATTCACCAGCAGTAGCCATAAAAGATCTTGCAGAACAAAGTTGTACACGTTTCGCTCATGTCTCTTGTGAGAAGTTGGCCTGGTATATGATGTTCACTAGTTAAAGTGACCACCTTGTACCATGCCAAGCAACCCTTATGGCGTGGTTGTAAGTCAACCTTTTCGGACCAGCTGCCCTAGTGGTAGCGTAGGCTAAGCAGTCTTTGAGGCTAAACTCGTTTAGGCATGTAAAGCAAGCTGTTTTACCATATGTAACCCCCCTTTATACCAATGAAAGGACACCACACAGATATATATTCAAAATATATATGTATTTATTACTCAAACTATCCCCTAGACTCTTTATGAGCACAGGAGCACAAATCGTTAAACAAGAAAGTATCACAATATACAGAAGTTGCACTTTATATGGATAGGCCCTGGTGGCCGCTCAAACCATATACTAAAATAGTGGTATAAGTACCACGAACAGGAAAGGGAGAAGGCCTAGGGCCTCTAGAATCGCTGGGCCTACAAGGAGCTAACTTTAGTTAGTGACCAGGAGGTCCACGGGTCGCGTGTGCAGTGAGGAAAGTTACACGCGGGCTCCCATAGGTTTTCAATGGGTGCGTAAATGTTCAAAAGTTACTGCTAGAAGGGTCTTCTGGTTGGACTACGAAATCAAGACTTCAAACCTAGACACTAGAGATGTTACTCTACACTTGTGCACCGGAGTGCCAGCTTTACCTCACCCACAGGAAGCGGGTGCATAGGGCTCAAAGTGCGTCGGGTTTCGTCTATCTGTTCAATAGAGCCTGACGACAAAAATGCTGCAGGCGGTCGGTCCAGAAGAGATGTGGTGGATCCAAGGATGGATCGGAAGTGTAGAAGACCTGTAAGCAGAGGGGACAGTTTTCATAGTCACTAGCCAGTGACCGGCGTGGCACCAGGTAGGTACCAGGCGATGTCGGGTGCAAACAGGTGAAGAGGTGTAGCTTGTCTCTGCAGCCACGTGGTCCCTGAAGGTCGACGACGTCCAGGAGTCGGTTCACGAGCTGTCCCACGCAGGCTCTCGCTGTTGGCGGTGTCGGCGACTCAGAAGAAAGAAACAAGCCTTGACAAAAGCAGGAGTCGCAGGAATCGAAGAAAGCTGTTAGCTCTGACCAGCAAGGTCAGAGGGGCTGCTCCTTTGGAGGGAAGCAGGGGCCAGTCTGGAGCAACCAGACCAGCATCGTAGTTTTCAAAAAGGTTTGCCAAGATGGCCACTAGCCAACGGGCCAGGGACCGGGCAGGCGCGTCGAGTCGCAAAGTGCAGAGGGGCCCCACGCAGATCGTGGAGATGCTGGAGGGCTCACCTTTGGTGCAGATGCTGCTCGGATGTTGGGCTTCTCAGGACCCAAAGCACAACTCGGAGGGAGCCTCTGTTGTCGCGCTTGCAGCTTGTCGAGTGTCTTCCAAGATGGCTGGCTCCACGTGTCTCGGTGCCTCCACGGGTTCCTTCTTTGCAGGGACTGTGGATCGGGCTGTGAGAGGTCTGGAGGTCCAGTTCTTGTTGGTCTCTGGGCTCGGGCTCCGGCGGGAGGCGGCGGCAAAGCAGACGTCGATTCGCTGGTTGGTGCTTGCGTTAGCAAGATGGTCACTCCCTGATCATAGGGGAGATTTCCTTCAGTCTTCTGTGCAGCAGAACATCGAAGTTCCCGTCTTCTTCTTAGTGTTAAGTTGATTCCAGGATGTCTGAAGTCTTAGGACACAGCTCCTACCTTTAAGCGGATTCTAGGGGCCAGACTACCTGCTAGGTCCCTCCCTAAGGGTGGGACCAGGAAGGGGGGTGGTTACACCCCCAATCCTTTGTCCAGCTCGCCCCAGGTCTGGGGCTGGTGTGCCCCGGGACCGGTTTGAACTGGCATATGCACCGAGGCTTCTTGTGAGCCTCAGGCATGTCTGATTCTATTCAAGCCCTACCTGACCAATACACAAAATCCTGTCTGGGGTGGTGCTCGCGCCTCCCCTGGCAGGAAACCCTTTGTCCACGTCTCCCAAGCTGGAAGGACTCCCAGCAGCAGGAGGGCAGACTTGTGTCGGTGGTGGCAGCGTCCATTTTGTGGAGCTGAGGCTATGTCTGATTTTACCCGGGATTCAGGTTCTGTACATGTCGTGTCCCTCTAGAAGGGTGGAATGCTAACCCCGTCGCCAGAATTGGTGAGGGGTTAGTATTCCAATTCGTATGACACCTTACTCGACATGTTTTGATAAAGCCAAACCAAAGATAGCATTTAACCGCGAGGTCCATAATGCACTTAAGAGTATATGGTATGGCGATATCTGGAAACGGTAGAAGGAAGTCGTTCCGACCACTGCAGACAGGCTCAGCTCATGCCAGAGCACCATCTCACATGAAACCAAGCACTCTGCCTTCAGGATTGTTAAGGCCTGCCATAGGAGTGACTTATAGGTTAACATGTGTCCCATTTAAGGTTAGGTATAGGCATACTACACCTAAGTAAGAGGTGGATACACCAACTTACCCCAGCTGAGTGATCAGCCAGTTGTGTCAAATTGAAAGGCCAGACTAGGCATAATACATGCTGCAGCCCCTGGGAGGCCCAGGGTACACCTATGCCCTGGGTACCTAGGGTACACTGTACAGGGTCCAATAAGGTGATCCTTACCAATTGTGTATGTACCTAGGGTACATGGAGTCCATTTTAAAGAGAGAGCAGACAGGCTGAGATCCTGAATGGCAGGATCTCAGGCCAACTAAGTCGAAAAACCAGCTAGACACTAGGCAAAAAGTTGGGGGTAACCATAGTCAGATATCCACCTTCCTACACAACCCCCCCCCCCCCCCAAACGAAGGGAGATAAGGCTGTCCTTGACCAGGTAAGCCTATATTGCCCAAGTGGCCATATAAGGAAGAACCAGCACTGGCATGGTTACCCCCTGTCTCATGGTCCTCTAAGCAATCCCTCACCCTAAAGGTATCATAGGGTGTCCACCATAGGGAATCTCTACCTTTGGTGTGTCTTTGCCAAGTAAAAGGCTGGTGTTGAGATGGAGTACTGAAGTGAGTGTCCTCAAAGTGAGGCCTCAGCTTCCTCCAATCATCCTCCACCATGGATGCCTTTCTTTCTCTAACTGAGTTGCACTGTGCTCTCAGGGTCAGCCTCTGGCTACCTAAAGCTGGAGGCTGGGTCCCTTTTGTGGGCTTACTGGAGGGAAAGGTCAGGTTTGGGGCCCTAAGGTCCCATGTTTGCCTGTGCCCAACAGAATCTCTCTGGGGGAGGTCCCTAACTACCTGTAAAGGGAATCCCTCAGGAATGTGTTTAACCATCACCTGGCTAGGGCTACTAGCCAGGCAATCCTCATTCTTTTGATGGGGGGGTACTTGTGGACAGGGGCCCTCTTGGGGGTCACTGGCCTCCCTGACCTCTGCAGCCCTGGGCTGACTGAGGCAGGGTAGAGAGAGGCAGGCTACCTGCACCAGACTGGGTCCCACCTTGGAAGGGTCCACTGACATCAGAGGCTCTGCCAGGCCAGGCCTGGCTACCTCTGGGGCAGTTCTTTCACAAGGGGTGGGGTCAGATCCCTGGGGAGGCTGACCCTTTCCTAATGTCTGGGGAGAGGGAGACTTTTCTTCCTCCCCACTACTCTCTGTTTGTGTGGAGTGATCCATAGTTTCAGGCTTCACTACACCTAAGTCAGTCTGAGTATGGACTGAGACCATTGCTGTCCTGCCAACCTTTTCAGGGGGGCACTCAGTTTGGGTTTGAGCTGTGACTGTCACAGCTCTGCCAGTCTCTACAGGGAAGTCTGTCTTTGCCTAGGCTGTGGCTACCACTGCCCTTCCAACCTTTTCAGGGAGGAAATCTACTTGGACAGGGGTTGTGGCTGGCACAACCCCACTACCCTTTTGTGAAAGGCCTACCATTTTAGAATTGGTGGTTTGTTCAACTCCAGCCCAAGCTGAGAGTTCTAAGTCATTCCCCAGTAAGCAGTCTACAGGCAAGGTTGGGGACACTGCCACCCTTTTTGGGCCAGTGACACCTCCCCAGCTGAGACATACATCTGCCATGGGATGACTGTTCTGTTTGCCATCAATGTTAGTTACCTGGTATGAGAAACCAGGCAAAAGCTGCTCAGAGGGAACTAGCCTATGGGCCACCATAGTGATGCTAGCTCCAGTGTCTCTGTAGGCCTCAGCTTTTCTACCATTGATGTAGGGCTCCTGTCTGTACCTACCCAAAGTGTTGGGACAGGCAGTGAAGTTGGCAAACCCCATGCCACCATCACAGACAAGAGTAGTTGCTGTAGGGGAATTGGCTAAGCCAGGATCCCCCTGTGTTCCCCAAGAAAACCCACCCAAATTTCTGGGGGCACTCCCACCACCTGGGGGATTACTGCTGACAGTAATAGGTGGTGTGACAGGAGTAATTGGAGGAACAGTTTTGTTTTTAGCCTTTGGGCAACTGCTGTCAGTCTTCCAATGCCCAGGAATTTTACATTCATGGCAGTAAGGCTTTTTACCTGTGGTAGAGGAGGGAGCTTGGGACCCACCACCCTGTGTGGAGTTTTGGGGCCCTAAGGAAGATTTCTCTTTTTGTTTTATCCCCACCCTTCTCTTGAGGTTTGGTGGTATCTTTCTTTTGGTCACCACCCTGATTTTTAGGCCTGATCCTGGTCCTGACCCATTTATCTGCCCTCTTTCCCAATTCTTGGGGAGAGGTCAAATCTGAGTCTACCAGGTGTTGATGGAGAAGCTGGTTTTGACAGTTACTTAAAATCTGTTCTCTCATCATCAAATTGTACAATCCTATATAATCTGAAACCTTACTTCCCAGCAACCAACCCTCCAAAGCCTTAGTGGCACATTCAACATATTCAGACCAGTCCTGAGTCTGTGCCTTCTGGGTATCTCTGAACATTAACCTGTACTGCTCAGTGGTTAAGCCTAACCCATCAACCAGGACACTCTTCAGGGCTCTGTAGTTTCTGACATCCTCCTGTCTAACAGTGAGGAGTCTATCTCTGCCTCTACCTTCAAAGGAGAGCCATAAGATTGCTGCCCACTGGTCCTCAGGAACCGGCTGCACTTTGCAGGCTCTCTCAAGAGCAGTCATCCACTTGTGGATATCATCCCCACTTTTGTAGGGGGGCACAACCTTGGACAGGTTCCTATTATCAAAGACCCTATCTTTGTCCCTCGGGACAATGCTGCCACCAGTGGGTATAGACCCACTCTCTCTAGGTTGCCTAGCCTTGCTCAGTTTCTCTTCCATCAGAGCTACTTCTAGCTCCTGTTTCCTGATCCTCAGCTGGGCTTCCTGCATTCTGGCCTCATGCTCCTTCCTCAGAGGGCTGGTCATCCTTCTTCTGGAATGACCCTGAGAGCCTCTAGAGGCATGAGAGGCATTAGAGTCACCTGAGTGATTCCTCTGTCTCCCAAACCCCTGGTTAAGTCCACTAGGGAGATTCAATGGGGGGGAACCCATTGTCATTCCCAAATAGTCTTAAGTTAGCTGAGCCAAGTATAACACTTGGCACTGAGCTATTTCTCCCATCAGAATTACTACTACTATCAGACTCATCCCCCTTGTCATCCTTGTCCCTATGCTGATCCTCATCATCTGTAGTCTGATTCTCAACTAAGGGGTGACTGTTAGGAAGGGGTGCTTCAGTAGCATCTTCAGAAGGAGGGCCTCCTGCTCCAGTCCCTAAGGGGCCTATATGGGAGGCTTTCTTGAGAGCTCTCTGATCTTCATCAGTTTGCAAGAGTTCTCTGAGTTCAGCAGAGGTAGGGTTCTTGGGCTGTTTAAGGCCCCTGGAATTAGCCAACTGCCTGAGCTCATTCTGGTTTAGGGTAGCAAAGATGGATGGTGCCCTCTGGGGGTCACTCTCGACAGAGATGGGTACGTTGGACCCCTCTGCCACAGCCATTGCTCTTAAGTGTGGGTGGATGTGTTGCAACTACCTACACTTGGGTTTTCCTACTAATCCTATCTAGTAGTTGTAGTCAGGGTGTGCTACTCCCTTTGCTCTACAACAACTAAGGTCAGTAGAACTTAAGTATATAACTAACTTGTTTTATATGTACCTAAAGGTACCTGTATGATCTTTCAATTGGTAACAAAGAGATTACAGAGGTAAAACAACAGCAAGCTCAAATCCCAACTACTGCTCACCAATGTGAGAAGTTGGCCTGGTATATGATGTTCACTAGTTAAAGTGACCACCTTGTACCATGCCAAGCAACCCTTATGGTGTGGTTGTAAGTCAACCTTTTCGGACCAGCTGCCCTAGTGGTAGCGTAGGCTAAGCAGTCTTTGAGTCTAAACTTGTTTAGGCATGTAAAGCAAGCTGTTTTACCATATGTAACCCCCCCTTTATACCAATGAAAGGACACCACACAGATATATATATTCAAAATATATATGTATTTATTACTCGAAGTATCCCCTAGACTCTTTATGAGCACAGGAGCACAAATCGTTAAACAAGAAAGTATCACAATATACAGAAGTTGCACTTTATATGGATAGGCCCTGGTGGCCGCTCAAACCATATACTAAAATAGTGGTATAAGTACCACGAACAGGAAAGGGAGAAGGCCTAGGGCCTCTAGAATCGCTGGGCCTACAAGGAGCTAACTTTAGTTAGTGACCAGGAGGTCCACGGGTCGCGTGTGCAGTGAGGAAAGTTACACGCGGGCTCCCATAGGTTTTCAATGGGTGCGTAAATGTTCAAAAGTTACTGCTAGAAGGGTCTTCTGGTTGGACTACGAAATCAAGACTTCAAACCTAGACATTAAAGATGTTACTCTACACTTGTGCACCGGAGTGCCAGCTTTACCTCACCCACAGGAAGCGGGTGCATAGGGCTCAAAGTGCGTCGGGTTTCGTCTATCTGTTCAATGGAGCCTGACGACAAAGATGCTGCAGGCGGTCGGTCCAGAAGAGATGCGGTGGATCCAAGGATGGATCGGAAGTGTAGAAGACCTGTAAGCAGAGGGGACAGTGTTCATAGTCACTAGCCAGTGACCGGCGTGGCACCAGGTAGGTACCAGGCGATGTCGGGTGCAAACAGGTGAAGAGGTGTAGCTTGTCTCTGCAGCCACGTGGTCCCTGAAGGTCGACGACGTCCAGGAGTCGGTTCACGAGCTGTCCCACGCAGGCTCTCGCTGTCGGCGGTGTCGGCGACTCAGAAGAAGCAAACAAGCCTTGGCAAAAGCAGGAGTTGCAGGAATCGAAGAAAGCTGTTAGCTCTGACCAGCAAGGTCAGAGGGGCTGCTCCTTTGGAGGGAAGCAGGGGCCAGTCTGGAGCAACTAGACCAGCATCGTAGTTTTCAAAAAGGTTTGCCAAGATGGCCACTAGCCAACGGGCCAGGGACCGGGCAGGCGCGTCGAGTCGCAAAGTGCAGAGGGGCCCCACGCAGATCGTGGAGATGCTGGAGGGCTCACCTTTGGTGCAGATGCTGCTCGGATGTTGGGCTTCTCAGGACCCAAAGCACAACTCAGAGGAAGCCTCTGTTGTCGCGCTTGCAGCTTGTCGAGTGTCTTCCAAGATGGCTGGCTCCACATGTCTCGGTGCCTCCACGGGTTCCTTCTTTGCAGGGACTGTGGATCGGGCTGTGAGAGGTCTGGAGGTCCAGTTCTTGTCGGTCTCTGGGCTCGGGCTCGGGCTCCGGCGGGAGGCGGCGGCAAAGCAGACGTCGATTCGCTGGCTGGTGCTTGCGTTAGCAAGATGGTCACTCCCTGACCATAGGGGAGATTTCCTTCAGTCTTCTGTGCAGCAGAACGTCGAAGTTCCCGTCTTCTTCTTAGTGTTAAGTTGATTCCAGGATGTCTGAAGTCTTAGGACTCAGCTCCTACCTTTAAGCGGATTCTAGGGGCCGGACTACCTGCTAGGTCCCTCCCTAAGGGTGGGACCAGGAAGGGGGTGGTTACGCCCCCAATCCTTTGTCCAGCTCGCCCCAGGTCTGGGGCTGGTGTGCCCCGGGACCAGTTGGAACTGGCATATGCACCGAGGCTCCTTGTGAGCCTCAGGCATGTCTGATTCTATTCAAGCCCTACCTGACCAATACACAAAATCCTGTCTGGGGTGGTGCTCGCGCCTCCCCTGGCAGGAAACCCTTTGTCCACGTCTCCCAAGCTGGAAGGACTCCCAGCAGCAGGAGGGCAGACTTGTGTCGGTGGTGGCAGCGTCCATTTTGTGGAGCTGAGGCTATGTCTGATTTTACCCGGGTTTCAGGTTCTGTACATGTCGTGTCCCTCTAGAAGGGTGGAATGCTAACCCCGTCGCCAGAATTGGCGAGGGGTTAGTATTCCAATTCGTATGACACCTTACTCGACATGTTTTGATAAAGCCAAACCAAAGATAGCATTTAACCGCGAGGTCCATAATGCACTTAAGAGTATATGGTATGGCGATATCTGGAAACGGTAGAAGTAAGTCGTTCCGACCACTGCAGACAGGCTCAGCTCATGCCAGAGCACCATCTTACATGAAACCAAGCACTCTGCCTTCAGGATTGTTAAGGCCTGCCATAGGAGTGACTTATAGGTTAACATGTGTCCCATTTAAGGTTAGGTATAGGCATACTACACCTAAGTAAGAGGTGGATACACCAACTTACCCCAGATGAGTGATCAGCCAGTTGTGTCAAATTGGAAGGCCAGACCAGGGGTGGCATAATACATGCTGCAGCCCCTGGGAGGCCTAGGGTACACCTATGCCCTGGGTACCTAGGGTACACTGTACAGGGTCCAATAAGGTGATCCTTACCAATTGTGTATGTACCTAGGGTACATGGAGTCCATTTTAAAGAGAGAGCAGACAGGCTGAGATCCTGAACGGCAGGATCTCAGGCCAACTAAGTCGAAAAACCAGCTAGACACTAGGCAAAAAGTTGGGGGTAACCATAGTCAGATATCCACCTTCCTACATCTCTTCTCAGAAGGTCTTATGCAGGTGATTGCATCTGTAGGAGGCGAGAGGATAATGCCAGCTTGTGAGGCCCAGTATCAATCAGACAGGAGAAGAAGTACGTCCAGAGTGCACTGCCTGTATTACTGGAGAGGGTTAAGCGTGTTGTAGTGGTTTAGGGCCGTTGAAGAGGGAGCATTAGTCAAGAGGATGTGTTTTACCACATAGACCTTACAGAAACCGCCTGCGTGAAACTGAAAGATCTGAACGTAATAATAATATAACCAAACAAAGAAGACCGGAAAAATTACGATTTTGGCTCAGAGCTCTCAAAATGTTAGCTCCCTCTCCCTACAGAAAGCTGCTACTGCACTGCACATATTCTCTTTGATTCAGATACTGTTGAAAATAAATCACTTCTCCGATTTTTGTAGTCTTTGTTATATTTATTGATATTCTTATTTTCAAAGCACGTGAGTCCCAAAATTTAAAGCAATGAAGAAATGGTCTTCCTTCTGAAGTCAGGATGTGTTTGGTGATTTCTACTTCCTCGGGGGTGTAATTCAAAACCTTTCAGATGTGTGCAAATACAAATAATTGATTAACCTTAGGTGTCCCAAAGAGTTATTCAATATGGCCCGGATTGCTGTAATATGCCCGGTATTTGGTATGCTCGCATCCTGTTTCGGGATGTTTTTGGAATCATGTTATTGGAAAATAAATATTTGAATAAATGTAACAAATTTACGAAAATCAGAGTAGTAAATTATATTTCTATGGTGCCTCTATCTAAGTGAACTTAATTCGAAAAATAACTAAGAACACTACTTTCCAATCTCTGCTACTTTCCGTGAGAGTAACCAGACTGGTCAAACCACTAGGAGGTCACGTGGCCTGCCCTGGGAGAGGAATTTGTGGATGGTGAAGTGAGCACATTAGCAAGCTATCTTAGCAGACCAGTGGCAGCGGAGGTTAAACCATGTTTGCAAACATCACCGGCTAAACTAGACGACAATCAAGCAGTCCAGTTCGTGGTCCAGTCTTCTGCTATGCAAAAACCAGCTGCTTCTGAGATTGGTGTAGATATTACATGTGGAAGCTATGTAAGGTATGCTAAAGAAGGTGAGTATGGGTTTAGGAACAGGGACAAATAAAGGCGCTCAGAGCACGTATGCATCATAACAGTACACACAAGGATGAGGGACTCCGCTCCTGTTGACACATTGTACCAGACAGGGGACTCCATGGAAACCCTTCAAATAATGTAAACTTTGGAATCCCAAGAGGAATCTTCTCATAAGGTGTCAGTAGAGAGGAACAACATGCGAATAGAATGTTGATTGAGGAAGGGGATTTCCAGGAAGAGATTGCAAGAAACAAGTCCACCAGAAGAAAGGGAGGGGCAGGCATTATTTCTATCCTGTAACATTTAATTGTACATTTTGAAGAATGCCTGATCTGTTTGGTAATGAATATGCATCTAAAATGGCTATTACCAGTAGATGGGTGCCATTTGCTGCTAGTTTGCTGAGCCAAAGTTCTGAAACACTGGCATGGCACTGCAAGAAGCTTAATATGATAATACCCTAAATGCGGCTCGCACACAAAGCGGGTAAAACGTGGGATTCCTCGCGCTAGCCACTGATGACTAAGAAAGAACATTGATTGAGGAGGTAAAATATGGTAGTACTAAACCACTGGGGTGGCAGACAAAGGAAAATAAGATCAATAAAAATTGGGGATATTGGAGCCTTTTTAAATTTGAATATTAAGAATATAGGGCCTGATAAGGGTCACCCATAAGGGTGAGGCGGAAAGAGTACGCCTTCGCAACGGCGATGAAGTATACTTTCTGCCGTACTAAGGGTCCGCCTGCCTCATTTAGAGTCAGACGGACCTTCAGTTTGTCAGCAACAAAGTCTACTCTTCCTCCATTGTTGACATACCCCCCTAAAGGAGTATGGCCCATTGGAGGTTTTTGCCATTTGTCGACCCACCCTATTTAGTACCAAACAAATGGCATCCATCCAAAACGTGGCGGTAAGTGAAAATAAAACATTTTAATGACCTCTACACCAGGGGTCATTTTTTTTTTCCTTCAAAAAGAAAATCACAATTTGGGATTTTATTTTTTAAAAATAAAAAAAGATATTAAATGTGTGCTGTACGGCTCTACCATGTTGACACAGCCGCATGGCGCATTTTCAATGTAAAAGATGTATGCTGGGCCGTGGACATATCCAAATACAGTGGGTGGAGTACTCTCGGCATGATAGTTATAAAGTACTCCGCCATGCCGATGGACTATACTCCGTTCGCCGCACTCTAAATCAGGCCCATAGGTATTATTATTATCCTCAAATAATATTATTTATCACAAAGGGAAGTAATACCTCCCAGAAGATGATTTCACAATGCTAGTCTAGGGACTGCTCATGCTGAAGGAGGTAACATTATCCAGGCCTGCAACTAGGAGACCCGCTGAAGTGTGCTCTGCCTTCAGAAGTCGGGCTAGAACATTTTAACACTCAAAAACCTACACTGGTGGCTTCTACACTCTGCATAAAAAATTTTCAAGAGCTGCTGCATTAATTACAAGACAGGCACTAAACCCAGCCCACCTTACCTAACATCTCAAATCAAGATATCTAGAGGACTACACAAAAGAAGCGGTAGCGGCTGCTACCGGACGGGGTAGGTGGGCCAGGTAGAGGACGGGGGGTGAGGAATGTTATAAAAAAATTAACGTACTTACCTTTAAATGCCGGTTGCCACCTCTCCTCCGTCTCATCTGTCCCGGCCGGCAGCAGCAGGAAGCACCTAGGCAAACACAACACTGCAGTGTAGCGTTGTGATTGGTCTGAGCGCTGTGGATCAGCGCTGAGACTCGAACAGGGAGCCTGTGCATGTTCCTAACCAGCCGGTGTAATGTAGCTGGTAGGAACATGCAAAGTGCGCATGAACTGTTTGGTAGGCCCAAGTGCACAGCACTCCTCCCCTGCAGTGGCCAGCCCCGCCCGCACCACACTGCACACAGGCTAAAGGAAAAATAAAAAGACAATAACGATACTTCATTGTCATTTTATTTTTCCTTTCTGCGCAGTGGGGCAACGCTCCTGCACCTTAGTGGAGGAGCCGCCGCTGAAAAGGTGTAGTAGCAAAATCACAAGGCCAATGTTGGACGCGCAATAAGAAGAAAAACAGATGTAAGGCCTTTTCCTTCGCTGCACCTTCTGTAAAGAATGTTGGCCGAGCTGAATTTCACCTCCTTCCTCACCTTCAGAAAAGGCACCTGGTCACCACGTAAGGCGACCGCCTATCCATCCATTCCTTATTGCCCCCAGCCCTCAAACCATTCCACACAGCCATGGTCTCTCTCTGCAACTCACAATGCCCCATTCGCTGCTTGCTCTCTCTGTGATATATGCTGCTAATGTAAGTCTGAATCCTACCCCTACCTCTGTACAGCACCCCGCTGTTCCCTAGATAGGTTTACGTTGTACAAATCCCTGACACACATTTCTGATCTGGAGTTTTAAAAGAAGTGTATGGAAAATGTATTGTGTGAAGAAAGTATGACATCTCATGTTTGAGAGGAAAGTATGGGAATACTCAAGAAAAACTGCATGGAAAGAGGATTCCAATTAAACCTCCAGTAAGAGAACAGAAAAGCATTATGTAGACTGATAGTCTGAACTAGTGGTGGGACCCGAGACATTGTTAGCAAGTTTTTTTGAAAATCATTTTAATGCAGGGTCTAATATTGGCCGTCGAAGGTCTCTTATCTCTGCAGTGTCCCTTAAGTCTGGGCGCGCATTCCTAGAGACATTAAACCTTGTTATGTCTGAAAGCAAATATTTGTGCCACAAACAAAGCTGTTTGAGTCGAATTAATCTTCTGAGTGAATATAAAGCAAAATTGAAAAGTAAATCGTGAGACTGCATAGCTAGGAAGAAAATTATTTTTCAGTTTTATATTGAATTTTATGAACTTGATTGTGAATGTCAGTGTTGTTTCTTTTTAAAATGGATTTGTTTTTCTAAAGATATATTCATGCTTTTGTATATGGCTTTTAAAATCTGAGAATAGGACAAACATTTTGCTAATGAGGAGGGAGTTTTTCTTCTATTTTTTTTACTGCTTGTCACTTGTGTAACTGACACTGTCCATCTGTTCCCCTTTGTGTGCTTTTTGCAACAACGACCAGCACACCTAAAGCGCTTTTCTCCTGCAAATTCAGGCAACACTGCAAATATCTTAGTTCTCTTTCCATTGTACATGCATTTGACATGAAGTACATTTGGATATAAGTGAAAAGGGCAGGATCTATGCAATATGTTCGTGGTATCTACATGGCAAAAATGCACATAAAAGGAATCTCAATGGGAATTAATTGCATTGTCACTCTTTATCCCAGAAATTTGGTGTGCAGCAGCCAGGTCAGGCCTTCCTGGATCAATGCTGGACCTCCAAGTGCTCAGGCTTGCTATGGATAGTGGGTAAATCTAGCACACTGTTTGACTAAAGGAAACGACATGGAAGCCCCTTCCCCTCTCTGCTGGAAATCAGGAGGCCATTACAAACCTGGCTGTTCGACTGAGCTCCTCAGGGCCCCAGAGTCTGGATAGCCCCCTGGTGATTATCCGCACTATTTAAATTCATTGACTGATTGATTTACAGATATAGGACAATGAACCCTCAGTCATTTACCTTAGAAGCTATCCAGGGATTCAATTAGTTTTTCGAGCATGAGTCTGACTACTATGTATGTCTGTTTTTAAATTCTGTTTTGTGCATCAGGAGATGTCCTGTTCATTTCCCTTCCTAGATCTCTAACTCACCCCCTATCTTCCTTCGAACGCGTCAGGTCTGCCACACGTTTCTCCCAGCCTGATACTAAACACAGCAGCCCATTAAAAAGAGCACACAACGAACACGCCTCCCTAGCGCGGTCAATTCATGGCCCTTGGGTTGAACCCTTTTGTCGATAATGCTCACTTCATATGCCGTTGTGTTTTATTTACTTCCAAGGCTTGTTTATGCCATGTTATAACTGCCCAATATAGAATGCACACTGCAAAGACCACAGCTACACAGAGGTAATACGAAAACACAATCATACTGCCATCAGTTGGAACAAGAATGTTTTAAGCTACTTCTGACAATTTTAAACTTAAAGGTAGAAGAAATCATTTTCACATAGCAGAAGAAAGACCAACACTTTCCTGTGCACTAAAAGGGTTTCAGGACAGTGTGTTATGAGATAATTGCCATTTTAAAGAAATCCATCCTATTTGGTACATTTTTCTGCACAAGTTTACCTTTAGCAGAACTTTTTTTTATATACAATAGCATTGTATAGAAGAAGAATATTTTTTTTTCCATAGCAAACAACACGATTTAGATGTGGAATGCAAATGTAGCACAAATTTCCAAAGACCTTTGTGAAAGTTGCAAAAAAATGTAAAAGCTTCATATGCTCTTAACGCTCTCAACCACCACTCCTGGACCTAAAAGGCGTGAAGCCTGTCAACCTTTTAAAGCACCCATTAGGAGTTTGTTGGGCTCCGTAATGATTCCTGTCAGTCCACACCTTTTTAACCCTGTTAAAATGTAATCCTGAGTGAATTTGCAATTTGTATATATATTTATCTCTAACCACTAGTATATGTAGTAGACCTTTGTACTTACTAGCATTCCTATGTGATTTTAGAGTTTATCTGTTTGTATCTCTTCCTTGAGTGACTTTACAACTTGTACATTTGCAATTTTTCCCTCCTTTCGCTCCACTTGTACATTTGCATTTTTTTTCCTGTTTATATCTTTTATGTAACTCTTGTAATCCAAAGTCCTCATGTAACGCAACTGGTTCTTTTGTAATGCGCTCTGACACCTTTGGGTAATGTTCGCGCTATATAAAATCACATTAAATAAAATAAATAAAATAAAATGGTTTTAAGTCACTTTATTGCAACACTTATACTGACCTTTCCCCACACACCCGCACTCATCATCAAGGCTATATACAAAAAGATCTCTGTGAAAGAGTCCTCTCGAGGGGCCCGTGGGGCATTGCAGCGCTGCCCCACAAGGAGCTAAACCCAATGAAGCATGACACCCACACGGGTGTGTGAAGGCACCAGCTTCCAATAAGGAAGATTCTCTCACTCCATACAGACATCTCCTTCCTAGGAACTGATACCCTCCTTGTGTATTGCTATTTATCGCACCTCTTTAATAACGATAGCCCAGGAGCAACCGCTATTTATCGATGTGATAAATAGCGTCTATCATGAGTTTTTGGGGAATAACATGCTGATTTTTGGTGCTTAAAAATATGCTTGGTAGGGTGAATACTGCATACTTTTCCCCTGTTAAATTCTAGCAGGTTTGACTTGATGAAATTTAATGGAGGGTGAGATATTTAAGGGACCCAGTGATTACTGAGTTTGTTAAATAACACCCAACTCCTAATTCCATAGAGTTTGTGCAGGGGTCGAAAAGAAAAAGACCAACTCCTAATCAGAGCCTAAGTGGAAATGAAGGTTTATGACCTCTTGAAAGTTGAACAACATCTGCACCATAAAAGTATTCAGTGTGCTGTAGGGTCCAGACATTAGGGCAAAACAAGCATTGGCATAGCCAATAGGTCTCGCCTTTGGGACCTTATAAGTGTTTAGCCATGCAGCAGTTGATGTTGTTGCACCAAGGATATTGTGCTGCATAACTAAATACTTATAAGGTCCCAAAAGCGAGACCTATTGGCTATTCTGTTTCAGGCCCCCAACCAACACCCGCTATATAATGGGACTTCACTTCCAACACTGTATAAATGTACATGGAGTAGGACAAAGTACGTGGCTGATTCACAAAAAGCAACTACAAGTACAGATAGTGCTCGTTTACATACTCTGACAGGTCTTTGTAAATCAACCCGAAATCCTCATTAGTAAAAATACAAAGAAGGCTCAGTCTTTTCTGTTTATACTAATTGTTTGACTATTCCGTGAATATTTGTATATCATTCATTTGACAGATGTGTTGGGGCTAAGTCACAGATTTATGTAAGAGATGATAAAACTTACTCGTAATGCCTTTGTGAATAAGCCCCCATGTATTGTTCTTGGGGCCACGAGTAGCCAGGAACTGTACCACAAGAAAACTGAAATCCCAAAGCGCTACACCTTTTAAGGAATGGATGATTGTGGGAGGTTGATAACTGACGGCATGGGCCTAGATGTAATTCAATATAGGTTTTTTTCAATGCAACTTCCTTGTTTGCAACAGGAGCCCGAGGCAGCACGTACATGCGTGAGAAGGCCAAGTCTGCCTTTTGACAAGTAATGCCTTCTGTTACACTTCTTTTAAAGAGGTGGAAAGTTCCCAAAATGCTTGCGGCTCCACGCAGCAAAAAAAAAAACAAAAAAATTTACAACATTTCCTCTCTAAGTCTGCTCCTCTTCCGTAACAAACACTGGCAGATAAATGAATGCCTGCTTGCGAAAGCAATGTCTGTAGCACTGTTTTCTAAAAACCCGACGCAGGATACGAGGCGCATGCAGACACATTGGCTTGCCCTCTGTTTAGAAGACTGGTCTGCAGTGCCCATGTGTGGGTGGAACATGCTGAGGATAACCAAATGAAGTATTTGACTTGCTCAAAGTGCTTCACGACGGGATATCTACAACGTGGCAAAACAGAAACATTCCTGCAAATAATAAAACAACCCTTTAGCATCTAGATCGGCCGAATCCTAATGTCGTCTTTGTAGGGCCTTTGAATCCAGTATCTAGGCGCGCGTTTGTGCCTGTGCGCTCAGAGTCACGTGACACCTGTGAGACTAGAACAAGGGAGAGCGAGGGTGAGACAGGCAGTGGAAGAACAAGTGCGCGCGGCCACGGTAATTACTAACAGATGGCCCCTGCGCCCCGCTGCTCGCTCCCGCAAGGTGGATGCCACCACACCCACGAGTATGAGGAAAAGTGCAGACCGATTTCTAAAGGTTATCTCCTAGAGCAGCGCATGCACGCTGCGCTAGGCTCGACCTAAAAAATGGTGAAAGATGGCATCTGAAAACACAGCAAGGCCTAGAGGAGCGAAGCTATGTTCTTTGTGAGGAGATGGGGTCTCATTTCTTAATCTTTACAAGACATCTCTGCTCTGAATGCAATTTCAAACTGCCGATGCGGCCGATAAAACGCAGGGCTTTTGTTTGTTTTGACAACTGTAACCTTCCCTACGAGCAATTAGCACCGGCGTTTTCTGGAGAGCACCAACAATGGCAGGTGGGGACTGATCGTGCGCGTTTCACGCCTCCAGCCTCGGCCCTCCGCGTGCCCCAAACGGGGAACTCAAGAGCAGACGAGTCGGCCCCTCTCCGTCCTATACAGCACAAGGCTGTCCCACCGAACACCCGACACAGCGCCAACGGCACGTCTAGAGCGCCTCGGCGCACCTGACCGGACTGGAAACACGTCTGAGCCTCCATATGAGGGAGGTAGGAAGCGCTATCAAAAAGCTACAATACAACTCCGTACTACAGTAACCGCTCGTACAACAGGCATGGACAACACCCTCCTAAGTATAATCTACGTTACCGACCTTGCAAGCATGGGGGTGCTCAGCAGCGTGCCTGGAATGGGACCCATGCTAGAACCAGCAGGTCACAAACTGATCGCTGTAGTCGATGCCCAACTGCTGGCACCTTAGATACTTAACTTGGAGAGTCCACCAACACACACGTATATAAAACGTATACTGACACGGAAATGCACAAACGCAGAGCTTCATTATGTGCACAGCAACTAAACAGTTCTCCCTGTCACGGCCATGTCTCGTACAGAGCCTATGCTCAGGGTCCGCCGACCCTCGCCTGCTGCCCAGGGCTTCCCTCGCAGGACCCCAAACTGCTACCAGTACCCAGAAGCACAAGCAGTGGTAAACTCTAAAGGGAGCACAGCCGTATCCATTTATGGAAACGGTGCTGCTAAGCCAAGTGGCCAGGAACGGGTTAATTTGTCTATGCAAATTATTTAAACATGCCTCTACAAACTACACTGGAGAGGTCTGTGTTATAGCGGTTTTCTAGGCACGTGGGCATCTACTTTTGGTGTTAACCCTGCTTGTTTCTAGGCAGTGTTTTGTATTAACATGTTGGCTACAGGCAGTGAAACAGCAGCCAGGCTCCGAGTGGTGGAATACAAACACGACTGCTGATGACTGCCCCTGGCACACGACAGTGACTTCCCAACCCCTGTCTCAGCCGACAGCTTCCAGGAAAGCCCATGCAAATAAGGTGTGCAATATATGCAAAAACACCCGCGTGACATTGGCACAACTTCCCCCCTTCAACATGGGAGGCTTTCACCAAGCCATAGCATGAGGCACCGTGCATGCGATGTGGGTCCCTACAGTTCGCATTCCTGCTAGTTTCTGGCCAGCAGGAGAAGCGTTCAGTCTGAGTCAGCATTCAGACCCGCTGCTGCTGTCTAGGGATGAAATCATCACTTTTCAGCATATGCCATAACATCTCGGAGCCTAGAAGAAACTAGCGCATGAGAACTGCAACCGGAGAGGTTCTCATGCCTTCAGGTTCAGCGTGCAGACAAACATGCTGGCACTGGCCTAGGAGACGTATCCGTAGTGTATAAAGCTTATCACATCACAGGGCAGAGTAAGGTTTCACTTTCTGAGAGCAGGCAGGCCCTGCCTGAATCACAGTGCACAACTCACTTTGTGGCTGCAGCGAGCAATCAGAATGTATACCCCAGGCAAACACCAAGCATGCAGTGCAAACACCAAGCATGCAGAGCAAACACGTGCTCGAAGGGGTCACTTGCTGGCAGAGTGTGTCCTGTGACAGATCTGCAGTGCTGGTGCCTGCCTGGCAGTGCTCTATGTCTGCCCCGGTTCATCTGTACGGCCAACTACTACCTACCCTACCGTAATCTCCCTAGTTCGACATGCTGGGCTACAATGACTCACCACCCACAGCTCAGACTGCGCCCACACACGGGCAGGAAAAGACTTAAAGAGAAACCAGAGGAAAATTCAAACATTCGCACTATGGCCCTGCTTCAACCTTCTCTACAGGAACTCACACCGCAAATCTTTTCAGAAACACTGGCTAACAATATAATGCAGTTTGCTTTCTACATTTTTGTGTATGGAATAGCATCGGTGCTGCATCAAACAATATGCGTAAACTTTAAAAAAAAAACACAAACTTGGGAATTCAGTTCGCGTCAACCGTTTCCTCTTTTAAAGTCAATAAGAGAGGAAATGCACACATGCATGCGCGAATCTTGTCGGCAAAATGTCATCACCGTTTGAGCATGCCTTCAATATGAAGTATGAGAACAGTCCATGTTAATGCACGGTCTCAGCTGGATACGGTTCTGTGCAGTTCATGCAGACGCATTGTGATTATTTTTGTAGTGTTCTTAGATTGGTCTAGCAATCTTCCTAGGGTTTACATTTCAGAAATGCACACACTGATCCTCAAATGTGCAGTTCAGTTGTAGCACTCAGGTTTGATCTCCTTGTTATGTGGTTATATGTCGTTATATCGCGACTCACTGTATTGGAGGTACTAAACTAATCAACATTACAATATGTCTAGCAAGGGTGAGACAGGCAGTGGAAGAACAAGCACGCACAGCCATGGTAATTACAAACAGATGGCCCCTGTGCGCCGCTGCTCGCTCCCGCAAGGTGGATGCCGCCACATGCACGAGTGCTTGAAAAGAGCACAACGATTTCTAAAGGTCATCTTCTAGGGCAGTACATGCACGCTGCGCTAGGCTCGACCTAAACAGTGGTGAGTTGCTAAAGACATGAAGGTGTCCAAGTGTGTTGGCAAAACTGCAGGCTTGGGGGTGTAGCATATGCACTAGTGACAGATCCATGAGCCCCGAGACGAGTCACCAGTAAAAATGTATAAGTGTGGGCACTTAAAATTAAATACTGATAGTAAATATCATATAACACTCGGTGAGGCAGGAAGCAATGTTGTTATGTCAATTTCACTGTGCTCATAAAATGAAATGTAACCTTTTAAATGTATTGATAAAGATGTGAATGCGTGTTACATCATGTTTATGTCAGTTACGCTCAGAAGGGCCATTTTAGACAAAGTCAATGATAGATATTGTTGTTTATTGTTTGATTGCTCTGCAACCCACGATTTCTACAAAGTAAATGTGGTTTTAGTTTTTTGCAATTTTAGCAGCTGATCATCAACAATTACTGCTGATTGACATACTGCTTCTTTTCTTTAAAGATTGTCATGAAAAAAAAACAGTGGTCGAAAAAACTGTGGTATCACTTCTTCTGGGCATATGACGTCATTTTGGCTACTCAAATTGTTTTGGGTGAAATTACATCAATGGTTGCACTAGCTCTGACTTTTAAGTAGGATCCACTTTAAAGGATTTTTTACCGGGAAAGTTGCATAGTCAAAAACAAGGCTTGTCCTCAGCGACCAGCAATTTAAACTCTATTTTTCCAAAGGGCCCTTCATATTGCCATCACTAGCCCAACCCTCAGAATAAAAAATCATTGGGTGAGAAATGCAGTGTTTTAAATTGTAGAAAAATAAGTGCCAGGGTCCAAATATTTTCTTATGCAAAGGTAATATGCACCCCTACAGCTATGTGCAGCAGTTCTCTGATTTACGACTGTTTTTTTTTGTGTTCAAATAATTTATTGTATTTAGAAAGAAGAAATAAAGTTGCAAGTCAAAAGCGATACATAAAAATCAGACATTGAAGGGAGGAGCCAAGATGGCGACCGGGACGGCAGCGTAGATTCCCGGCTCCGTGAACCTCCGCATCCCGCACGGATATCCTGCATGAGATCCTTATTCTGCGCTACGAGATCGTGTTCGTAAACGAAAGTGGCAACCGATCGTGTGACTCTGAGGTTTCTGACTGCCGTACCGCCGGAGAAATCAGCGGTTGAACTTTGCGGCCCGTGCGGTCCCGAAGCCGGGACCTCGAGTGGACGCCTTGGCCGGGCGGCAGTTTAACAACAGCGGCCTGTGGTGACTGGGTGGAGTCGGTCCGCCGGAGTGGTGCTCCCCTCGGCCTGCATTTTGCTGTGGTCGCTCCCCCCTGCTGAGCGCTGCGGACCGAGGACATGCCCGGGTGTGCAATTCTCGGATTCTGTGGTGTTTGCCCCTGCCTTTGACGGTGAGCTGCCCGGACGCCGTCCCTGGCTCGCCCTGATCCTTGCGGGCTGCTCCCGGCTTTTCGCGGGAGCTGGTCCGTGGTGGAGACGACGGTTGCCCGTGACCGCGCAACGGCTGAATCTGTGCCTGCCCCAGGATCCCTGTCTTCAGCGACGTGGACCTTGAGGCGTTGGTCCCGGGGTCCTGGCCCCAATACGAGTCGGGCCTTCCCAGCGGCCATTTTGTCACTATGCAGCCTACCATCCTGTCCGCTGGGACGCAGCGGGACTGGGGGTGTGCGACGGTCGGGAGTGTGGCAGAGCGATCGGAGAGAGCTGCTCTGGGGTACGGCGACCTCCTGGAGGCTCTTGGTGCCCTTCATTACTCCTTGGCTCATGGCGCCGGGGTCCTGGGGAGGAAGCTAGATGGTGTGGTATCAGCGTTGGGACAGTGGCGGCATGCTGGTCCACAAGTACACAGTGGCTTTCCACACTGCACACAGGAGGAAGATGTTGCGGCCCCCCCCGCGATTAGTGTACAGCCGGACACTCCGGACAGTATGCTACCGTGTGGTCGGCTAACTGTGGGCTTGATCTGCTCCGGAGGTATTGGACCTGAGCGGAAGATGGTGGCCTTGTCCCGTGCGCGGTCTCCGGCGGCCCAGGGACGATTCCAGCAACGTGTGTCTCATTTGACTGCTTCAGCCTGTCTGCACCTTGTGTGCAGTGCAGATCCTGGGGCAGCACTGGAAAAGACGCCCCTCCATGGAGCGGTCCGTGCTGATGCTCAGAGACTTCCACCCCACCTGTGTGCGTCGCCTCCCGACTGTTTTTGGACACTCCTGTACCTTGGGACATTGGACATGGTGCTGGGTCGAGGGGCAGGCATGGGCAGAATCGCAAAGAGCGGTCAAGGCTGAGGCTGATCCGTCGGGAGTGGTCACCTAGTAGACAGGCGGACTCATGGTTGCGTGCTCTCATGATTATTCGCATAGTTGGTGCATAATGCTCCCCACTCCCCCCCCCTTTTTTTGATATGATCAACTTGGTGCTGCTAATTGTTTGCTGTGGGGAGACTTCACCGTGCGGGAGGGAGAAGCCGGGGGTATGTTTTGAAGGCCCTCCTCCAGTTTATTACATTCTCTCCGCCCCCCCGTCTGGGGGGGCTCTTTCTTACTCCTTCTTTCCCTGTCTCTTCTATATTTCGGGTCTAGTTCCAGGGCGACAGGCACACTGCTGGGGGGTGGGGCCATACTCATTTGCAGAGGTGCAGGGTGGGGGGATGGGGGAGGGGACTCTTTAGTCTTTATCTCTTTTTCCATGGCCTCCTTTTTCTTCTCTGTTTCTTTTTGCTTGTTTTTCTGGGATCAGCGCGGTACACTCCTCTTATTGTGAATCGTTTGCTCTTAATGTGTGCCACAGTTTCCGGGGGTTTCGCTGGGCTTTAGGTACGGGGACCTGTAGGCGCAACTATCTTTGATATTTCTCCCCATCCGTACTTTCCCGTGTCTGCGCCATTGATTCAATGTATTGCTGCTTATTGCTTACGTCTCTTATCCTTGCCCCTTATCGCTGTTGGGAAATTGTTTGGCACCTGATCCTACTGTTTTGTTTTATTATAAAATGAAAAACCCTTTCTCTCCTGGTGTCCTACCTGTGCGGCTCATTGGCCGGACTATATTGTATTGTAGACTTTGCTTTCCGAGGTGCCGCCTGTGTTTACATTTGCCTTTATTGTTCTGATTGCTTGGCGGCCGGCCCCGGGGGGTTGTAGGCCCATACGTGTAAATGATTGAAACATCAATAAAGGTTTTTCAAAAAAAAAAAAAAAAAAAAAAAAAAAATCAGACATTGGTGTAGAAAGGCACTACCTGGAGTTTGGAGAAAAAGATAAGAGGGTATAATGTAAAAAAATGATCATTAATACACATTCATCGAGTATTAATTATAATCTCAAATAGTATAATAGAATATGTATCGCATAGTGAATAAAATACCTCAGTAAGGAAAAAGGAAAAGGAGTGAAAAAGGAGAGAAATAGAAGGGAAGAGGATGCAATGGGACATCTGCTACATCAAATAGAACTAAATCAAGAACTTGACCCAGCAGGTAACCTGCTCCTCAAGACGAGTGATAGCCGCCCCATAATTGGCTCGCACCACCTCCTGGGAATCACGGTGTAACCATACAACCAAATATTTCACGGAATCTGTGCCCCATACCAATGGAAAATCTAAGTCGATAGGAGACATACAATCCGTTAGGGGCAGTATGATGGATTTAGACCAATTTATACTGAGCCCCGAAAACCACTCAAAGCGGATAGTGAAGAGGTCTTCTCCGCACATTTTGTCGAAAAGTCTAGAAAGATCGAACTAGAACTCCAACATGCATCACATAACAGGCTTCATCGAGCTCAGTCCATTACAGCGACCTGCCTAAACTGTGAGAGTGCTCTGTCCTACAGAGGAACAGGCCTTACTCCCAAAAATAATGCATCATGGAACAATTTCAGATTGCCTGACGATGCCGAGCTTCAAAGAATCATAATGTCAATAAAACCCTCTAATCATTTTCATGATCCCTTGCCGGCTAAATTCTTCAAAGACTTTAGAGCCACCCTCTCTGGTCCGTGATTATCCATGAATCGCTCATACAGGGTAGGATTCCTAATTGCCTAAAGATAGGTCAAGTCACTCCCATTCCAAAAAAGCCCAATGTAGACCTATCTGATACCAACAATTTCCGCCCAACTTCCAACATAATGACTCTAGCTAAACTTCCTGAGAAATGCGTACACATACAACTTTGCAATCACATCGAAGAGTTTCAGCTGCTAGACCAATACCAATCTGGTTTTAGAGAGGGACATAGTACTGAAACAGCCCTAACCCACATTGTTGATGACTCCTTGAGTCTACTTTACCAAAATGTGCCCTGCCTACTTATCCTTCTTTTTTTTTTTTTTTTTTTCGAAAACCTTTGCACATAAAAACTCAATACAAACATGGGCCTACAACCACCAGGGCCGGCCGCTAATATATACATGTTCAACAACATCAAGGCAGTAATAGGCCCCCTGGGGCTCAGCCGAATTAACAAATTACTGTGTGCACCTCAGAGGGTATCAGGATACATAAATTTTAGAAATACAAACAAAGAAAGAAAAAATAAAATAACACCAAAAAGCAAGGCGGAAACCATCGAAAAAGGGGCGTCTAACCACAGCCCGGGGACCACTCAATGTAATAGTCCGGGAACCTCAGGATCAGGGGGACAAGGCAGCATCAGATGTGTCCACGAGGGGGGGTGTGCAGATGTTCCCTCGGTACGCGTTCCACTGACCCCAGATTCTACCCCACGCCCCCGGCTTACCCCGAGCCACATACACAATCTTCTCTCTGCACATGCACCAATCCATGTTCTCCTTCCATACTGACACGGTGGGAGGCCGCCGGGAACCCCAAAGCTGTGCGATGTCCCTCTTAGCAACCATGTTCCCAAGGGCCGCCCACCGAGCCTGAGCCGCATTATAGTCATTAGGCTCCCACACGTTCAGCAAACATCGGCGAGCCTCAGGCATCAGAGCGACCCCAGTGACACATTCCATGACAGCATGCACCCGGCGCCAATACTCCGCCACCTCACAGCACTCCTAGAGAACATGGAGAAAAGTGGCGCTGAGCCCACAGCCGCGCCTCCAGAGCCCGTCTTCAGAAAAACCCATCAAAACTAAACGAGGGCCCGTCACGTAGACACGGTGGAGAATTTTAAGCTGGACAAGACGGAGACGCGCGGGTATGGCCACCTCCTTAGGGGAGGACAGCGCAGACTGCCAATCCTCATCGTCCAGTTCCACCCCATCCCCGATCCACGCCTCCCGAAGACGCACGAGGAGATCCGCCCGAATGTTTATTAGTTTTTTATAGATAAGGGAAATAGTACTGTCGGGCAAGTGACCATCGAGTATGCGGTCCTCGAGTGGCGAAGACACAGGGACTGCAGTCTCAGCCCCGAAGGCCGAGAGCAAGGCGTGCCGAACCTGAACGTACCGAAAGAACTCCCTCTCACTCAATTCGTACTCACTCTGCAGCGCAGCAAAGGATTTAACCGCACCCTTCACCCAGAGGTCACCTACTCTGCTGATGCCAATCGTGTCCCAACGCTCAAAGCCCTTCGTCGTCCAAAGGCCTCCCAATCTTTCAGACGCAAACAAGGGGGTCGCACCCGTCAAACGATCATTCCAGCCCATGGCCACATTCGCAGCCTTCCACGAGCGTACTGCAATCTTAGTGGGACCGGTTAAGTTCCTCCCAGCCGATCGAGAGTAAAGCGCTCTGTTAAAGTTGCCGCCAGGCAACAAAAATCTATCCATTTCGAAAGCCGGATTCGGACCAGGTGCGTACGTTGCGTGGTTAATAGCAGATAGCTGGGAAGCCCAATAGTACCTCCTGATGTCCGGAAGCGCAATGGCCCCGTCATACCAGGGGAGAGTTAGTTTTGCAAGAGCAATACGTGCACGACCGTCCCAAACAAGTCTCCTTTGTAAGCTCTCCACTTCCCGGAAGTAGGCCGCCGGAATAATATCAAAGGAGTTCTGAAGTGCGTAAAGGAATCGGGGAAGAGACATCATTTTAAAAAGTGCCGCACGTCCGAGGGGAGACAAGGGAAGCTTACGCCAACGGGCCACGTCTAACCTCAATCTCCGAAGTGGAGAGAGGAGATTATGCTCGTAGCGGACAGCCGGGTCCAATGAGACGTACACCCCCAGGTACGTAAAGCCGGAGTGGGACGCCTTAATGGGAAAACGAGAAGGCAAGAGAGGAAAGCCACCGGATATAGCATAGACACAAGATTTGGACCAGTTAATGATCAAACCAGAGTTCTTGCCGAAGGAAGTGAGAATGTCAAAGAGCACATTGAGTGACTTACGTGGTGAGGTGAGGTACAAAAGAATGTCGTCCGCGTACAACGAAACACGATCCTCGAAGCCAGGAGCCCACTGGATCCCTCTTATCGACGGTTCCCAACAAAGCCAAGCAGTGAGCGGTTCCAAAGCCAAAGCGAAGAGCAGGGGAGACAACGGACACCCCTGCCTAGTGCCCCTCCCAAGAACGAAAGGCCGGGAAACCCTACCATTAACGACAACCTGTGCCAACGGAGCAGCGTATAAGAGTTTAACCCAACTAATAAATCCCGCCCCGAAGCCAAACTTTGCCAGGGCGGCCCAAAGATACGGCCATTCTATCGTATCAAAGGCCATCGTGGCGTCCAAGGAAACCAAGATGGCCGGCTCTGAAAGATATTCCGCCCTTGCAAGTACGCCATGTAGGCGCCGCAAGTTAAGGGCCATATTCCGGTGCGGGATAGAACCGGATTGGTCCAGATGCACCAGATCACAAATAACAGTAAGCAGGCGGTTAGCAAGAACCTTGGCAAGGATTTTCGGCTCGGCGTTCAACAGAGAAATAGGCCTGTACAAGGCGCAACGGTCCCGAGGCTTACCGTCCTTGGGAATCACAACTATAGTGGCCAGACGTTGGTCATCAGGGAGAGAACCAAGTTCAAGCGACTCCGAAAACATGCGACGGAGAAATGGCGCAATTTTATCCGGTTGCAGTTTATAGAGTTCAATCGGGAGTCCGTTGGGGCCCATAGCCCTGCCTGAGCGAAGGGAACGAATCCCGGTAGCAATCTCGTCGACCGATAGTGGGGCATCTATCTGCTCACGCTCATCCACCGACAGGCAGGGCAAAGCAATATCCTTCAACAAGTGACGAGAGTCAGCCTCATCTCTAGCAGACACCGGGGAGTACACAGCACAGAAGTAGTCAGCAAAACACTCCAAATCTCACCAGGGTCAGTCACACTTACTCCCTCCGACGTCTGAAGCACGGGGACCACTCGATTCACTCTCTCCTTATCAAGCCAAGCAATCAATTTACCCGCCTTATCCCCAGCATCATTCAGTCTACCCTGCTGTTCCCTATACATTGTCCGAGCAGCATCCGTAACAAGGGACTTGTATTCGAACTGCTTCAGGCTGAGGGCGTGGAGCCCGTCCTGAGTGACACCCGCCGCCAAGGCCTACTTATCCTTCTTGATCTATCCTCAGCGTTTGACACGGTCAACACGAAAACCTGATTGATATTCTGGAAAAAAGGATGGGGTTAGCAGGCCCCGTCTTAAATTGGTTTAACTCATTCCTACAGAACAGAACACAAAGAATAAAAGTGAATTGTTCCCTTGCTAAGAGTACAAAGGTTTCAGTTGGAGTGCCCCAAGGTTCCACACTCTCTCCAACACTCTTCAACTTGTTCATGGAACCTCTCACTGAAATCCTGAAATGTTCAAACATACAATACCACATGTACTCTGATGATACGCAACTCTGTATGAAAGTGGCCTCTCTGGAAGACATCAAAATGCTGAACTGTGGGGGCGTGGCTAAGCGAGCCGCAATGGCGGACGCGAGTTAGACGGGCTCCGTCTAGCCCGCAGCAATATTCTGCAATATCCTGGTTCACTCGAGCAAACATTGGGTCGGAAGGGGGTGTAGAGGCATTGCCCTCCCGAGCAACCACCCAACGGAGCTCCGGGGAGCCTGAGTGCGCTATCAGCGGTGGAGTCGCGCTGCGCGCGGTACGGGCCCGGAGACGCTGCTGACGCCGGGGAGTCGAGTGCTGCATCCGGACGGCCCCTGGCGGTGGCAGATCGAGGTGCGCCCGGCCCCGAGCGGAACCGTAGGGGCTGAGATTGACGGCAAGTGATGGGAGCGACGCTGGGGGCTGGCGGTTTGTGGGACACAGTAGAGGAATAAACAGGGCCTACCGCGCCACCGGGGGCCAGGTGGGGAGCTGCGTGGGGCTGACCCGGCGACAAAAAAGTGGCAGCTGATGTAGAGGGCCCGACGGAGGGGATTGGCCCTAGAATCACACGCTGCAAAGCTAAGGACTGGCGGTGGGGGAGCGCCGAGAGCCATCACAGCCAACAAACTCGGGTCTCATTGACCAAGTGCCGGAGAAGTAGAGGGACGGCCCGGAGTGACACTGGTGAGGGCCCCCATGGCGTTGTGGGCTACAGAGGCGATACCTGGCGGGGTTCCGATCCTCATCTGCATGCAAGCGGCTGTCCACACGCGGGCTGCAACCTGATGCGGGCCAGGGGCGAGGGCCTACTTCTGGACGCGAGTGGCGGCCCAGGCGGGGTGGCGATTGATGACACGGCGGCCGGACCGGGCCGCGGAGGTGAGCAGGGAGGAGGAGTGATACTCGCGACGGGTCAGAGGGCAGCCCCCAGACAGAGGAGCAGAGTGCGACGACACCGGGGCACCTGGCACGCGCGGGGCAGCGCCTGGGACTCAGCGGAACGTCCTAGCTGTGTGCAATTGGTGGTGCGATCGGCCGAAGGGCAGTGGGGAATCGTGGCCTTGGGCCTGGTGGACAGCTACGAGGAGGGCGTTTGGTCTGGCAGCTCCTGGTCAGTCGGTGCCTATGGCGCACAGAGAGGCCACCCAATAGCTGACAGGATTGGATTGATTCTGTGGATCTCTTTCTACGTGGGATCGAAGGGTTCGGTCCCCTGGAGGGGATTCCTTGGGTCCGGGGCAGCTGCTCCTGTATTTGGCCCTGCCGCGACTGATCCTGTGGGGGATCTCTGGGAGAGGACATGACAAGAGACAAAGGCGGTGGCTCCGCTCGCCATGGCCCAATTGATAAATTTACTGGCCCCGGAGCGGCGGCTGGCGCGACCGGGGGACCGTCAGAGACTATCCTGGACAATGCGGCCCTGATGGCGGCCATAACCCAATCCAGAGACATGCTAGATGCCAAGATCGGGGCGGTTGGGTTAGATGTCACATTGCTGCGTCAAGATCTGCGCAACGCAGTGTCTCGCATCACAGAGGCGGAGACCCGGATCACAGGGGTGGAGGACGATGTTACCACGCTGAAACAAAAAATGGCATCTATAGAAAAGAGTCAGCGGGGATTGGCGCTTCGAGTGGAAGATGCAGAAGGACGGGCCCGGCGGAACAATTTGAGATTTGTGGGCTTTCCGGAGGGCTGCGAGGCGGGTAATATGGAACGCTATCCTCACACAGTGGCTGGAAAGTTGGCTCCCACCGGATGCGCTATCACGCTGCTTCGTGGTAGAACGGGCCCACCGGGCACTGATGCAGAAGCCGCCGCCGGGGGCGCGATCGCGGCCTGTGATAGCGAGATTCCTGAACTATTTGGACCGGGATGCTGTTCTGAAACAGGCCCGGGCTAAAGAACCGCTGCAATATGAAAATGTACGCATCTCAATATTCCCCGATTACACCCGCCTGGTGCAGCAACAGCGTCAGTCCTTCATGGCCGCGAAGGCCCGCTTGAGAGACCTTAAGCTACCATACGCCCTATTGTTTCCGGCTCGCCTGCGGGTGTTGTATCAGTCCCGTACTCACTTCTTTGATACCCCGGAGGAGGTATTCAAGTGGACTAACGAAACTGTGCGGATGCGAGTGCCTACGCTGCCTGGCGGGGAGTCGGACTCCTCCTCCGGAGAGGTGGCCCGGAAGGATTCGAAGAGACGGCAGTGGTTGGGGGACAGGCGGTCGCGCTCCAGGAGGCGCTCGGTGTCTGGTGGGGCTGCTGCGGGGGGTGGCCCGGAACATGGACATTGACCTCTGGTATCCTGTTGTTTGGGGTTGGTTGGGGGCGGGTGTGGTCTATCAAGCCCCCAATGTGCTCATCATAGTCCTTGAGATGTAACGGTCGGGGGAACGAAGGAGTGGGCTGGTTTTCTGCCGGACTTGTCCGGGTCGGGATCTGGCCTGAGGACCATAGGCTGTGAGTTTGGGATCCATTGGATGGGACAGTACCACTTTCCCGGTTTGGAGTTGGGTACTCGCCCCGCCGCGACAGATGCTTCAGTGTTCTTGAGGTATGGGGTGGGGGGTTTGTTTGGGGGGAGTTGTTATTGGTTCCGCGTCGCATTTTCCGGGTGGGCTCCTGACTTTAGTCCTACATCTAGCCACAGTCCTCTATGGGTGAGGGAGATGAGGTTCCTTCCCAATGGCTAGCGCACAGCTGGGGGACACAAGAGTCCCAGGTACCCTCCGACTTAAAAGCTGGAACGTGAGGGGGGCCCTAGATAAAATTAAGCGAGGGGCAATATTACATCAGGCTAAAAGGGCTCGGGCGGATATTCTCATGCTGCAGAAAACACACCTCTTGGGTACGAAGACCCCATGCTTGCAACGATATGGGAACCACCAGGTATTTCATGCCGGATTTGCGAGGGGGTCCAGAGGGGAGGCGAAACTGGTCCATCGTAGGGTCCCATATGTACACGCGCAGCAGTGGATTGACCCACAGGGCCGTTATTTATTTATCAGGGATACGGTTGGGGAAGTCCCCGTGATTTTGGGTAGTGTGTATGCCCCCCCTTCCTTACAGTGGTCTTTTGTAGAGAAGGTATTGGCCCTCTGGGCGGATATGCCGGATATTCTCTCTGTCGTGGGAGGGGACTGGAATGATGTCATGGATTTTGCCAGGGACCGGAGTGGGGGGGAGGGTGATGAGCGGAGAGGTGGCCCCACGAAACTCAGCTCCCTGGTGACTAGTCTTGACTGGGTTGATGTCTGGCAGTGGACCCACGGGGATAGGCAGGAATACACGTACCTTTCGGCGGTTCATGCCACTTTCTCGAGACTGGATTATATATTTCTTCCCCGGGCGCGGATTAGTGGAGTGGTGCTCACGGAGATCCTCCCCCGCGGCCTATCGGATCATTCTCCAGTGTCCCTTGAGCTGGCTATGGGCAGAGGGCGGCAGTCATTTCGATGGCGTCTGTCGCCGTGGCATTTACAGAATGCAGCCTATAGTACTCATAAGAGGGAAGCTATTGCCCATTACTTTGCTTCCAATGAGGGATCGGTGTCAAGTGTGGGGTCCCTGTGGGAGGCCTTGAAGCCAATTCTACGTGGGGTGGACATCTCCTGGTGTTCGGCGGCCCGCCACAAGCGCAGGGCGGAGCTGACACGAGCGGAGGCCTCCGTTGAGGCACTCGAGCGGCAGGCCAGGGAAGAGGGGGGGAGGGGACGGTGGGTGCGGCACTTGCTCCAGGCCCAACAGTTATGTGCAGCCCTTCTCATGGATGAAGCTCGCCAGACTTGGCTGGCGACACGTAGCAGGATTTATCAGTGGGGGGACAAGTCCGGGAAAATGATCTACAGGCTCTGTCAGGGCGCCTTTCACGCTCAGGCCCTTCCGGGTTTAGTAGATAATACAGGAGCTCCGATCACAGATCAGCTCCTTTTAGCCGAAAACTTTGCTACCTATTACGCTGAGCTTTATGCCCCCCGGGAGTGCCTGTCAGCGGCCACCATTGAGCGATTCCTAGCTGATCTACCCCCTAAACAGGTATCGGATGAGATGCGGGATCGCCTGGAGCTTCCGTTGACGGAGGAAGAGCTCAGCACGGCCTTGGGGGAACTTAATCCAGGGAAGGTGCCTGGGCCCAATGGGTTTCCGAGCGAATTTTTCAAACGCTATAACATACAATTGGCCCCTTACTATCGAGCCGTCGTGGAGGAGGCCAGGGAGAGGGGCATGCTTCCCCCGGACTGGAGACACGCGGAAGTGGTGGTATTTCTCACACCCGGCCGTCCCCCGGACCAACGGGCCTCCTATCGTCCTATCTCTCTCCTCAATGTGGAGGCGAAAATCCTGGCCAAAGCACTGGCCAACCGCCTTCTGCCCCACATATTGTCTCTTATACACCCTGACCAGGCAGGATTCATGCCCAAGAGGGCCACTAGACACACTATAAGGCGGGCACACGTAGCGGTGGCGGCGGTTCGACAGACCGGGGAGAAGGCGGCATTACTGTTGGCAGACATGGATAGGGCCTTTGATTCCTTGAGCTGGGTATACCTGTTTGCCTTACTGCGCCGACTCAATCTGGGCCCGAGCTTCCTTTCCTATCTCCAGCTCCTCTATACAGATTTGACGGCGGCGGTGCGGGTGGCGGGAGTGACATCTGCTGTCTTTCCCATACAACGGGGCACGCGGCAGGGATGCTCCCTGTCCCCATACCCGTTTGCCTTGGCAATGGAGCCGCTGGCGGCGTGGGTGCGTATGGATGCGCAGGTCCGGGGATTCGAGTGGTCTCCGGGGGTGTCAGATAGAATCGCATCATATGCAGACGACGTCCTGTTTTTCCTTACGGAGTTAGACACATCGGGACCGCGACTCCTACGGATCATGCAGATATTTGGAGAGACGTCGGGACTGTATATGAATCCCTCCAAATCCACACTGTGGATGCTGGGGGATTGCTCGGGGTCCGGGGCGTGGGCGAATGATATTCAGCTAGCGGTGGGAGGTTTGAAATACTTGGGGGTATTCCTTTCGGAGGCTCCGGAGCTTTCTTGGGGCTGCAATGTAGCGCCAGTGTGGGAGAGGATCCGCTCGGATCTCAAAACCTGGTCTTGAATGCCATTGACGCTATATGGCAATTCTGCAATATTTAAGATGGTAGCACTACCTAAGCTGCTATACCAACTGCAAAACTATCCATACCTGATCCCGCCTCGATGGTTCCGGCAGGTGAACTCAGTATTGGGGCAGTTTCTGTGGGAGGGGGGTAAAGTGCGAGTGGCCCTTAGAACGTGTTTCTTATCCTCGTATTGCGGAGGACTTGCGTCTTCGGATGTCTTATCTTACTATCAGGCCTCGCACCTCCTTGTTCTCAACGAGTGGTGGTATGGGGATAGAGGAGACCCGACGTATGCGCTGGAGAGGTTACTTATGGGAACTAATACACTACACACTATCCTGTACTCGGCGTCAGTGCGCAGCAGCCTGCCGTCGGTCACGCGAGTGGTTTTCCTGATCTGGCGGCAGACACTGCGTCGGATGGGCTGGTGGAATGTTGTCACAAAAGAGACCCCCCTCTGGAGCAATGGGCGCCTCCCAGAATTGATGGCGCTAAGAGGTTTCCGCGGATGGGATGACATAGGCATCTCGACATTGGGAGACGTTATGAGCGGCACGACGCTTAAATCATTTTAGGACTTGCAGAGAGAATTCTCTATGCCCCAATCACAGTTCTACAGATATCTGCAGTTGCGGCATGCACTATCCTCCAGCCTGGAGGGACTGACATCTCTTCCAGAGCTTAGCCCGCTAGAAGCGAGACTTTTTATGGGGGATCTGGAGACCAAAAAGATCTCCAGGATCTATCAGGCCCTGGTGATACATTGCTCTACGAAGCTCCAGAAGTTGCGGGGAGATTGGGAAACTGACGTAGGTGCCTTAGATGAGGACGACTGGAGGGAGGCCCTGGTAGCCCCGAGGGAAGCGGCTATAGCGATGCGGCTGCGCCTCATACAATTTAAATATCTGCATAGAGTTTATTTTACCCGGGTCAGACTGTTCCGAGCAGGCTTTATTGCTGCTCCGGACTGCCTCAGGTGTGGTCAGGAGGAGGGGACATTTATTCACACTATTTGGCACTGCCCAGTGCTGGACCGATTCTGGAGGGGGGTAATTACCTGTCTGTCCGAGGTGCAGGGGTGGGCGATCCCGCGCATGCCACGATTTGCATTACTACATGTCATATAGGGCATTGGGGGCAACGTATATAAGCGGCACCTGCTACGGCTGGGCCTTACACTAGCAAAGCGGGATATCACCAGGGCGTGGAGGGCGCCTAGAGCTCCATCGATCACAGCATGGAAAAACGGCCTAGACTTTTGTATGGGGCTGGAACAGCCCATATTTGTAGCCCGAGGATGTCCACGCAAGCATTACAAAATATGCAAAAGGTGGGCGGATTACCGGGGGTTGTGGCTGGAGCCACTAGCAGAAGAAAAGGATTAATTATGGGGATGCCTAGGGAGACTAGTCGAGCAGGGGGTGAGCCAGGCAAGAGAGAAAGACAGGGGGTTCCATCTTATCACAATATGACGTGGCTGTGGGGCCTTAGGGCTGTGGTGGGGAATCCATGGATAAGGTGCGACGCAGGGGATGGGGTGGGGGGAGTTTGGGGGGGGTTGTTATTGTTCGAGATATATTTCAGTGGCATTGCTGGATGGCAAGCGTACAAATAGATTGCTATAGAAATATGCTGCAATGTGATTTTGTTGACGACTGATAGTCAGGGTCCTGTAACATCTGTGCAATCGACCAATAAAACATGTTTTCAAAAAAATGCTGCACTGTGTTCTTCTGAACACTTAACAATGGCTAATTCACAATCACCTTCTGCTTAATGCTCTCAAGACTGAATTCCTCCTGATCGCCCCGCCTACCCAATCCATATCCATTCAAGACTGGCTCAAACATCTTACAGCCCTCAACTGCAATCCTGATGTGGTGGATTCCACTAGATCCTTAGGCATCACGCTAGATAAACACCTCAATATGCAAGATCATATCAGTGCAACAACTAGGAGAGCCAACTACCATCTCAACACGATTAGAAAAATCAAGCCGTTCTTACCTCCGGTGGACCTGCAACTTGCAGTTCAGTCACTAGTGATTTCTCGTGTGGAATATAGAATTGTGACCTTGCCCAAAGATAGTATGACCCCCTTAAGGGCCACTCTGAACTCTGCTGCCAGAATGGTCACGGGCTCGCAGAAACCTGATCACATTACACCTGACTTAATTCCACTCAACTGGCTATCGCTCAATGATCGGATTACGTTCAAGATTGCTTGCCTGACGCACAGAGCGCTTCACCATAATACTCCTGCTTACTTGGCAAATAAGCTCAAACTCTCTGGTATGTCTAGGCCCCTAAGAAGCTCCAGCACTCTCCTGCTGAAACCGCACATATTCAAAAAGAAAAGAACATACAACCGTGCCTTCTTGGGTCTGGCCCCAAGAATTTGGAACACTCTTCCTCCTGATATCCGTTTGAATCCTTCGACCTCCTCTTTCAAAATACAAGTCAAAGATCTTCTCTTGAATAACGAGCTGGAACAACTCCCAAAGTCAATATAAATAAGCTTTTTATACCCTAGAGAAATCATGGCTATCTCCTTTGTTTGAGGCACTTGCAGATTGCAACTTATGTTCTCGCTACAGGTTTCTTTTTTTTGTTTTCCCTCTTATTGTATTGGGTTGGTTTCGCTACAAAAGTTTCTGATGTTTACTGGTTTAGTGACTATCCGTACCCTCTCTGATCTGACGTACAGGGCTCTGATGCCCGTTTTGGGTCTTGTTCGCGCTTTATAAAACTTTTCAAATAAATAAATAATAATTGTTTTTTAGTTGTTTGTTGTCCCATTTCCTATTTAGAGGATCGGGTGCTTGCTTTGAGTTGTCCTTTTCAGGATTACTTGTTTATTGTGGTTTCACAGTTCTAGCTCCCAAGTTATTTCTACCCAGCGAAGCATAGGTATCTTCAATAATCTTAGGTAGTTTTCACTCTCGTTGAACAGGAGTGCATTCCCTCAGGCGTTGGAGTATAGCCACGGCTGCTGCCTCCCCTTTTATGTTAGCTAACATAATTGTGGATACCTGGGCAAAATTGCCTATCAATTTCATGCCTAAGTACAGGGCAGGTTCAACCCGTACTCATTCTGTATTTGTTTCAATACTTCTGGTATGACTGCTATTGAGGGGGTACCATGAGTTCTGGTGTAAACAGCAGCAAACACTGTACCCCAAGTGGTACAATCTTCTATCAGGGGAGTTATTCCCATAGGCAAGCAACTTGTCTGTATTCTGTATTTTTCTTGCGGGCCCGTATGTGGAAATACTACCCCAAGCTTGGCTATTTTCTGTGCTATCCAAATTGGCACTTGCTAACGTCTAGTGGGCATTCTTCCCATAATCGCATTCAGTGTTGGTGGGGTGATTTTTGTTGTAGTCCCTTGTGGTTGACCAGCTTGAGTGATCCTTGAAGGTTGAATTGTAAGTGTTCACATTACGAACTGTGCAAGATTTCTGTAGATTTTTATTATTTCTCTGTGAAGTGAACATAAGTCTGCTGCTGTCAAGTCGCTCAGTCTCTGCTGAGCAGACCAGGTCTCACTTTATCTGTGGTATGGGGGAGGGTGCCTTTAAATCAATTTATATGTTCTTGGTAAGTTAACAGGACTTCTATGACCTCGTGAGGAG
This sequence comes from Triturus cristatus, assembly GCF_964204655.1. Classification (NCBI taxonomy): domain Eukaryota; kingdom Metazoa; phylum Chordata; class Amphibia; order Caudata; family Salamandridae; genus Triturus; species Triturus cristatus. The sequence continues at coordinate 153,049,014 of NC_140594.1, read as the reverse complement.
AATATTTTTCTGGTGGTTAATCTGGAATGCAAGTACGAAACGTATGTGTGTTTGCATCTGCAGGTGGGAATTTAACCCAAGAATAGAATATCTCTGTTCTGAATGCCTCATGTGCTTCAATCACGAAGGTTACGGTCCCACCCAATGATGTGACTCCATAATCTAATAATTTCATAGTAAGTGCATGTCTGCAATTTTCTGAAATGTTAAGAGCAGCTTCCTCTGCACTAGTACCACTCATACCAGGTTTATGCACAATGTAGGCAATTATAATCCTTCAAGCTTAAACAAACCTACAGCCAATACATAGGATATACCTACTCAGCTGTGGTGGATTTTCCCTTCCCAGTCCAGACGTCTCTGGGTAAATGTGAGTAGGGGTCTCTGAGAAAGCACGACTGAACTACTCAGATTTGACTATTAAAAAAGAACCAAACTAACGATTGGTGCCATGTCGTGTAGTTCCTAATAATACATAGGATCTGCGCATTTAGACAACATAAACTAAGGGATTGGTGTCCAGAGTGATTTCGGAAATCCTCAAAGGATATGATAGCCTTTAGACTAGCTAGCTCACAGTGCCAGCATAAGCCCCCTAACTTTACCAAGAAGCTTATAGTTTCTGGAAACCATTGAACATGACAACCCTTGATCCTTCAGGGATCGTGGAATCAGTGCACTACTTTTTGCTCAGTCACCAGTGCTCATTTGGTCTCAGAGAGGTATACAGAATAAACAATGGGGACGTTTTCACTAAGCATTTATTGAACCAGCGTCATTCTAGTATAAAACATGTTTGCTGCGACAATCATTAGATAGAAACAGATATATAAGATTACAAGCACCAACATAGTAAATAAATAAAATGTAGAATTCTACCATGGTGCTAAAACAGTAAAGACATGCAGGCATATTTATACCTAGCATGTATGTGGGTGTAAAGCAAAGAATCCCCTTGGAAAGAGCCAACCCCATTACCTGATGGGAGAGAACGAAGGACCCCGTCTTTGTCTCAAGATGGACACCCCGCAATGGATGTTAGACCACTGTGTGCTGGAGCTTCTGCAGGCAGGGACCTCAGCGCCTAGTGTCAGCGTAAAGCTTCTCCTCTGGTTACCCAGCGAAGATGTGGTTCTTTAATACCCAAAAGGTAACCTCAAGGGTTCTACCAAGATATTTCATAGCTTGCCATTACGTATAGTGCACCTGTTGTCCAAGGATGACGATATTGGTGACTTTTTACAGAGTTATTATACAGAAGATGGTAATCCTGCTGTGAACGTTCTGGGCAGTGGATTAAGATATGATACTAGGAATCCTCATGCATAATAAATGAGGCCAGTTTCAGAGAAAACTGATCGACATTTATTCATTACATAACTAGGTAAAACGTCAGTGCCAGAACCGTTATGCAGAGCTAGGTAGGACGAATGTAGGTAAAAGGTTGTGTAGCTACCTAGGACTATATTGGGGTACACTGGGGCTCATGCCTGGCAAATGTTTAGCATGATGTCACATTCTGGAACATCCTAGCTCCAGACAGAGGAATCTTGCATGATCAAAATAGTCCCTGTAAATATGCTTATTCGAAGCAGTATTTTAATTTGTAAGACTTTATTTAGAAGAAGGTGGTAGTGGGACCACTGGCAAAAAAATACATATTACATACGTACTATTTTGAGGCTCAGCAGAAGGCAGGGATATCAATGGTGGAGCCGCCATCGTCTCAACCCGCTATCGGGAACACATATTTGGTAGATATGACACTAGCTGCACTGGCACCATATGGGCTCACAATTTAGGGCAGCCTACCCAGTGTGATTTCTGTCAATATCCCCTGCGCGCGCGCTACTGCCATTTAAAAAAAAAAAATTGTCTTTGTTTTTCAAAAAGAGTTTACATCAGTTGTCAAGTTTCCAAGACATACCATACAACTTTGTACAACATGAGCACCTTCTAATAATTTGACATTTTTGTAACGTGGTACAGCTACGCAAATACTTGGAATGTGTCATGGTAGCGCCACTGTCATTGTTACCATGATCTCATTGTTCTTTGTTCTCACACTGAATCCAGCAATTTTGCATCTTGAAAATGGTGCCTAGTTTGAGGAAGCGGAGCTAGAGACGGCAGTTGCTTCAAGGTGCCATGGCAAGATGGACCTGCCACCAAGGACATTGTCCTATCATAGTGGCTCTCACCTGCATGGCAGGGCGCTTTGGGGAAAAATACTTGCTGCAAAATTGGGATACTCTGGATTTAGCAGACCTTTAGCAGACAGTGTGATGGCAGTGGCGTAACTGAGACACTAGCAGTTCAGCAGATGGGCCACCAAAAGTTGGTTGAACCCTTAGACCTCCAACTTTCTCACGTTCTATTTATTTATTGATCGTATGTACTTATTTTTTATGGCTGGCTTGTTTGTTCTTTTTGCATGTGTAAGTGGCCAGAAGCAGTATACAAATCGAGCAGATTGTACAAAAAAAGACATACAAGGAAAAAAGTAACAAATAGACATAAATAACAACCAGAAAGAAAAACACTGTGATCCAAACACTACCTTTTTAAACTATTTCATGTATAAAGACTCATGCTAGGAAAGAGGACTATTAATACAGCAATGACATATTTTGATGTCTTAGTCACATTTCTTTAATAAACCCTGTGGTGTCTTATCATAAAACAAGTTATTGCATATCAATGTGCCATTTCACCCAGTTAGGTTATGCCCCGAGCTGCTGCAACATCAGAGTCCCATCACATTCACGAGTCAGTATCTGACTGCGAAGTTCTTGCTGTTGCCTTCCTCGGAGTGGATCCCTTGAGGACACTGGCTTGCCCGACTGGTCCTATACTGTCCTCGTCGCCGGGGTCACGCACTAGCACTTGCCGCTGGACCAGCTTAGCGTATAGTCCACCTTCTTCCATGAGCTGCTTGTGTGTCCCCTGCTGCACCACACAGCCCTTGTCCAGTACGATGATATGGTGGGCCTTCTCCACAGTGGTAAGCCGGTGGGCCACAATCAGCACTGTGTGCTTCTGCAGGTTGCCACTGACTGCATTCTGGATCTGGAAGAAAGTGAGAAGAGAAGGTGATTCCAGCGAAAAAACAATTTCTTCCCCTTTTCTTTTCAACTTGTTGCTCCTTTCTATTTTTTGCTTTGACCATAAGCACAATATCTATCTGTCTAATGCACACATCTGACTGAAATAATAGAGTGAAAAACTACGCCATGTTCACCTTCACAACTAATAGCCTGCAAGTCTGTTGCCACTAAACAACTCTTCCCAAAATGACTCACCTAAAATGGCTCTCTTCAAAACAAGTTTCATTGTGTATGCCAATGTCTTCCTCTTAATTTCACTATGTCCCTTTAATATTGCGTTTCATTAAAAACAAAACTATCTTACTTAGGATTCACTATTTTCTTATTAGTAACACAGTTTGTGCCTTATTGTTCATTTTAAAGTGAAATTCCAATATTATTTGCTTTCATTATGTACACATGCATATCTTTCAACCTCATTATTTTAAACTAAACTCAAATTAAACCATTGATAACAATGTTAGTGTCATTGTTGCTTGCTCTTTTTTTCCTAGCACGATGTCAGATTTAAACTCGCATTTAACTACAGGAAAATAAAACAGAAAAGCTAATTTTGATAGCCTCTATAAGTAAGATATCTCGTGCGAGTTCCCCTCTCTACTTGGGCGTCGCTTGTCACCCCAGGGATTTTATTTGTCTTTTGGTCATTACCTTTAGTGCTGTCTGACTTTGCTCACCTCCGCTCTACTTTTATTGCTTTTACTGCAGTTTGTCTCTCCGTTTTACTTTTACCTGTCTTTTGCTCATCCCTGTTTCACCCTTACAGGTGCTAACCGTTTAGCTATACTGTTTTTTCGTCTTCATAGTCCTTGACTCACTGTTATTTTGTGTCTGCATTGCCCCCTCTTGGTCCTATGATTCTGCCATATCTGCGTATGTATTGTCTTGCCTCTGTGCTGCCTGTTTTCTCCTCATACTGTTTTTTGCCGCCTGCTCGTTTTTCCCACCTTTTCTGCCGGACAGAGTCATCCCCATCAAGCCCATCAAACAAGCCAGTTGGTACACCATGGAATTAAGAACTGTGAAGCGCAACTGCAAGCGGCTAGAAAGGAAATGGTGCACAAGCAAAGAGACCTCAGTCCGAGCCACCTTCAAGGTGTCCCTCCACCATTCCCACCATCTACTGAAAGAGACAAAAAGGAACCCTTTAACCGACCGGATTGAAACCAGCTCTAACCACAGCGAAGAACTTTTCAACATCGTCAAGGAGGTATTGCCAAACCCTCAGCTACCGAAAACATCATCACCCCATATCAGAAACTTTGCAACTCCCTGGCGAACTTCTTCCTCGACAAGATTTCCATCATCTACAAAAATGTTGAACCCCAACCCACCGCCACTGACACCCTTAGACTCCTCGCTCCCTCGGATGCTGACCCGGATGCAAAATTCGACCATCTGCTCATCGCCTAGGACCAGCTCACCACACAAAACCCCACAGCCATTATGAACTACGTCCACTCAGGAGCCCCCACAGAACCCTGCCACCACCACATTTTCAACCTCGGAAGAAAGATGATCAGTAGCGAGCTCACTGCCATTTTCAACTCATCCATTACCACGGCCTTCTTCCCCGAAGCATGGACAAATGCAGAAGTCAAACCCCTTCTCAAGAAACCCTCCACCGACTCCAGCGAACTCAAGAACTACCATCCCATCTTGCTGCTCCCCTTTCCCGCCGAAGTCCTTGAAAAAGCCATCAACTGCCAACTTACTGAACACCAAGAAATCAATAATCTTCTGAACCCCTCCCTATCTGAATTCCGCACCAACCAGAGCACCGAAACCGCCCTGATCGCTGCCACGGACGACATCAGAACGCTCCTGGACCAGGGAAGAACAGCGGCCCTGATCCTACTCAACCTCTCAGCAACATTCAACACTGTATCCCACCACATCCTTAGGCTTCATCACTTCAGAATCCAAGGAGACGCCTTCAAATGGATCACCTCTTTCCTCACTGGAAGAACCCAGAGAATCCGCCTACCACTTTTCACCGTGGAACCCAAGAACATCATCTGCTAGATCCCGCAAGGCTTGTCCCTCAGCCCAACACTGTTCAACATCTACATGACACCCTTGGCCAATATCGTCAGAATCCACAGATTGAACGTTATATCCTACGCAGACGACACCCAGTTCATCCTCTCACTATCAGAAGTCCCCAGCACCACAAAGGCCAACACATTGGATTCGTTTGAGTCATACCTCACATAACAGTGAGTTTTTTACCTGCCATGATGCAATTTGTGGACACCGTAGTCAATAAAGTTTTGGCCACCTTAAAAACATCTCAACACGAAACAGCTATAAATATAGAATCCCACGGAGTCACAGCTTACGTAATACGAAGTCACGTGACGAGTTACGACGCGCGTACGTCAGACGCGGGTGATTTTGAATACCGTAATTGTTTGATAGTGTATACTCGGACATCTCCGTCTCTAACTAGAATTTTAACTACAAACCTTTACATTTTAGAGTGGATTTAACGAGTTTCTCACAATCAAGTTTGTCAGGTAAGGGTAATTTGATATGGCAGAAATTTAGTAAGCATATCACACCCGTTAGCAGTACGAGGGTGATTAACATGGATATCTTGCATTATCATTGTAGATCCATCGGGTTGCCCATTTATATCGGTAAGATTCTTTTGGTTTCAACATGTTGAGAGTAGCTCAATGAGTAACATGGTATTCGTACTTACGTTCTGATGTTGATTTTTAGATACGTTTGTTTCGGAGGCAGTAAGCTCATTTTGGGTTTCCGTTTTAAGACACTTCACATTTGAAGGTAATGGAGTATTTTACTTACGTAGCTACCGCAAGTAGATGTGCGAAGCATGCAATCTCATTCACTCACAACTCTTTTAGTAACGAGGAAGTGAGAAGCAGGAAATGCGCTTCTATGAGTCACATTTGGGCTTAAGGGATCACTTGTCACAGTTAAGTTTGCATGTAGGCGTCTCCACTTGATTTCAGGGATACGACAAATGTGCATTTTCTCAGAATCACCGTACACTTAGGTAGCTTGACCGTCACAATTATGATTTGTCACACACAGATATCTGAAGTCAGTTTGACGTCTTTGCATATATACTTGAAGAGTGATATATTGTTTTCGTTTTTTTTCTGCACTGTTCCGACAGGAGGCCGCAGACCATACTGGAAAGCATCAAATTATTTTTGCCTGATGAAGGGTCTTATAACCCGAAATGCATTGGGTCCGCTTCGATTGAATGACATATAAAATGTTTTGAGTATATAGTCTCAAACATTTGAAGGCTATTATGTTTGTATTGCTGACATTCTTGTGATGTAAATATTTGGTTTGTACATAACGTATATGACAAAAATCATCAAATGAAAGAGACTTTCGGAGTCACAAATGTATACTTTGTTTAATTGTTGATATAATAGACTGAAAATATCTTTACTTTAAAAAGAAGCCCTAGGAACTTCACAAAGTGCACTGTGAGTTAAAACGGAGGTTCTCCGCTTTTGTTTTCAGTGTAATTTTGTCCACAGGGCTACAGGCAGGCCCTTAAGCCCACAGCAGCACGCATTGTTAAAAAAGATGTTATCACATTAAAAACCTTTGAATATAATTTCTAAATCAGGTGTGCAGGTTGGAACCCATTTCAATACGGTAGTTTATATTCTGCCAACAAACATTTTGCAGAATGATATTTAAAACATGAGATTTTAGTAGAATATCCTGTTTGGGAGTAGGTGAGAGGAGTAAGATAGAGTGTTGAAACTTCGAAGAAGCAAACACTGAGATGAAAAAAAGAAGACATGTTCACACCATGGGTAAACAGGCTCGGAGGATTGCCTTGTGCTAAAAGAGGACATGAACTTGGAGAGACTCAACTTAAAGAAGATTCCTGAACAGAGGTGGAAGGAAGGACCTAAGTGGCAGCAGATTTGTTCACAGAGGAGAGGAGGGGAGAAAAGAGGAGAGGAGGGGTTGAGACGGGAGGAGAGGGGAGGGGAGAGGAGAGAGGAGAGGAGGGGAGAAAAACCTGGAGTGGTGATAAGATGGGAGTGACCCAATGTGGAAGTTGGGAAAGTCATAGCTTGGTAAAGCCAGGATAGGATTCTTGTGAACACTAGATCCAAAAATGGATTAGACAGAGATAGAGAAAGGAAGAGGACGAAGAAGAGGAGATCTGAATATGGGCAATGCATCAGGAGGGCAACATCATAGGTGAGGTGGTCAGAGGCATCCAGGACTGGTACCAACCATGCTTTAACACATGATCAACATCTATGCAGACACATGTCTTGACCCCTGTGTCGGGCCCACAGGCGTGTGAACTGCAAGCATGAACAAATGTGAGGCAGCAGGAAAAGACAGAGGAACAAAAAAGATAGCTACAGAACAAGTAGGAGAACACTAAACAGGGATAGCTCAAAAAACAGCATCTCAATAACCTGCTGGGAGGGAAGGATGCATAGCATAGTCACCTCACTGTTAATAAAATCTTAGATTTCCTCTGCGATGAAGTTAGGAATATCCCCACTGAATTGTCTATGTTTTGTGGTATGACAAACCCTGTCATACATCTTGGCCCTAGTTCCTTGCTTTACTCATTCCTAAGGTAAACACGAATGTTAGTTAATCGGGAGCTTATATTGCAGAAGATGCCATTCTGAAATATGCGCTGCCTTCCAATAAGGCTGGATTCATTAATTGCATTTTTCTTCTACTGCACCATAAAAAATTGGTTGATCATACGCATAGCATACATTCATCAAAACATCAGATTTGATACTGTTTAAGTCCACACTGCTGGAAAGTGTAACCGCACATGAGTGCCAGGCAGATAGATCTGCATGTCATCAACAATCAAATGCAACGTAAAGGACCCTGAGGATGGACTTGAGAGAATGGTCATACTTCTATACTAAGAATTCTTAACTTCTCACTTCAATACTTCTAAAGGTTTATGTCTCAAGAAAGAATTTGAAATGCCACAAAATACACAAAATTTTGAAATTTGGGAACAATGGGGGAAAAGGGTTAGGGAACAAGAAAAGGACTGGGAACATAAAGAGGAGATGGGAGAGGAAAAAGGGACATGTTAAGGTGTGTTAAACTTTAAAGTGTTCAAAAAAGAAGTAATAGTAGAAATAAGTAAACAAATGAGAAGTAAATATTTGAAGAAAGACCCCTGCAAAGTAAAGAAATATTGAAAAAACAAGTTACAACCACAAGTTCTTATTTGGAAAAGCTGAGAAAACAGAAGGGGTCCGAAGTCCATAACCACAGTAGGATTCGAGGAGAAATTCTCTATGCAGGCCACAGCTTTTGGTGAAAGTGCAAAGATAGTTAACACTCAAGATCCTTCTGAGAATCACTGGCTTTTCAGGATGGCATGGATCATTGAGTGAATGCAGCAGAGAAGTCCACTAAGATAAGAACTGAGAGTTGCCCTGTCTGTTTCCCACTTCTAAGACATTTCGGTAGAGTTTATTCCGACCCCAGTGCATTATGAAAAACAGATGGGAATCTGTCCAGATCACCAAGATGTTTACTAATACTAAAGCTGCTGGGTCACCTGCGCTCAAAGACCTTACCCTCCCAAGGCAGACCCAGCATTGGAATGAAGCTACTCACAACAGAAGGTTCAGCAAAGGAAGTAGTACTAAAGCAATAAACAGCTTAGGTACCCCCAGCATAATGAAGAGATTAACCAGAATAGCATGAATTGGAAACTAAGAATTTCATTACATTTCATGTCCATATTTCCCATCTAAAAACCCCAAAAGGCCATGAAGGGTTGACACGAGCCAGTGACCCTTTTCTATATTTTTCATTTTCTGAAAGAAAAATAAATCCTTTCAATCCTATATTTAAAGTGTAATCAGAATTACAGCATAAGAATCCACTGCCTTACAGCTGACAGTAACAAGAGGAAGGAGATTTACAGCCTGGTGCAAACATTAGCCGTAAGAATCTCTTGTCCAAATACCATTGGTGTTTTCCAAATTATGCGCCGGATTTTTCACAGTGATGCTCAACTAGGAACTAGCACAAGCAAACAGTATTTCACAAGTTTTCCACATCATTCCCAATCTCTGAATCGGTGCTAATGCTCTAATGTGCACAAATACATCTTGTGCCTGTTGTAACACCACTGTCAGGGTCTAAATGACACTGTAAATAGCAACATGGGATAGTGTACACAAGACAATCCAAGGGTATTTGAGCTGTTATCAACTACAGGATGATTCACCTCTTATTTGGGGGAAGGTAAACCTAACAGACAGTTAAAATTAAGAATGCATGTTTGCTACAAGCCCCAATCAATTTTTTCAACAAGACTGCATCCTTGCTAATATTCAACCACTGAACAAGCTGAGTCTTTGAACTGGAGTGTATGCCGTGCTAACGACAAGTGTTACTACAAAGCAAGTAAATGGTGCTTATTTTCTCAATCGCAAAACTCCACACTGTTGTCTTCAGATCACACACAGATCCATGCATCAAGTGACCTATCCTGACAAGCTTTCTTATTTTCTCCATGGATTCTTGCCTTTGTGGTATATACATCCACCAGACATACTCACTGCGTGTTCACTCTCTGCATCCAGGGCACTAGTGGCTTCATCCAGGATCAGGACCCGGGGGTTTCGGATTAAGGCTCTGGCAATAGCCACCCGCTGCTTCTGGCCACCCGACAGCTGTGCGCCTTTCTCACCCGCTTCTGAGTAAATGAAGAAACCCGTGCAGTAAGACATTGTGGGTTCTGGAATCAGTTAGTACAGTATTTGTTTGACCTAAAATTGCTATGAAAAATTCCTAAGATTAGCAAGAAATCAGGATCCCTAATAATATGAAAGCAGTTATTATTGTATTTACAGTGTATGGGAGTTGCAAGCCTATAACAGCAAGTGCTGTAGAAATAGTTTGCTTCAGAAGCATATTCCATAAACCTTTCACAAAAGCAGAGGGCATGTTCCCATAAAGACATCCAACAAAATGACATCCTTAAAAACTCGAACATTTGTAACTACTATTGTTATGAGTGCAGTACTGCCGTAAAGTTGGTATGGTCTAAAGTACTCCTAATTTGTATTTTATTTGTAGTTCAGCATTTCAGGCTACTACATTTAGACACCCGATGACCTTGCTAGCCTGTTTTACCATCTTGGGTGATACTAGGAAAATCTCAATCTCTCTGCGATTCAGTTCCATTTACTTCCAAAAAGTGAAAGCGCTTAGAAATAGTGTACTATTAAAATGTGATGTCAAGACCAGCTAAACAGTTTCAGGAGATATTTGCAACCTTTGACATAGCTAACCATTGTGCTGTCTTTCAGGACCTACAAACGTTCAGTGATGCTCAATCTTGCAAACATTTGCCAGAGTCTCCCTCTTCCAGTGCTGCAGATCAAATTCCAGTTTCCGGCTGGCTTCTAAAAATTGGAGCTCTGGTTTGAGAGAAGGTGGCTCTTAAAAAGGAATTTGGCCCGTCACACCATGTTTCTGTTTCGGTCCTTGGCCTTCAAGGTACACAATCTGTGATTTTGAACCTCTCCCTGGTTATAAGGACAATCGCTTGATCTCCATTGAACTCCGATGAATACCCTCTGATCTGAATGTACCTACTCCCACTAGGTACCATTTGTTGTTGGTTCCGCTACAAGCGGGTTTCACTCCTCCTGTACAGACTGCCTCGCCTGAGTGGTGCTGTTATAATGTGTTTTGCGCTTGATCCTATGACAATGACAATGTCTATGACCTATGACTGATCTCATATATGCTCATCTATATCCTTATGCGATGTCATGATACTTTGTTCTTATTTTTACTACAGTATCTTGCTGATTGCTGTTGTTGTTACTCACTCACTTGCTTAACTCTTTTTGTCCTTGATCATCTGTAAAGCAATGTGATACCCGCCTGGGTCATGTCTGCGCTATATAAAACTATAAATAAATAAATTTGAAATGTTTTCTTGTTAAAATTGCGTATGTTTTCAATTGAAATCTTCCTTCCCAAAATGTTTGTGTGTGTGCAAGGGAGTAGTCAGAAAATTGAAATGCCTCCCCACTTAGAACTAAACCTTTAATGACACGGAGAGAGCGAAGCAAGTAAGCCTGACCCTTCCTACAATAATGACCATTCCATCCACCCATCCTTTTACCCAGTCATTCACACTTCCACCATCAATCTAATGGTCATTCCATCTATCCATCCATCATTTCATATATCATATCATTTTTCCTTCCAGCCATTCTGCCTGTGTTCTTTTTATCTTTCCTGCCATCCTTCATCTCTCCTTTCACACTCCCATCTTTCCATGTTTCATTCCTTCCTTTTACATTTTCCGTCTTTCTAGCTTTGACTTTCAATCTTCCTTTCTTTTAGCATCTTATTTTTTTCTCTCTCGTTTCCTCTCACTTCATTTGCAGCTGTCTCCATTGGCCATCATTTCTTTCTCAGTCCCTTTAAATGAACTTGGCTCACTTAGCAGCTCTTGAGCCTCTCGTCTCAGTCAGGACCTGGTATTAACGAGTTATTAGGAGCTTTTGCCTGCAGAATCCAACAAGAATTTGCAATGCAATAGGTCTCGCGTTTGCCTGAGTTTGAGCTGTTGACATCGCAAATAACAATGCCGTTTATTTTTGTTTTCGTTTTTAAATCATGAATAAAAGGCATTGTCATTTACAATGCCAATAGCTTAAATTTGCGTAAATGCGATACCTATTGCATTGTAAATGCTTGTTATATAACGCTAACTCGACCAGAAGGCATCAGAGCGCTTCACATGAGCACCAGCTGCGTTACAGACGGACACATTCATATTGTTAGGCACGGGGGAATAAAGTGATTTGCCCAGAATCACAGAGGAGGAGCGAAAAAATCATTTCTACCACAAAAGAGAACAGAAACAAGGTTAACTAGGTCCTAACTTATTCCATAATTTATACCTATCGTATAAGAGGTTAAACATAATGGCAATAGTGAAAGCAAACGCTATAAGGAATACATTGAATAGTCGGGGACCTCTCACAGAAACATCTTGACCCCTGACAAACAATGGAACGGCGGGTAAAAGAACCTACCTCCCGTACCCCGACAGAAGTCTAACATCCGGTCTCCTCTACTTTGTCTCCGACTCTAAGCGACCAACTTCAACATGCGAAGGGATCATCACACCGCTGGTTGAAAACTGACAGACTAAGGGAGTACTATTAAAGTCATTTGGATTATGCTCCGCTGTCATCCCTGCGAAAGGTTATTACAAAATAACACGCCCCCAAAAGACAGCCCATCCATCGCCATAGAAGCCGCTACCTCAGTGACACGGGAAGACAACGCGCCCTGCTTCGGACGAGACCGGGTTGTGCTCTGGAAAATATAGCCCAGCCATATGGGAGCCGGTGCTAAAGGTTCAGTGCTAGCGCCACAGCTGTCGGTTTCAGCGGTGACCATCTAATGACGAGTTTGGGAAGTCAATATGCTGGGTAATTCAGACACTGTGCTACACCTATTTCTTTTCGCCTACCAGGGTTTAGTCCTCCTGTCTCTTATTCAAGTTACAGACACCGAGTCACAGACGTACAAGTAGCGGACCCGGTGTAGTGTGTGAGGGTGCAAACCATAATGGGACAAGAACTGGGCGCCTCCTTCAGTGGGCAGCGCGTGAAAGCACGCGTTGTGCTGAAACGCCGCGAGCCGTACACGTGCACATTGCCTGTCCGGACGCGTGCACATCTCCTGTCCCACTTCGGAAGCTAAATTGGCAACAATAGATCTCGCCAAAGCGAGCAGTGCATGCGCTGCATCGCTAGGCGAGACCTAAAAATGAAACTAATAAACGTTTTAGAGAGACATTTCACCGGGCCATTGGGCCCAGTGTCAACCTCCACTTTCACTGCTAGGCAGGGGAGGGGGGGCGGGGGGGGGAGGTTAATGAAGCTACTGCTTCCGGATCAGCAGGTGTACTGACTGTAGCAAAGTCAGAATTATAAGCAGTGTTATTTATTGCACCCAATAAATAACATACCCATTCTACAATTTCCTGCTAGAGAAAAAATGTAAATATTGTCTTCAACTTATTTTATGAATTATGAAAGGTATGCTGAGAAAATGCTGAGCAACAAGCTAGATCATCACGTCGTTGTGTAGGTAAAGTATTGTCGTCTGTCTTTAAGTTTGTCCATACCTTGGAAGAGTTTTCAGAACATGCTCACTAAGTCAATATCTATTAACATAGCTACTCTTGCATTCAGTTGACAAAGGACAAGGAGGAGGCCTACCCTAATTACTTCAACAATATAACATAAACATAAATGCCACAGTCAACTGAGTGAGCTGTGTATGAAATAGTCCCAAACTCTCAAAGGGACAATTTTGAGTCATACACATAAAGGCGGACATCAGCGAAGGTCAGAAAAGTTGCGCCAGGTAGTGTTGCAAAGGCAGCATCCATTATGATTTTGAAGATGGCACCAGTATTCAACGAAATGGGATTGGTACCTTGTTAACTTCAATGGTGGTAACCAGTTCACATAGTTCATCGTGAAGATGTTTCCTGTAATGGAGTACATTTTGGCTGTTCTCTGTGATTCTCTATCTAGATTTTGATTTAGAATACGAGCAACGGCTCCTCTGTTAAGGCGGAATAGCGCCGCCCCACTGCTCTCTAAGCAGTGCAAAAAGGAAAAATAAAATGATAATAACAAAATGTAATCATTTTATTTTTCTGTACTGAGCCAGTTTAGGGTGGGCGGGCGGGTTTGGCTGCCATCACACAGGAAGGAGTAGTGGTGGGCACCATAAGTGTGCATGACGGTTTAGCCGGCCGTCTTAGGATGGCCAACCCGACATGCGCATCTTAGCATTTCTCCACCCAGCTGTGTTGCACAGCTGGGTGACAGTCCCAGGCTCCCAGTCACTGTCTGAGCGGCAAACCAGGCCACTCAGACCAATCACAACTCTGCTGTCATGCTGGTAATGATATTACCAGCATGACAGCAGCGTTGTGATTGGCTTAAGGGCGTCTGGGAGCCTGTGTGATGGGAAAGAGAACGGAGGAGGCAGCGGCCGGCAGGTAAGTGATCTTTTAGTTTTTCTTCCCCAATAACCCATCTCCTGACCCACAATTCTGTTTACTAGCAGTAGCCACTGACGAGCAGATGTGTTCTACTGTATGCTTGGTCTTCTCAGCCAGGGATTTAGAAGATCTCAGCAAGGAAGAGGACTCGCGGGATGCCCTACTTTCATGTTCACTCCTGCAGACACTTAAGAAGTGGCTTACTTTTTCGATAGACAGCAGCCAGGCAGGCACATGGATGTGGCAGATTGAAACCACAGTCGTAGCTCGTGCATTAAGATTCATTTCCTTTGGGTCGTATTCAGATTCATTAACGGCATTGCAAATCTTGTGCCAGCTGAAAACTTCAGCTTGATAGCCATCTATGTGCTATGCTCTGGCAATAACTAGAATTTCTTGCAGATTTCGAGATACTTGGAGCAGTTTTGTGTGAAAAGTGGCAAATTCGCTGCCTCTAGCAAATTGAAATCAAAGGGCCTCTGCATAGTTAGAATTGATAATACTGTGGAATATCGAGCATAGGAATATTGTGGTATCAGAATATTGTTTACAAAATATTCTTAACTCCACATCTTCGCCCCTTGAAGATATCTTCAAGGCAAACAGATGTGGAGTTAAGAATAGTAAATCCATTCTTATGTTTGTATTGGGAGATGGAAACTCATAAAAAACACTTTAAGGGAAAACATGACAGCGCTGAGTGGGTGGGGACTTAGGGTTGCCAAATGAGACAAAACAGGGCTTGGACAGAGAAAGAAAACTTTGAGAAGTATAGAGACAAGCAAGAAAGATAGAGGTATCAAAAAGTAAGGAAACAAAGAAAGATACTTTGAAAGTAAAATGAAGAGATGGAAAGAATGTACAAAGGAATAATGCAAGGAAGGAATGGCGAAAAGAAGGAATGTAAAATTATGGAAGGAAATATGGAAGGATGAGTGAAAGGAAGTAAGAGTGAAAGTAAGTTTGAAGGAGAAGGTGGAAATGAAAGAAGGGAAAAAGGGGAAATGATGGGATGATGAAAGGGTGAAGAATGGATGGATTGAAGGGAGAAAGAATAGATCGGTGGAAAGGTTAAAATGTGAAGCCAAGAAGCAAAGTGAACTAGTGATATATCACAATAAACTCATATTCAGAGGGGCCTGCTTAGTCTTTCCTCGTTCCCTCCAGAGCCAACTAGAGGACCGGGCACATGAGGGTCACTGGGGCATTGCGGCCATAAAGCAACTACTAAGTCAAAATGTTTTGTTTCCCTTTTTGACGACCTTGTGATGAAAGACATTGGGAGACTGCCATGACTGTCAGACCCTTGGGGAAAGAAAGCTATAGAATCCCTACAGCTGTCCTCCCTACCAGCGAACACCCGTGATCAAGTTGCAGGTTACTTCTTTGATCCCAATGCCATGGGCCAGCATCTGTCAGCTGTGATGTGGAAGGCTCTAATTTTTCCGAAGTACTGTCCCTCCTCAGCACTGCAACCAATGTAGTCCTACATGCCCTAAACAAAATCATCTCCATCATTGGTATTCAATCCATAGTGACGTCGAACAATGGACCTGCTTTCACTGGAAAGGAAGGCAAAGACTTTGCAACGCTCCTCGGTTTTGAACTTCAGAAAAAATCCCCATTGTGGCCACGGCCAATGGCATCACAGAGAGATCCATGGCAACATTAAAAAAGGCACTCCAGATTGTGACCACCAACAGATCCTCCATCTCTGAAATGCATTGTCAAACTGTACGCAGCTAAAGAGCACTGCTGGTGCCTCACCCCCGGTATGATACTTCCCCTGCACTCAAAAAGGGATGCTCAGGTGGGGGAGGAAGGCGAGGTAGGACCAAGACAAGTAATGCAACTGCATATCACTGTACTACATACAATTAACCTGCAGCCAGATCCTCAAGATTTCAGCACTTGCATGTTGTAAGAGCATGGAAATTAAGGTATCCAGTTTGATAAAACCTGTGCATCCAGGATCTTGTTTGTGAACTACGGCGATCTCAGAGTTGAGAATTAAGGACTCCTTGTTTTAGACCCAACAGGTTAAAAACTAGGCCGCTTCTTCACCCTGCTGTTTACAGTGCATCTTTTAGGATCTGTAGCACTTACAAAATCTCAATGTAGTCAACCCTAAACATATTTGAAACTGATTTCCTAGTGTTAAGATGTTCATATTCAGGAGCTATTTACCTGTGCAATAGCCATCTGGCAGCTCTGATATGAAGGAGTGTGCATTGGCCTTCTCTGCTGCTTGAACAATGGAGCATTCAGGAGCCGATTCCAAGCCATACATGATATTGTTCCTTATGGACCGAGCAAAAAGAACTGGCTCCTGAGAAACCAGGGACACCTAGCAGAGAAAACACATTATGAGATTGGCAACACAGCACAAGAATACTGTACCAGGTGCAGAAATCAAAATACATATTTTTTAATATGTATAGAGGGATGTGGTGTGATCATAGGACATTTCTACTTTGGTGGGTGGCTGGGATGGTCATTATCATGGTAGCTGGTGTCTATAAAGTTACTAGGAACCCTTTGGTCAAAGGCATCCAGGTTGACACTTACCAATGAGCATTTCAATGTCTCCCATACAGGTAGTGGTCTCAAATATCAGATCTTGAAACCACATGCGTTTAGCAATAACCACAATAGCTTTTAACCACTTTATGCTTCTCCCGAACGCTACCCGATGTCACCGCAGCAGCCTGGAAAGTGCATGTTGGATGCATGCATGTATTAATTTATGTGTATTTGTGAATGTGTGCTGTGAATGGTTGTGTGCATATGCTTGTGAATGGTACATGTATGTGTGTGTGCTTGTAAATAGATATGTGTGACTGAGTGTGCACGTGTATGTGTGTGTTTGTGCGAGTGGTTGGGTGGAAGAGAGGAACAAGTTACTTACCTTCAGTAATGCCTTATCTGGTAGAAACTCTATCTTGCCACAGATTCCTTAGCTATATTCCCAAGGGGCTAGACTGGATCGGGAACATCTTGAACAGTACCTCTCTGCACCAGTAGGTGGCTTCGATCGGCTCTGAATTCGGCATCAGCCGTCCCGGAAGTGATATGGGCGGTGCCTATAGAAGTGCAACCCAAGCGGTTGGGTCAGTAAGAAATCTGTGGCTAGACAGAGTCTCTACCAGATAAGGCGTAACTAAAGGTAAGTAACTAGTTAATCTGATATGAGACTTCTAGCTGCAGATTCCTTGCTTTATAATAGATACCAAAGCAATATCTCCCTGCGTGGGTCTGCGAACTGGTTCAGACTAAAAAGTCCCGGAGGACCGAATGGGCAAAGTGCCTGTCAGAACAGACCTGACTCTCAAGGCAGTAGTGCTTGGTGAACGTGTGCAAAGATGCCCACATCGCAGCTTGACAGATGTCGAGGATGGGGACTCCGCAAGCTAACACAGTAGTCGCAGCTTTGGCTCTAGTGGAATGAGCCTGCATGCCCTCAACGGGTTGCTTTTTGGCCAATGCATAGTAGATTTTAATGCAGAGTACAATCCAAATAGAGAAGGTTCATTTCTACACTGCTTTCCCCTTCTTTGCTGGAGCAAACCCAACAAAAAGCTGATCGTTCACCCCGTGTTGTCTGATGCGATTGATGTAGAACGACAATGCTCTTTATGGGGCCAAACTGTGGAGCTTCTCCTCCACCTTGGAGGGCTGATGCAGAGCAAAGAAGGCCGGCAGCATGATGCTTTCTCCGACATGGAAGGGTGCCACCACCTTAGGCAGAAAGGAGGCATGGGTGCGGAAAACCAGTTTGTCTGGGAAGAAGCTGGTGTATGCATGGTGAACAGAAAGCGTTTGCAGTTCGCAGGCCCGTCTGGCTGTTGTGATGACCACGAAGAAGACTGTCTTGATTACCAGGAGTCTTAGGGGCAATTATGCATGGTATCAAAAGGTGAACACATTAAGAAAGTTAAAGCTAAATTAAGGTTCCATTGGGGCATGACAAAAGGTTTGGGTGGAAACACATGTTGGAGGCTGTTAGACCTGTCAGCCCTTTGGCAGTTCCCTACTCATTTTTTTTTTTTCCCTTTTCCGTCTCATTTTTTTTCTGTCCACTAACTACTTTTTGGGTGTTAACGTAGAGGCTCTGGGCGCCTCATTCTCACTTGCTGAGGGAGAGGCGCAAGGTGCTTCACTGAAGAAACAGGAAGAGGGAGGTTAGTCTCACAAAATGGTGGTCCCAACTGTCACCTCAACACCTGAGCCATAGACTGCCATGAGAGGTTCCGGAACCTTCTAGGCCACTCTGGCCAGTCAGGCCCCAGGTGATAAATAGAGGTGAGGGCAGGGCGGCCATTTTAGGACTTAGTTGAGCTGTGAGGTAGCCAGGAGTAAGGCACCTGAGTGGAGAGGTGGCTGCGCTAGATAGGGAATGGACAGGTCTTAAGGTCTGTGTGACTTCCCTCATCAGTGGACACCACCCTCAACCTTCTGACCGGTCCCTGAACGCAGCCAATGACTTATAAGGACATCGTTACCCTGGGGACTCCCAGGTAGTCAGTATCCCTGAAAGAGGACCCGGGAAGGAATCACCGTTTGGGACTACCTATCCCTCATCCCTGTTGGGCCTGGATGTTGAATCAGGCTGGCCTTAGCGAGTGTCCATCATCCCTGACTAAAGGGGAGATGTCCGTGCCCAGTAACTAAGAGATCTTCTCACCAGCTTCATGTGAGCCCGGCTCCCTTAATTTCTGCCCCCCCCTGCCTGAGCCCTACCTGGACCGTTCACCGCCACAGTGCCGGGTCCGTGAGGCTGCCTGTGGCCCAGGGAGAGGCCTGGGATCGCCGGGAGGTCTGAGGAAGTGACGGGACCTCTTGGGGAGTGCTGGCAGGCATTGCGTCAGCCGGCTGAGGAGAGACTCGCATCCAGGAAGTGCGGGCCGGATCCGGCATTGAAGCCGCCGCCTGGAGTCACGTGAGCGGGGCAGACGCCGAAGCGCCGCCCCGCTGTTGCCAGCTGAGAGAGGAGGCCGCGGGAGTGCTGAACTGAGGACGCGGAGGTGAATTGGGGCAGCGCCTGGCCTGTGGCGACCGCTAGGGAGTGAGTCCAGCGGGCTGTGGGGAGCGGAGGAGCGAGGCTTCCACCAGCGGAGGAGACCCTCCCGCAGGGTAGTCCTTGGGGGAGGCGGTTGGTGGTTGTGCCCTGTTCTTCGCCTTCCCCCCTTTGAGAGATCTTCTTGTCAGCGCAGTGAGCCCCGTCTGCCCCGAAGAGGTGGGAACTCGGCTCCGGTTTCCGCTGAGCTTCGTGAGAGGAGGACACCAAGGAAACAGTAAGCTGGGCATAGAAAGAAGGGGGGAGAACCGAGAGAGCACAGAAGAGCACATGAGAGCCCACATTTATGGACAGATGACGTCCTTTTAGACCAGATTGTCGGTCCCTGGGGAAGCCAGGGTCGAGGTTAAAAACACCGATACATGGTCCTAATCCCACGTGTGACTAAAGTCAATGTAGTAGTAATTTCACGCATAGTGCTGAAGGCAGCAGATCGAGTTCTGGTAACAGCGAGAGTTCATGTGTACTGCCTACATGGGAGGGATGAATCGTGATGATAAAGAACCTACAAATAAACTGCCTAGATGTAACTGAGTAACTGCCAGCAGCAATGTCATTCTCCAGCTAGTATCTGAATGTAATAAGTTAATTGTCAGGGATAGTATAAGAGTCAGAGAGTATAGCCGTTAGAGAAACCATCTGTCAGAAGAACACTGTGTAGACTAAATGATTTTCTGAAATTGTGTAATATGTCAACGTTGGGCGGAGCGTCCCCTGCGGGGATTTAACTTAGCGCTCCTGAGTCAAGGCAGGATGGGAATCCCTGAGGGTGTTTAAATAGCTGCTGTACAAAAGTAAAGAAGGGAATGGTACTGACAATTTAAATGCAATGAAATGTTTTAATCTGAAATGTGATACTGATTAACCACGTTTGAGAAGGAAAGATAAAGACTTCTGGTAAACTTTAAAATTGATCGGTGTAGTGTCATTTTTAAGTGGTGTTGCGTTAAGGTGTGAGTTGGGTGTGATGCAAGCACGATCTGCCATAGTGGGATAAAAGCCTGTTGGCCTGAGCCAAGCTACCTCAAGGACGTTAGGTCCAACAAGTTGGTGTTCAGCGGTGGGATCCTGAGTCTATGCTTGCATCCACTCATTAGCAGTTTAGCGCGCGCCACACCCTACACCTGATTGTTTTTATTGGAGTTTTCTCCAGGTTGTCTCCCTGATTGGAATTTTTCGAAAATTGTCCTGTCCTGTGGTGTACTTCCTTTTAAAGGAAGGTTCTCCTATTGCAAAGTTCTTTTCTGCAGTGTTGGGTCCCACCTGGTAGGATGGAGTTTGAGTTGGGTAGGCTGGAGGAGTATACTGTAACTCAACTAAAGGAATTCTGCCAGGAGAGGGAGGTATTTTTCAAGCAGGGGGCGAAGAAAATAGAACTCCAAACTAGCTTGAGAGCCTGGGTTATGGCCCATCCTAGCGGAAAACGGGAGGAGGAGGGACCAGGGCCAGACATTACGGAGGGGACCGAATTACTTTTTCTCCCTGAGAGCGGCAACATGGACGTAGGACCTAGTGCCCCTTCAAGAGCGGGTAGTAGCGCTTCGGGGGGGAGCCTGTCTTCAGCTGACTTAGTTGACAGGAGGGAGGAGAGGCAATTCAAAATGGATTTAGCCCGCCTGGAAAAAGAAAGGGAGGAGCGGAGGTTCCTCCGTGAGCTCCATCTGAAGGAATTGGAACTCAAGGCCCTACAGCTTGGAACCCCCAGCAGTCCTAATGGTGGCAGCGTACATAGAGAGATCACCAGGGAGCCCAGACCCTATCTGCCAAAAGATGTAGTCACCAGCTATGGTGTCGGGGATGACATTGCTAAATGGTTGGCTGCCGATGAGGTCTCCTTACGAGCCCATGGGATCCCCGAAGCTCAGTGGGGGGGTGGTCTATATAGGTATATGCCTCCGATGGGGAGGGATGCCCTGTTAGCTCTGGAGCAGCGAGAACAGACCGATTACCCCACCATGAAGGTCGCCCTAATTAGAAAGTTTGGGCTGACCCCTGAGAAATACAGGCAGAGATTTCGGGGTAGTCAAAAGCTAGCCACCCAAAATTGGGTGGACTTCCTGGACTACGCCAAGAAGGCCTTGGAGGGCTGGGTACAGAGAAGTGAGGTGAAAGACTACGAGGGGTTGTATAACCTGATTTTAAGGGAGCACCTCCTCGAGAAAAGTTTTCCGGAGCTGCGTCAACACCTGGTGGACAGCAAGCTAACTAATCCTAGGAAGCTTGCAAAGGAGGCGGATATCTGGGCAAGTACCCGGGTATCCTCAAAAGGGACTGGAGGGAATTTCCAAGGGGCTGGTCAGGGCGCCCCCCAGAAGAAAGAGGGGGGAGACAAAAAGGAGTTCTCTAAAGGCCCCCAAAAGAGTTCGCAGGGGAAGGGATTAGGATTCCCTCCTAAGGTTGGCCCCCACAAACCCCTTTATCCTGACCGTGGTCAGCAGCCTAGGGTTGTCCGTTGTTATGAGTGTGGTGAGATTGGGCACTACAAGGGGGATGCCAAGTGTCCCAAGAGACCACACCCTCCCATTGGAGGAAAGACACCTGGGCTGGCGAGCGTAGTGCTCGGGGAGGAGTTGCCCCTAGATAAGGGAGGTGAGTGGGCAGGGCTAACCCTAGTGTCCCTAGGGGATTGCGAGATGGTTCCTAAGACCCATGTGCCCTCAAATACTAATAAGTACAGGCAATGGGTCACCATCAATGCCCAGAGGGTGGAGGCTCTGAGGGACACTGGAGGCAGCATGACTATGGTAAGGAGTCAGCTGGTGTCCCCAGAGCAGATGATTCCCAACGTAGTCCACCCGGTTGTGATGGCTGACAACCGAGAGGGTCACTATCCGGTGGCCCAGATTCCCTTTGAGTGGGGAGGGGTTGCGGGTCCTCTACGGGTTGCGGTAAGCCCTGCCATGCCGGTCGACTGTCTGTTGGGAAATTACCTTGAACATACGGCATGGAAGGAGGTCGAGTTCAAGGCTCACATGGAGATGTTGGGGATGCCCGAGTGGACTTGTGTCAATACACGGTCCGTGTCTGCCTGAGGGGGGAGTTCACAGAGGTTGGAGCCTGGAACAAGGGCCCAATCAGCTGCCAAAAAGGGTAGACGGGGCCAGGGGAAACCTACCCCGGCATCTGCACCTCAGAAGGTGGAGGGGGCAACTGAGGTGGTCCCGGAGTCCACAGAGGGGGATGTGACTTCCCTGGAGGGCTTACCTACCCCTGCAGAATGGCAGGTGGAGGGAGGACCCACTAGGGAGGAGTTTTGTTGGGCCCAAAAGGAGTGTCCTACCCTTGAGGGGTTACGGCGGCAGGCCGAAGCCCAGGCAGCGGGTAACGATTCGGGGAACTTCCACATATACTGGGAAGATGGTCTCCTTTATAGCGAACCCAAGGCTCCGGTGCATGGATCATCCCGGGCCTTGGTAGTTCCCCAGCGTTACCGAGCCTTCCTTTTGGGATTGGCTCACGAAATACCCTTGGCAGGACACTTGGGACAAGACAAGACCTTTGCTCGACTTGTCCCTCATTTCTACTGGCCTCAGATGAGGATTACGTCCGACACTTTTTGTAGGACGTGTGTAACCTGCCAAGCTAGTGGGAAAACGGGGGTGAAGCTGAAGGCTCCCCTGGAACCACTGCCTGTCGTTGGCACCCCCTTTGAAAGGGTGGGCATCGACATTGTAGGGCCATTGGATCCACCCACGTCTGCCGGTCACAGGTTTATCCTGGTTCTGGTGGATCATGCCACCCGGTACCCAGAGGCTATCCCTCTGAGGACCATTACTGCACCTGCGGTGGCGCGGGCTCTTATGGGAATTTTCACCCGGATGGGGTTCCCCAAGGAAGTTGTGTCGGACAGAGGTACCAACTTCATGTCGGCATATATGCGGGCTATGTGGAAAGAGTGTGGAGTCACTTACCGGTTCTCCACCCCTTATCACCCCCAGACCAATGGTCTGGTGGAAAGGTTTAACAAAACCTCAAAGGGCATGATCAGGAGTCTGCCCGAGAGCCTGCGGAGGAAATGGGACGTCCTCCTACCTTGTTTGCTGTTTTCCTACAGGGAGGTACCACAGAAAGGAGTGGGCTTCAGCCCCTTCGAGCTGTTGTACGGACACCTTGTGCGTGGACCCCTCAGCCTGGTGAAGGATGGATGGGAAAAGAATCCCAGAAAACTTCCCACGGACGTGGTGAGCTACATGCTGGCCTTTCGTAGCCAAATGGCTAGGTTGTGGAAGCAAGCTTCTGAAAACCTAGAAGCCAGCCAGACGGTCATGAAGGAATGGTATGACCGAAATGCTCACCCGGTGGAGCTGGAGCCTGGCCAAAAGGTGTGGGTCATGGAACCTGGAGAGCTTAGCGCCCTCCAGGATCGCTGGTCAGGCCCCGTTGAGGTGATTGAGAAGAAGGGTAAGGTCACATATGTGGTGGACCTTAAGACCCCCAGGCAGCCCCATCGGGTGCTCCATGTCAACCGCCTCAAGCCTCACCAAGAGAGAACCGAGGTCACTTTAATGATGGTGACGGATGGGTCAGAGGAAGAGGAAAGTGAACCTCTTCCTGATCTTTTTGCGTCCCAAGAGAAGGATGGGTCGGTGGAGGGAGTGATCCTCTCACCATCCCTAACTCCCGCACAGCGGAGAGACTGCCGCCAAGTTTTGGAGCAATTTGCTTCCTTGTTCTCACTTATCCCGGGAAGGACTCATCTGTGTACCCATGATGTGGACACAGGGGACAGCCCACCTGTGAAGTCCAAGTCCTACCGTTTGTCGGATAAGGTGAAGGCTAGCATCCATGGAGAAGTCACCAAGATGCTAGAGCTGGGAGTGATTGAACCTTCAAGCAGTCCCTGGTCCAGTCCGGTGGTACTGGTACCCAAAGCTGCCCCACCGGGCACTACCCCAGAACTCCGCTTCTGTGTGGATTACAGGGGACTGAACTCTGTGACAAAGACCGATGCTCATCCTATCCCGAGGGCGGATGAGCTCATTGACCGGTTGGGAGCTGCCCAATATCTCAGTACCTTTGACCTTACATCCGGATACTGGCAGATCTCCCTGACAGATGGAGCAAAGGAAAGGTCAGCCTTCTCCACACCCGAGGGTCACTATCAGTTCTGTGTGATGCCCTTTGGGCTCAAGAACGCCCCTGCCACTTTTCAGCGGCTGGTGAACCAGGTCCTCTCCGGGATGGAGGCCTTTTCGGTTGCGTACCTGGATGACATCGCCGTCTTCAGCAGCAGCTGGGAGGACCATTTGTGTCACCTTCAGGCTGTCCTTCAGGCTTTGCAGCAGGCGGGTCTGACGATCAAGGCCAGTAAGTGCCAGATCGGGCAGGGGTCGGTAGTGTACCTCGGTCACTTCGTGGGTTGGGGGCAAGGTGCAACCCCTCCAGGCCAAGATTGAAACCATCATGGCCTGGGAACCCCCCAAGACTCAGATGGAGGTCCGAGCCTTTCTGGGCCTCACTGGCTACTACCGACGCTTCGTCAAGGGATACGGTACTATCGTGGCTCCCTTGACTGAGCTTACTTCTAAAAAGCACCCTCGACGGGTAATCTGGACCGAGGGGTGTCAACAAGCCTTTGACACCTTGAAAAAGGCAATGTGTGCGGCACCTGTCCTCAGGGCCCCTGACTTCTCCAGGGAGTTCATCGTCCAAACGGATGCGTCGGAGCATGGCATCGGGGCAGTGCTGTCGCAACTTAATGAGGAGGGTCTGGACCAACCGGTGGTCTTCTTGTCCAGGAGACTACTCCCCCGGGAACAGAGGTGGAGTGCGATTGAGAGGGAGGCTTTTGCAGTGGTGTGGGCCCTGAAGAAGCTGCGGCCATACCTGTTTGGCTCGCACTTCCTGGTTCAGACCGACCACCGGCCCCTCAGATGGCTGATGCAAATGAGGGGCGAGAATCCCAAGTTATTGAGGTGGTCCATCTCCCTACAGGGAATGGACTTTAGGGTGGAACATCGCCCAGGAGTGGACCACGCCAATGCTGACGGTCTCTCCAGGTATTTCCGCCTTAGTGAAGAGAACTCCCAAGGGATTGGGTAGCTCTCCCCACTTTCAGCTGGGGGGGACGCGTGTTAGACCTGTCAGCCCTTTGGCAGTTCCCTCCTCATTTTTTTTTTTTTCCCTTTTCCTTCTCATTTTTTTTCTGTCCACTAACTACTTTTTGGGTGTTAATGTAGAGGCTCTGGGCGCCTCATTCTCACTAGCTGAGGGAGAGGCGCAAGGTGCTTCACTGAAGAAACAGGAAGAGGGAGGTTAGTCTCACAAAATGGTGGTCCCAACTGTCACCTCAACACCTGACCCATAGACTGCCTTGAGAGGTTCCGGAACCTTCTGGGCCACTCTGGCCAGTCAGGCCCCAGGTGATAAATAGAGGTGAGGGCAGGGCGGCCATTTTAGGACTTAATTGAGCTGTGAGGTAGTCAGGAGTAAGGCACCTGAGTGGAGAGGTGGCTGCGCTAGATAGGGAATGGACAGGTCTTAGGGTCTGCGCGACTTCCCTCATCAGTGGGTACCACCCTTAACCTTCTGACCGGTCCCAGAACGCAGCCAACGACTTATAAGGACATCGTTACCCTGGGGACTCCCAGGTAGTCAGTATCCCTGAAAGAGGACCCGGGAAGGAATCGCCGTTTGGGACTACCTATCCCTCATCCCTGTTGAGCCTGGATGTTGAATCAGGCTGGCCTTAGCGAGTGTCCATCATCTCTGACTAAAGGGGAGATGTCCGTGCCCAGTAACTAAGAGATCTTCTCACCAGCTTCATGTGAGCCCGGCTCCCTTAATTTCTGCCCCCCCCCCCCCGTCTGAGCCCTACCTGGACCGTTCACCGCCACAGTGCCGGGTCCGTGAGGCTGCCTGTGGCCCAGGGAGAGGCCTGGGATCGCCGGGAGGTCTGAGGAAGTGACGGGACCTCTTGGGGAGTGCTGGCAGGCATCGCGTCAGCCGGCTGAGGAGAGACTCGCATCCAGGAAGTGCGGGCCAGATCCAGCATTGAAGCCGCCGCCTGGAGTCACGTGAGCGGGGCAGACGCTGAAGCGCCGCCCCGCTGTTGCCAGCTGAGAGAGGAGGCCGCGCCCCCGCAAGCCGCGCTGCTTCTGGCGGCTGCGGGAGTGCTGAACTGAGGACGCGGAGGTGAATTGGGACAGCGCCTGGCCTGTGGAGACCGCTAGGGAGTGAGTCCAGCGGGCTGTGGGGAGCGGAGGAGCGAGGCTTCCACCAGCGGAGGAGACCCACCCGCAGGGTAGTCCTTGGGGGAGGCGGTTGGTGGTTGTGCCCTGTTCTTCGCCTTCCCCCCTTTGAGAGATCTTCTTGTCAGCGCAGTGATCCCCGTCTGCCCCGAAGAGGTGGGAACTCGGCTCCGGTTTCCGCTGAGCTTCGTGAGAGGAGGACACCAAGGAAACAGTAAGCTGGGCATAGAAAGAAGGGGGGAGAACCGAGAGAGCACAGAAGAGCACATGTGAGCCCACATTTAGGGACAGATGACGTCCTTTTAGACCAGATTGTCGGTCCCTGGGGAAGCCAGGGTCGAGGTTAAAAACACTGATACATGGTCCTAATCCCACGTGTGACTAAAGTCAATGTAGTAGTAATTTCACGCATAGTGCTGAAGGCAGCAGATCGAGTTCTGGTAACAGCGAGAGTTCATGTGTACTGCCTACATGGGAGGGATGAATCGTGATGATAAAGAACCTACAAATAAACTGCCTAGATGTAACTGAGTAACTGCCAGCAGCAATGTCATTCTCCAGCTAGTATCTGAATGTAATAAGTTAATTGTCAGGGATAGTATAAGAGTCAGAGAGTATAGCCGTTAGAGAAACCATCTGTCAGAAGAACACTGTGTAGACTAAATGATTTTCTGAAATTGTGTAATATGTCAACGTTGGGCGGAGCGTCCCCTGCGGGGATTTAACTTAGCGCTCCTGAGTCAAGGCAGGATGGGAATCCCTGAGGGTGTTTAAATAGCTGCTGTACAAAAGTAAAGAAGGGAATGGTACTGACAATATAAATGCAATGAAATGTTTTACTCTGAAATGTGATACTGATTAACCACGTTTGAGAAGGAAAGATAAAGACTTCTGGTAAACTTTAAAATTGAACGGTGTAGTGTCATTTTTAAGTGGTGTTGCGTTAAGGTGTGAGTTGGGTGTGATGCAAGCACGATCTGCCATAGTGGGATAAAAGCCTGTTGGCCTGAGCCAAGCTACCTCAAGGACGTTAGGTCCAACAGAGGCCCTTTCGAAAACATGTCACAACATGGAGGGTTGACCTGATCCAGCAACCACAAAAATGCTGAGATGGATGAAAGATACCTTTAACTCTGCAAGGCCTTGCTGGAGTACAGACAAACCAAACAGTAACACCGCTGACAAGGGAGCAGACAGTGGGTCAATGTGTTTGTCAGCACACCAAGCCATTCTCCTGTCCCACAATTGTAACCTTAACGAGGAACGCTGATACCTCACACTTGCAGAAAGAGCATGGACACATTCCCCCTGTCTGTCCAACCTCAAACTTCTACGACAAATACGGAACACCTACAACAGGCACATCAGGAACTCCAAAACAGCATACTTCCGAAATCAACTTGACAAAGCAATTGGCTGCACCCAAATCATCAGATGAGTCCCGGCTCTGCGAGCACCCTCGCCGAGACAGACGTGGGGGGCAAAAATACAAGGACACGAAACCGAAGGTAGCCGCCCCAAATCCTGCTTAAATTAGACTGGAGAGCCAGGGGGCCCTGCAGACGATAGTGGCCCTCCAATCTACCAGATCTCCGTCCTCAGTTGGCTCCACTGACACTCTGCCAAAATCCGGAGCCTCCGGGTCCACACCTGAATGGTCCATGGATGCAGATTTCCCCCCGCTCCAGGGCGTCACCCCGCAAACTGCAGATGGCACTATTTGAGCTTAGCCTGTATTAGAACACGATGTCCTTCCAGGCCATGCCATTCTTAGTAATTCTTTGGTGCTCTATCTCCTGCTCTCTTGGGGTAACTGAAGGGGACAGTCTTTATATCGGCTCTTCTCTTTCACTGGTCTGTCCCCCGAAGTCATACAACGACACTAGTTCAGTGGCCATGACATGGCGTGTTTGTTTGGGCAGTTCCTCATGTTGGGGACCCGCTCTTTTCCTGTTTCAAGGTTTTTTAAAGATCTACATTATTATATTCTTGCCCCTGCACGAGTCGCCATACATACAGACCTGCTGCCTCCACACCCCTCCCCCTCAGAGGGGGGGTTCATCACTCAGGGGTGCCATGGTACACGGGTGGGGTCTAGTGATCTCAGTTGTCCAGATGACCAATCTTAATATAATAACCTGGAATGTCAGGGGCATTCATACACCCTCCAAGCGGTACGCCATCTACGCCTATCTGCAACGTCACGCGACGAGTATAGCGCTATTGCAGGAGACACACCTGACGACCATAGAGGCTACCCGCTTGTGCCGTCGCTGGCGGGGCCAGGTATACAGTACCAACTATTCGTCTATGGCTAGAGGGGTGGTGATATGGGTTAAGGCGGGGGTTCCATGGGAGGAGGAGGAGGTCCTGTCAGACCCAGTCGGGTGCTACCTCTTAGTGAGCGTCAAACTGAACGGCCAACCGATCATGTTGGGTTCCATATATGCCCCAAATGTCACACAGGTGGTCTGTGACTGCTTTGAAGCAAAAATGAATTTACAATTTTTCTTATGTGTGTAGCTTCATGAGTCAAACACTGGTAATGAATACCACATTGAACACTGACTGTATGCGTTGAACTATGCTATCTTGGATAGCAAGGTATGTTGTTGTTGTGTTCAATTTGGTATTCATTACCAGTGTTTGACTCATGAAGCTACACACATAAGAAAAATTGTAAATTCATTTTTGCTTCAAAGCAGTCACGGACCACCTCTTTCATTATTGCATTGTACCCAGGTCCGTTGGCGATTATTGGGTTACCCCATTATTTTGTAATGGCCATATGTCACACAGGGCACCTTTCTTAATGGTGGAGGGAGATCCCGTGGCTCCTAGGAGGCGACTTTAACGCGGTGCTCGATGTCTCATTCGATCGCTCCTTCCCCCCCTCTCACTCGTACTACGGATTCCTCCAACGCGCAGCTCCTAAAATTCTGGATGGACAATTAGGCACTCTCAGACATCTGGGGGGGAACGCCATCTGTACTCCAGAGAATACTCTTTTTATTCCCCGGTCCATAATTTGCATGTGCGCCTCGATCGCATACTCGTATCCTCGGCCCTACTTCCTCTGATACGGACTATTGACTACCTCGGTCGGACACATTCCGATCATAACCCCCTGGTGATGCACCTGGCCTGGGAGGCGCAGCCTCCTCCGATTCCGGCCTGGCGCCTGCAGACAGCGGCTCTAGAAGACTGCCTCTTCCGTGGCTCACTAGAAACTGCGGTAGTTAGCTATTTCGCACTCAATACAGCTTCCACGGACTCGGTTCTCACCGAATGGGAGGCCTTTAAAGTAGTAATTAGAGGACATTGTCTGGGACAGACTTGGAGTATCCGCAGACAGCTAGACAACTCACTATCCAGCATTGAGAAACAGCTGCTCCCGCTTGAGACGCAGGTCGTCAACTGCCCGGATCAGCAGCAGTGCCTGGACGCTGCCCATATTGAGCGGGAGGCACTTCTAGACTGATTGAGGTGCCATAATTATTTGGCGCATTCAACCCGTTCTCACTCTGCGGCGGACAAAGCCGGGGGATTGCTGGCTTATCTGATCAGGCAGAAGCACCCCCAGGGCCCTATTCAGTTGCTACTCGACGATCGAGGCCGGGAGCGAAGCACTCAGAGAGACATTCACACACTGATGACTGAACACTACACTAGACTGTATGAGACCCATCTAGCGGGCTATGCCCAGGACGTGGATTCCTTTTTAGACACCGTGGAGTTTCCCACTCTTACTGTGGACCAGTTCCTGGAGCTGGACTCCCCCTAGTAGAGGACGAAATACGAGACGCACTGCGATCCTTGTCCTCCGGTAAAACGCCGGGTCCGGATGGCCTCCCAGCCGAGTTTTTCAAACCTTACGCAGAACATTTAGTACCACATCTCCATTCACTGTTCACAGAGGCAATCTCAGATGGGACTTTACCCCCAACCATACGTACCGCTAATGTAGTATCTTTGTTGAAACCTGGTAAGGACCCCACGGCTCTTATCGGCCGATTGCAATATTGAACACGGATTATAAGATCCTGGCAAAAGTCCTGGCCAATCGACTGGCCCCGCTTGTCCCTGATTTAGTACATTCTCATCAGAATGGCTTTGTTCCACAGCGTAATACTGCCTTGAACATACAACGCTACTTTCGAGTGGCGGAATATGCCTCGATCGATTGGCCACGCTCGGGCTGCATGGTGTTTGACCTTGAGAAGGCCTTCGATTCGCTGGCTTGGAATTTCCTCTTTGCTGTTATGGCCCGTTTTGGGGTTGGTCCCTACTTCCTTAGTTTAGTGCGACTGCTGTATCGTAATCCATCGGTCCGGATTTGGACGGGGCCCTACGTTTCAGACCCAATCCAGGTACGACATGGAACCCGACAGGGATGCCCCTTGTCCCCGCTTTTGTTCGTGTTGGCAGTGGAACCGCTGGCGGTCCATGTTCGCACTCATGTTGACATGGAGAATGAGCTGGGAGATGGCACTCACACCATTTCGCTATACGCAGATGACCTGCTGTAATATGCTCGAGACCTCCATACTATCCCCTCCTCACTTGATCGGGCCCTTAGCCATTTTGCACGTGCCTCAGGACAGTGAGTTAACGCAGCGAAATCTATACTTTCTCCATTTTTGAAGGATACTCCTGATACGGGATACGTGCTTGGGGGGGGGGGGACACCTGTGGCCTGGTGCGTAGACCCTTTTCGCTATTTAGGGGTCCGAGCTAATCGTACCAGAGTAGATCATTTCGATGGGAACGTGCTCTGGGCTGCCGCGGCGTTTCGGTTACAGATGGGTTTCTGGAAGACTGTCCCATTGGCAATCATTGGGAGGATTGCCCGTGTCAAAATGGTGGTTCTTCCCCGTCTTCTCTACTACTTCGCCACTCTACCCCTTATCATCTCTCCCCCTTTCTTCAGACAGTGGGAAAAGGTTGTGCGGGACTTCATATGGGGAACATCACGCTACAGAGTGTCCATGTGAAAACTTTCTCTGCCTACCGAGCTGGATGGCCTGGCGGTACCTAACTTCGAGCTTTACTACCTGGCCTCCCAACTGCAATGGATCGCCAGGTGGATATCCTCCTGTTACTTACCAGACACAGCTTCTTTACAGCCTCAGCTGACGCAGAGTAGCCTTTTACAAATTTTCCATCCTTGCTCCCAGTCCAGACCCCCCGATACACTTCTACTCAATGTAGCGTACAAGTGCTTCCATAGGTGTCTTTTTCTCACTAGAACCACCATTCCATATGCACCCGCTATCCCATTGCTGGGAACTCCACGAGGGGACACCTACACGACGATGACTGAGTTGCATCACTGGGCCTCGGAGGGAATACAGGACGTGGAAGACCTTTTCCAGGACAGCACTCTCATCCCATACCAGGAACTCAAAGTGGAAGGGAACCTGCGCCCTGGGCAGTTTCTACTACATACAACAATCATAGCCTCGTTATCGTCTAAATGGGGTACACTTACTCAGGAACCTCCCACGCACCACACTTTGCAATACCTTCACGTGATGAGGACAGGAAGAAATCTCACGCGCTGGTTCGCATCTTCTCTCTGGCGACACACGGAGGTGGACCTCACTCGGCTTCGACATCATTGGGAGGGGGCCCTGGGGGGGGGGCATTTACAGATAGGGGCAGCCCGACCTACATTCCCCGTAATCAACGGTTCAAACAAATTCAATTCTTTGTACTACATCAGGCTTACCTTACTCCAGCTCAAATCAACAGGTACTTCCTCCGCACAGATGCGGCTTGTCCCCGCTGCTGGCAGTTAGATGCCGACATTCTCCATATGCTCTGGTGTTGTCCGGTCTTGTTTGACTACTGGAACAATGTGACAATCACCCTAGCAACTTGCACCTCCTGAGCCATTCCCCCTAACTGGGAAGCCTATCTATTGCACCTCTTTAGCAGAAACAAAAACTATAGAGCTGCCATACGATTTCTAGACTTGGGTCTAATAACGGCCAAACGATTGATCACCAAGCGATGGAAATCCCCTTGTCGCCTCACCCGCTTGCCTGGTGCTGATCCCTGCTTAACTGGGCTAAGGCGGAGGGTGTGGTGCTACGTAGAGAGGACCTACTTGGCATTCGTAAATTCCCCCTACCGCCTCAGTGGGACACAATGGTTTCCAAGCTCCAAGAAAGGGTCACTAACACAGGGGACCCGAATACGTTACCTGGGGCCGATACTCAGGGTACACCCCCGCCGGCGGGAGTGTTGAGTAGCACTGACACCAAAGCTGACTTAGCCCTTCTGTTCCAGAACTTCATTGTCACTAGACCCTGGCAGCTTTGGCCCCCCGGCTACCCTAGATGCGGCAGCAGGTCTCAAGTGACTCCCCTTTCCCTTCCTTGACTTATGTTGTCCTCATTTTGTTGTGCCCTATATCCCCAGTTGGGTTCGAACTGCACTATACCTGAATCGTTTACATGCCACCCGATGGTGTGACTCACCAACACTGCTCCACCCTGTCTAGGGATATTGACTCATGATTTGATGTGCTCGTTATCATTTACACATGTTTTTCCTGTTACCATTGTGCATCGTGCTGCTGGCAATCACTTTTCTTTCTTTTTCCACTTGATGCATGAGCGCTGCTCTGACTGTATGTTTTATTAAAAATATGCAAAAATTTTAATAAAAAGATTTAAACAAAAAAAACTTGACACGGCAATTGATCAGCAAAAAAAGTTGTTCGAACTTGTTAAAAACAAGACGAATCGCAACAGCGGTACCCCATCCTCAGACAACAAAATGCTACCCAACTGTGAAACCTTTGCCTCCATATTTACTGACAAAACCACACTAATCACCACCAATATCCAGAATGCTATGAAACTTCTACCATGCGAACCCCACCCCTCTGGATCAGGAAGTTATGATTGTCTATGTGTTCCCATTTCTCCTTTTACAATTTGCTTGAGTAAATATTGTCCTCATGACTTATAATGTGTTTTCGTATACTGCCTACCACTTTTGTACCACTCCTTACTTTGCTATTCTTGTAAAGCTGCCTTGTTCATGCTATATGAATCTCTTAATAAACAAACGGCAGGCATATTCGGTCTTTGTGGAGGAATGCCTGGTTGCCAAGATGACCTCACAGACTTCGGGAGGGAGAGCGAAAACTCTCAGCTGTCATCGCTCAATCTCCATGCATGAAGGCAGAGCATGCGCAGTTTGAGTGCAGAACCCTGGCCTGTTGCTGCGTCAGGAGATCCTCCCAAAGGGGCAGCCTGATCAGAGATGATGCTCATGCTTAAAAGTTTGGGATAGCAAACTCTCCATGCCTAATCAGGAGCCACAAGGATAACTTGGGCCCTGTCCATCCTAATTTTCGTCAGAACTCGGGCAGAAGTAGTATTGGCTGGAAGGCATACAGGAGTGCTGAGCCCCACTCAAGATAAAACACATCTACAAGTGAGAGCCGCTTTGGAAACTTCAACATGCAGTGCTGACATTGTGCTTCTCTGTGGTGGCAAATGGATATAAGCAAGTTCCACCCCAGTCACGGAACAGACTTTACACCACCTCCGGGTGTAGACGCCATTCATGATCTGCGAGGCATCGATGCCTGAGTTTGTCCAGCCTAATGTTTCTGCCAGGTGTTGTACGATCAGGAAAATGTCCTGACATTCCAGCCACGTCTAGAGGTGCAGAGCCTCCAGGCGCAGGGTCCATGACCCTACCCACTCCGTTTGTAGCAGCACCACACGGCAGTGGTGCTGTCCGTGAACACCTTTACCAGCGAATCTCTCTCACCTCCAACAAGTTGATGTGGAGCCGAGACTGCACCGGAGACCAGAGTCTTCTGATTTCCACCTGTCCCAGATGGCCATCCCAACCCAGGAGTGACGCATCTGTTACCACTGTGAGATCTGAGTGAGGAAGGGAGAGAGGTCTTCCACTAACCCAATCTCAGTTCATTAGTATCACTGCAGGTCTTTTGAAGCTCCCTCAGATATCTGGACCAGGTTGAAGAGATTCCCCATATGCTGCGCCCACTGGGACTTCATGTTCCACTGCAGAGCATGCATATACCTGCGTGCATGTTTACCAGCAGGATGCAGGAGGATAGGAGACCCCGCAGCTTCAGAGTAAGTCTAAACAAAATCCAGGTTAGAGGTTCAAACATTAGACTCATAGCCTGAAAATCCTGAACTTGCCGCTCCAGAGGATAGGAGCGGAATTGCACTGCGTCCAGAATGTCTCAGATGAAAGGGAGCATGTGATGGGATTTTTGCATGTTAACAGTGAACCCCAGGAATGCCATAGTCTGGAGATGGGTGATGACCGCCAGGGGTGAGCATGTCTCAAACAGCCAGTCATCAAGGTAGGGAAAGATTGGAAATCCTGACCCTACAGATGGGCTGCAACCACCACCATTACTTTCATAGAAACCGAAGGTCAAAGGTGAATACAGCGAACTGAAAGTGCTTGAGGACCACTATGAACTGCAGGTAACGTTTGTGGGCCAGCAGGACAGGTATATGCAGCTATGCTTCCTGCAAAGCAATGCTGCAATCCAGGGTCCAGGGCAGACAGGACCTGAGCCAACAAGAGCATCTTGAATTTCTCCTTTTTCAGGAAGTAGTTGAGAGGGCGGAGGCCTCCATCCTTTTTCGGCACCAGAAAGTCCTGCTATCATTAAATGTGCTTGAGCGCTAAATCTGCCTTATTGCCAAAAAGGCGAGTGATGTAGAAAGGCATGTCCATAAGGGATGTTTGTACATCCCCTGAGAAGACAGTTGACCTCAGCCAGACGTGGCGACAAAGTGCCAATGGCAAAGCTGTCGCTTTACCTAGTGAGTCTGTTTTGTCCAGTCTGCAGCATATCGGTAACATTTATGTATCTCTGTCATCAGCAATAGCCTGGGACAAGATCACTCGGGCCTCCCCAAGACCACGGGCAGCACTTGTGTAGCCTAGTCCCTTACTGTGATGGTATACTGTCCAAGAGGTATGCAGTGTTCAAGGACCGCAATGCAAGGCTGGCGGAAGAGAACATCGTCTTGCCAAAAGTATACAGCCTCTTGAATTCCCTATCCGGCGGTGTGGTGGTGAACATGCTAGGGTTGACTTCGGGTGTTGCGACCAGGATGACCAAGTTCTCCGGGGTGGGGTGCTGGGTGATGAAGGCTGGATCCCCAGGAGTGGGGCGGTGGCAGCGGGTGATCGTCCTCCTCCCTCTCCATGAACCAACAGGTCAATGCAGTCGCCTCCAGCTGTTTCAACACCCTCCACATCCTCCGAAAGACCTTCAAATGGATCCCCCTCCTCCCCCGAGTCAAGAAAGACAGTCACCCACGCACTTGTCACCAGCAAGTTGGACTACGGTAATGCCCTCTGTGCCGGCATAAACAAGCTCCAGACTATACAGAACACCGCCGCCAGACTCGTCATCGGCATTCCCAGACACAAGCGCATCAGCCAACACCTACGGAAGCTCCACTGGCTACCCATCGAGAAGAGTCACCTTCAAGATACTCACCCACGCCTACAAATGCCTACCCAACATCGGACCCAAATACCTCAACCACAGAATCACCCTCCACGTACCCATAAGGAACCTCCAATCCGCCAACCTCGTCCTCGCCGAAACCCCACGCATCCACATAGCTAAAGCAGGGGGGAGATCCTTCTCCTACATCGCGGCCAAGACCTGGAACAAGCTCCCGATCGACATAAGACGCGACCCCTCCCCGAACAACTTCAGGAAGAATCTCAAGACCTGGCTTTTCGGCTAAACATAACTGCCCCCACCCCCACCCCACCCTAGCGCCTTGAGATCCTTGAGTAGTGCACTTACAAACCCCTGATTGATTTGAGTTATTCTGAACAGGAGCACCTGTTCAGGGCTTGGCCCAGGCCCCAAGCAGGACATCAATGAGTGCTTCATTAAAGGGGATGAGAGACTCCAGTAAAGGCTGTGGATTTGCAACCGGAGTTGATCCGGATCCAGGAATAGATCCAAAGGGCCCAACAGGCACCAAAGGTGAACCCACTATTGTACTTCTCTTTGGGGCACCTTCCAAACCCATGGGACCCGAAGGCGATACAGAGGAGTCTGTTTGCCCGAATATAAGGCGCATGGACTCATAAAATTATTTTAATTGAGTGGTAGTTGCTCCGGCACTTGGAAATTTTGGAAAGCACGGAGCGGACCCAGACTCAGGCTCCGCATTTGTAGTGTGGGAACAAAGCCTGAACTTGTGGCATCGTTCCTGCACCTTGTCGCATGATTTGGACCGGCTTGCTGTAGTCGAAGACCGCCTCAACTTTTTTGGCCTTCTTCTTCTTGTGGGACTTACCTGATGAACATTTTGACTGTGATGCCAATCGATCGGAGCAATTCCGAGAATAGGCCCAGGACCTTTCATGCTCGTGGGACCTAGAGCGGTGTGGACTTGCCTGGTGTCGAGTGACCGGGAGCTTCAGGGCACAATCCCAGACTTCCTTGGGGTTCATGGCTCGGCAGGCCTTGGAATTGTGGCCTGGCTCCAGGCACCATAATCAAACCAGGTGGGGGTCTGTCACAGATATCTGCCTGTGACAGACTCAAAATAGTGGGACAAAAATTTGAGAAAACTAGTTAAAAATTACTGAGGTAGCTCTTCCGAATCTGCGCTTGATGGCGCAGAAGGAAGAGAACTGATGTCAGTGTGCTGGAGTGGTGCTTATATAGGCACAGCGCAGCCGATCGACACCACCAACTGGCGCAAGCGGTACTGCTCAAGATTTTCCGGATCCTGTCTGGTGTCTGGGGAATATTCTAAGGTAAGGAATCTGTGGCTAAAAGTTTATGAGATTGTGCGGGTGTCTTCCAACCCCACTATTCATGCACAATACAAGCCGTGACTGTCTACACCATTTCCCACACTCTACCCAGTAAATGTTCCTTCATTATGTTTCAGTTCCTATCATGTCATTGAAGAGCCTGTGGAAACTAAAAACTCCCAGAACACCCGTCAAAAGACTAATCTAATACAGTAGAATTTTCAAAGTGGAAGGCGGGGACTTTTCTGAAGCTTGAACCATCTGTTCCACCTCACACAAAAAAAAGATTCTTTAAAGAAGGCAAATTTGTTCCGTGCTTGCCGTGAAACTAACATCTAGGGCTGCAGATATTATTGTTGGAAGTGCTGCTGCTGTGATTGAAGCTAATGGATCCCTAGGAGATTCACTCCCTCTTCCTGTACTTTGCCAAATGAGGTTTTTGAAACTCTGCCACTACCTCATGAAATCTTTTCATTGCAGAAAATCATTTTTGAAGAAAAATTAAAAACTTCAAAATCTAATATCTTAATATCCAATATTGTAAGCTGCATTTTAATTGCAGACACTAAAATATTGTTTTGAATTTAGAGTTAAATAAAGACGTTGTCATATGAGAGAACACGGATGGAACTATATGGCAATATAGGTCACACAGCCACATTTCAGGGTTGTGTGTAAGAATAGCATGTTTACAATCCCATAATAAGATTATGTATGTAACTGGACAGGATAAACTGTGCTTCTTCAAATATTTACAAAATGTCAGCTATTAACATATATATGAATATATATTTCCTAGTGTCAACCTAACATTCTAAAGTCATGTCAGTTCAGTTCTACAGTTGAGTGGTCTGTACTGAATGTGAAAAGAAATTTCATTTGACACAGAACATGTGGTGGCTGAGGTCTCTTTAGCGGGCCCCTGGCCAAAGAAGGGGACCACATCCCAGTGGTTCAAGCATTTGGCATGATCTGCAGAAATTTACATATGTAGCCACCTCTGTCACAGATCCCTCATTACCTACCTTTTTTCTCAGATACTTGTGATCATACATGCTGATAGGACGTCCGTCCAGCAGAACGTGTCCTTCATGTAAAGGGTAGAAATGTTCCAAAATATTGACACAAGAGCTCTTTCCACTGCCTGACGGTCCCACCAGTGCAGTCACCTTACCAGGATGGAGAGTGAAGGAAACATTCTAGAAGGCAAATATATGGTGTTACTTACAGTGGTATCCTGTAGACGACTCAGAACTGGACCCCCCTATCATACAAATAGCAATAAGATAATCAAATATATAAAGACAATTACTTGTTTAAGGCCAATATCTTCTCTTACATGTTACTTATTTTTCCTAGTGGTGGACACTGGTAGTATGATTGCAATACATATGCATCTCAGCATTTTAAACTTAAACATACAATTTTCCCATATTTATGTGCACCTGGAATTCATGAATAATCCCCAGGAGCAGGCCGAGAAATCTACGCAAATCAGTGAACATATCAGTAAGACATGCTGACAAATCCCAAGCAAGTATGTACTGGCTTCACCCAGG
Organism: Triturus cristatus; assembly: GCF_964204655.1. Lineage (NCBI taxonomy): Eukaryota > Metazoa > Chordata > Amphibia > Caudata > Salamandridae > Triturus > Triturus cristatus. The sequence continues at coordinate 153,010,201 of NC_140594.1, read as the reverse complement.
TGGCAACTCCAGGGACCTCAGCACATACATGTAATATCCTCTGTGGCTACAGCTTCTTACTTTCAGTATAAAAAAGCATGATCACTCTCCTTTGAGCCTCTAAAAACCTCAACAGCTTCACTGCTGCTCCTGCGCCGCCAGTCATATTAACGACATTCAACATTGACCCTACAATCACATTTACCCCACACACTAACAATAGAGCTAAATCAGCGATTTTCAATCTGCATATGCTAAATGAAATAAGGTAGCTAATTCCTCACAAGAGGTGCAGGCACTTGTAGTATCCAATTTAGACTTCAGGAACACCATACCAACTGGAGTTCTAAATTGACTTCTGGCCACACTCAAAGCGGTTTTTCAATTGTCAGCTAGACTGGTACACAAACCAAAAAAAAAAAAAAAAAGACCACAGCCCTCTTTTTCTTTATGACCCATATTGGTTCCCTCTACAAGCAAGGATGTGTTTTCATCCATAAGGCCATACGTGATAACATTCCACCTTACTTAATTGTACTTCTGGTCATGTTAGGATCCAGAGGCCTTACTAGCACAAACTCTCCCATTGAAAGAGTATGACATTATCTACATGTCAATCTCACAAAGGTCACACCTCTCCTTGATTTCAGGAGACCGCTCAAAACTCATCTATGGAAGTAGTTCCTCACCCAACGCTAAACCTACCCCGAATAGTGATTACCTTGCAACAACCTACTATGCATGGACACTCATCTATCTTGACATGTTCTCCAGTGTTTACCTGCCCCTTCCCCTTCTAAATGTATTCCCATGTTGTTATATGTGAGCACACTTATATCTCTCTTGTTATTACTAGTTGTGCTGTATAAATACTTAATTACCTTTGGATTTGGTTATATTTGCACACACCCCAAAAAAGCACTTTTGTTACACACACAGTTGGGAAGACAGATATAGGGATTTGACTACTTCAGGCTAAGTAGGCTGCATGAGTCCACCCCTGTTGCCACACAATATGGCCCCAGGGGAAAGAAGACTGGGCTCTTTGCTTCCACAGAAGGTGTTTGGCAGGGGTGCATTTTAGCTTCATTTCTTTTTTTACTGTACACAAATGGCCTTGAGGCATTTTTAATAGAGAAGGCATTTGACTTTACCAAAATAGGAGGCAACTCGGTCCCACTGTTGTCATACGCAGACAACACTGTTTTAATGGCCTTAACAGCTAATAGTCTCATAAAATCATTGATTGCATTTACAGATTTTAGGTCAGCACTGGACCTAAAAGTTAATTTTACCAAGTCATATATCATGGTGTGTGGCCCCAAACTAACCAAAACAAGAACATTTACTATACAGAATAAGACTATTGATAAGGTGGCTAATTTTACATATTTGGGGAATATTTTTAATAACAAATTGAATTGGGACTCTCTTGTCACAGCAAGGGTACAGCACACTAACCGGGTAGTGGAGGGGCTTTTCCGCTTTGCCTGTAAATTAGGCCACAAGCCGGTAACAGAGTTGATTACCTTATATAAAGCGAAATGTTTAGCTGTCGCATCTTATGGGGCAGGATTGTGGGGACATCATAAATGCAGCCAGTTACAAATCTTAGAAAATAAATTCATAAAAAGGCTATTGATGACCCCAAATATTGCCCCCACCGATTTTTGTCACTCTGAGGTAGGGCTGGATTACATAGAGGACCGAATTAATATTGTCCTATTGCTTCTCTGGGCTAAAATTTGGACGTCTGAGGACTTAACATTCTGAAGGGAAGTTATCAAGGATTGCATTAACCTAGAGAATGCCCTTGCGATCCCATGGCTTAATTTTGTTAGAGAAGAATTCAACGTGATTGGCCTGGGGCACTACTATGACAATCCTGCTAGGGTCCACACAAATAGGAAAACTATTATAAATGAAGTATATTACGCTGAGGGCAACATGCGCCGCCGGCAATTGGGAACGCAATGTCACCCAGGCCTGTGCCCCACTCAACAGCAATTTTATCTATCTTTCACTATTAATGCACAGACACTTTTTTTATGACCAGACTGCGCTTATGCACTTTGCATTTTCTAGTGGCTTTCCCTAGACAGTGAGGTTGGAGCGATAAAGTCACCGTTTGTCCATGCTACAATTTGGCAGCACAGAACACTTTGCACTTTATGCTGTTGTGCACACTTTACAACGAGCCAAGGGCACAATTCCTTGTTCCACTTTTAAGAGAAATCTGCCGCTGTACCTACATGGATGGTTTTAATTGTTTACACTCTCTGTCTACCGCTCCTATTTGTACTGCTGTTTCTAACTATATCAGAATGGCTCTGTCAATAAGACAATGCTATGAGTCACAATACACACATTGGTGTTTTTTAAATTTGTATTTAAACTTTTTATATTATAAATACTGATATGACGGAATTTGATAATGGGTATTAAAGCCTGTAGTCCAAGGCACTAAGCATGTGGGACTAGTTTGGGGTTTTAGTGATTTTATTTAAATATTGTATGAACTGGACTTGTAATTCCTTTTAAAGTTCTATGTATGTATGTTAAACTTTTATGGACCACTGAACCGAATAAAGTTCTTCTGACTGACTACTTCTAACCACCTTTTTGAGAGGAAAATGAAGAAAGCGTCTTCTTTCTCATATACAACAAACTTCAGAGTTTTCACATCGACCACAACACACATTGGAAAGGGCGAGGAGAATTTGATAGATGTGAGAAAACGAAAACCAAAGTAGCACTTTCTCTACCTAGAGTAAATAGCTGCCAGTCTGGGAAAGCCTCAGAACAGTACACACCCCCACACATTAAAACAGAACCTACCCACGGATATGATCGACAAACCTCATTAGGAAAAGGAGGGGCTGGACAGAAGAAGGAAACAAAAATACTGAGAGGGGAAAGCTAAGCAAACAAACAAAACTATTTGAGGGTCATGACCTCAAAGGGAGTTGGCTTGTAGGACCTGTCTAATCTCTAAAATCTCCCTTATAAATTTAGCGGGCCCGTAAGTAAAATATAGGAGACTGAATCCAGGAATATTACTGTGTGGGTATAAAGTCAATAACCTGCAACAAAAAGCTTAAATAACACATCAACTGCATGTACAACAACCATTGGCAAAGCTAATAAGTTTGACTTTTGTATAATGCATACATGTTGTCAGACCATCCATGCACATACTGACATACATGAACGATAGGTACATATACATAGGGCAACAGACCTACAGACATCCAAGCACACAGACCAACATTTCTACAGTCATCAACACAAGAAGCCTGCAAATAGGCACCCGTACAGTCAGACGTACAGATACCCATGCAGCTACACAAACGCACAGACAAAGGGGGCTATATTAGGTTATGTTGGTTACAAGTATAGCAAGTTCTGCTGTTTTGAAGCCATCTCAAAAACTCAGTGTGAGCTAAGGGGAGAAAAGATGGAGGAATACAGAAGGAATGAAGAAGAGGTCTTGTGAACGCAATGGTTTTGTCCAAAGCAAAACAATCTGTAGCCGGCCTTTGGTGTCTGGCTGACAAGAATGAAGCAGGGAGAGGAAAGAAGGGAGCAGGAGACGGTGGGATATATTAATCAAGGGGGACTAATGAACAGTTAGGAAAGGTAAACTGTAAGACAGATGTGAGGGCACGTGCCTTGCACTCTTTAGTCTGTGTGTGTTTGCCTTCATGGTTTGGTTTTTGGACATGGGCACTACGCTCTCTTTAGCAAATGGAACAGCATAATGGTGCTACCTTTCATTCTGTAGCTAAAAGTCATTGTTATTATTTATACCAACAGAGATCAAAGGTAAGACAGGTGAATGGTGTAGGATTCTGGGCTAGATATACTGTAAGCAATGATACAGGCCGTGTGATGTTTTTGGTATTTTTTTTCGGTTTGCCACAATGATATTGAAATCGAGAAAGACCAATGGTATGATGGCACTAGATGGAGTAGCCAGGTGTATGGAAAATTTCATAACTGGGGATAGAAATTAAGGCATGCATTATGCTCGTTACAGGTAATACTAATTTTGTTGCGTGAGTTACTACATATGAGACCGATTGGGGTTAGGCATTTATCATGGTTTTAAATTTAAAAATGCAAAATGTCAATGTGGAGATATCTAAAAGGGATCTTGACTTTCAGACAACTGGATGAAGAAATATGTATTTCTTCTGACATTTGATCTAAACTTATTATGACTAGATTGTAGAAGGATGATAACTATAGATGAAATCATTTAAACAGTTACATTAAGAGTAAAGTGAATGATGATAGGATTAGAACTGTTATAAAAGTGAGTCAAGGTATATGGTAGATTAAAATTTAGAAAGGAGATCATAAATTTTAATGATTATGTAGATGATTATTTAATTAAATTAATTAGTGGTGTGATTATCTGGTGTTTCTAGATGACTAATAGCTCTGATAATGGGAAATGTGTGAAACATGTTGGCTATCACCAACAACTAAAACAAAACGAAGGAATTTGTACAGACAATTTTGTGAGGACTGGTTTGTGTGACAAAAACCTCCCTTTTTATGATGGACGTGGTCTTTGGTTTCTGATGTGGTTTACTGCCTGGCTCGTCGATCTGTAATTGTCTTTATTATGATCAAGAATTTGGAGCAGAATGAAGCACTCAGAAACCAGAGGTACATAAGAACATCACATGGGATGGACATGTGTATGGAGTACAATGGTTCAGAGTTTGTGGATAACTTTACAGATATGGAATGTATACTTTAAGTTTCATATATCATTTGTATCCAATGCCATATTGGGTGGTGACAGGTTAGAGAAAGACAAGGCAGAGGGAATTAAAAGTAAGACCCTCTAGTGAGCAACTGCTGTGATATGGTGGGTAGGAGGGTGGTGTAATGGTGGTATAATGGATGAAGTAATGGGGAATGTTTCAAGGGAAAACCCTAAAGAGTAGCGTATTTCACCTGCCTGGGATTGTTATGGGGAGGTGGGCATTTAGAGTACGTGAAGAAGATGCAAGTATACCCTGTGAGTTTATGGGTGATAGAATAGTCTTATGATGAGAGTACTATATTAGTCTAACTTGCTCATAACTAGAGTATTGCGACAGATCTTGTGGACAGTCAGCAGTAGGTGCCCAGCTGTGGAAAGGAAATGATTTGAAGCACATGGTGGGAGTGAACAGGACCACAAGGTTTCTGCCTGAGGGGGACGCTGTAGGTGTGGAGGTAGGCAATTTACAGGCATGAAAGTATAGGATTTTTGTTTTAGAGATGTTCAAAATAAGGGGCTATAAGGCCATCGAACGGTGGATAGCAGGTATCAGATTGGAGGAAGGGCGAGATGGATTGAATGAGAAAACGTTTTGAATGTTATTTGTGTGGTGGTGGAGGGAGAAACCGTATAAAAATATAATACTGCACAGGGAGCTATTGTATATCGAAATAGAAGAGGACTGAGTAGTGGTGACACATGCAGGTGTATAATCAATGGTGAATTTGAGGAGCACTAGAAGGCTAAGAAGGATCATCAGAGAGATGAACTAAGAGCCAACAGAGCCATATGCCTGTGATGTCAAGGATAGCAAGGGCTATGTGAACAGAGGGTGGTCGACAGTGCCAGATCCTGCCAAGAGATCTAATGCAATGAGGAGAGCGGGGTGGGCCAAGGATGAAGGTGGTTTCCGAGGCGTGAATCACTTAGAAACCAGACTGAAGGAGGTTGAACTGGACGCATATAGAGAGAAAGGGAATAAGACATTTGAACACAAGAAGTTCTAGGGTTTTTGAGAAGACCGTTAGCTGGGAAAGAGGACAGTAATTGGAAAGTTATGAGGAGTCAGAGTTATGTTTTGTGAAGTAAAGGCAGAACGCATGAAGTTGAAAGCACATTCGCTAGGAGACAAACTGGTTGAAGAGGGATATTAAACAAGAGATAATCTAGAAGAGAAGGTTGTGTGTGTGTGGTGAAAGAATGATAAAGATAGATGGTGCACAAGATTGGTTTGGGTGTTCTCTATAGGGGCTTTTGAAAGTATGCTACAGCTGCCTTATCGGGTACTGAATCTAACTTGGACTGCATTTACAAAGAAGAAAAAACCATAAGAGACTTCAGCGCACAGATTTCAAGAATTTTCCAAGCGCGTGGATCCAAAATATTTGGAATGCACGCGTGAAGATTAGTAAGAGTAAAATGTAGACTGGCCTATGTGATTTACAGGGGAGGTTGGGTGAAGCTGGGGACGCAGGGATACCCCAGGTATTTATAAAAACAAATCAAGAAGTAAAGTACCCAAATGCACTCCCAGACATCCTACAAGCACTGTGGTATTTATGATTCTGCTGCAAAAACATAATTGTTTAGCCCAACAATGTTTTCTACAATCTACATTTTCACACTGAACAATATGATCTGTTATTTTATTTTGACTTTTCAAAATTGTGCAGCACTTTAACACCCGATGGGCAACTCCTTCACCATAAACAAAAAGGAAGATAGAACAAATGTAAATAAAATGATGTATAATTAAGTACATTAATAGTGGATACTTACCTTCAGTACTTGCACACTAGGCCGAGTAGGATAGGTGAATGTAACATGTTTGAACTCAACTCTGCCCTCCAGGTGCTCTGGCGCCAGCATGCCTTCGTACACCATGACGGGCTTGCGCTCCAGGAACTGAAATACTTTCTCAGCTGCCCCGACTCCTTGCATCAGCGCTGAGAGCACAGAGTTGATGTCCTGGAATAAAACAATCATCTTTATCATGTAAATGATAAAAGAAAATATTTTCAGGGCCGCCATAGTCCAAACCCCACAACAACCCCCATACCTTCTGCAGATCCCACCTAATGCCTGAGGATTCCTCCTAATTATCGATGCATTCACTCCCATGGAACATATAGTTTATGGGGCCCCACAATCAATGCATCAGCAAAGATAGGATTTTCCACTTCATATTTTAGTTTTTCAGTGCTATATTTCATTAATGTGCTGAGTGATGCATCCCCAGTGAAACACTCTGCATGCCAATCCTAACCTGAGAAACAAAGGCATAATGAACATAGATTTTTGTGTGGAAATGCCACTTACAAGTGGATTCCATCTTGTTTCTGCAACTGTAAGGGACACTTAAGGAAAGAGGAGTGGTGCTTTCCAGAGAGTGGGTTTCTCATGAGCTGCTAGGAAATGGGTCATGCAAATGAGGTGAACACAAAGATTTTCGAAAATTTGCAATTCCTTTCCCAAATGTATCTGCAGGTCTAACCCTAGATGAACAAGGTGTAAGTGGTGCAGTAAGCAATGACCTCAACGTTGTGCAATTGTTTTGAGTTATCACCCAAAAACGCCCTTTTGGGGATCACGAAGAAATGGAAGGTACATTGGGCCAACACATGTTTATTGATCTTGGCTACCTAATAGCTAAACAAGACATAGCCAAGAATGGAGTGCATATAACACCTCTACATTACAGGAACGTTGAACTGGTATGGATCCCTGCTGCTCCCTTGAGAGGGTGGTTTAAAAAGTCTGAGCAGGACAGGGTAGAAGGGATGTGGTTAGCGCCACTGTAACATATAATTGGGTGGACAATTACGCCATGTACTTTGTCAGTCTTGGTCGCTGGCTAAAATCCTCTTAAATTGCCCATTAACCTACCCAAAGACTTATGCAAAAGGACACGGTAAATATAAATATAAATTTCACAACTGAACATACATATTATAAGGTATTATGGGCAATCTGTATCAATTTCACTCACTAACTGTTCAAATTGTATAACGTGGACGTCGATGTGTATGCCTGACAATGTCTAACAAGCATTGACATAGCCAATAGGTCTCGCCTTGGGGACCCTATAAGTGTTTAGCCATGTAACGGTTGATGTTGTTGCACCAAGGATATTGTGCTGCATAACTAAATACTTATAAGGTCCCAAAAGCGAGACCTATTGGCTATGCCAATGCTTGTCTATCAGAGTCAGGGGTATTTGTAATGGTTCTGAATTATATTTGGTTATCGGATGTAATCTTTCATAAACCTGATTTTGTGTTCTTCTTTCTAGTTGTTATGGTGCCCAGCTTCAACTCTTTTGCAGTGAGGAGTTTTAATTTCTAATTTTCTCTTTGCTTTGATGAATGCTTTGTGGATTATATTATTAAAGTAGCCTCTTTCTTGAAATCTGGTAGCCACGTGTTTTTCCACTGATGAAGGAACTTGGCATTGGAGTATTTACTTCCCCTATATATAAACTTGTCTTTGGGAGTGCTCTGTCTCAGGTTTTTTATTAGCCAGTTTTATTGATGTTAACATGATATCATCGGATAAAGGTGATACAGAACCAGATTGGTGATACCCTATGAACCCAGTCCAACAAGGTTCAACTATTTACCCCAGATTCTGGTGTGTTTGTTGGGGCACCGCCTGGCTCGGTAGATCGGCAACTTCTGCTGTTCACACAAGTCCATACCTTTATGCCAACTTGCCAGCGAGGGGGGAGCCGGTAGTTTTCATCTGCAGGCGAAGTATCTTTTGGCAACAACCGTGGTCATGCCCACCACAATGCGATTGCTCTGTGTCCAATACAGGTCCCACATGATGCCCAGTAAGGCCGCTTTATCCAACAAGCCTATTGTATAACCCTAGAACTCTGTTCATGGCCTGGTCCATTCAATCTGGTGCCAGTATTTGGCGATATCCTGGCAAGCCCAAACGATGTGGTAGGAGTCTGTATCTGGGAAAATACAGTGAAAGCAGGTCGGGTGGGGGATTTGACCGTATGCCATAGGTAGCACAGGGAACAATATGTGGGGTGGAGATAGGTCAGTTGTATTAGTCGGAGGCAGGAGAATTGAGTTAGTTCTCGGGGGCCATGAAGACCTCCCGCCGGCCCAATCAAGTCTCCCACATCTGCTGGAGGGCCGCAAATCAAACCGGGGCATTATTAACTAAAGTGAGGTAGATCTGGGAGATTCCTCCCCTTTCCAGGCATCCCATCCGGACCTTGGCCTCTGGGGCTTAAAGTCAGGTAGGCCAATTATGTCTGCTTTGTGGTCAGAAAGGGCGTGTCTCAACTGGAGATATTTGTGAAACTGAGTCCGTGACAAGTGGTAGTGAGTAGGCAAGGCCTGAAATATGCAAAGGTTGCGTCCCTGACATACGTCTCCCAGTGTGGTGATCCCAATTTTGTCCCACTTATGGGTGCCCTTGAGTTGTGTTGTAAGTATAGTCCCTTCCATTGGGGGGATGGGGTCTGTGACGCCAGTTTCCATTATCCGCCCATTGTGCGGAGGGCCAGTTCAGGAGGACCACTCTGGTGACCTCAGGGAGGGTTCGGGGAATAGGGTTCCCAAACAGCATGCCCATGATTTTGTCAAGATCGAGGAGGGAAAGCTCTGCCTGGTAGGCCACGTCTATCCATCCCCCACAGGACCAGTCATTGATCACCAGCATTTGAGTGGCCCTGTAGTATAGTTGTAGGTTGGCCATGCCCATGCCCCCATCATTGACCTATTGAGAACACTTATCAAGGGCTATTCGGGAAGGATGGCCTGCCCACAGGAAGGTATGAGTCATGGACGCCAGGTCCTTGAACTAGCTGTTGCGGATCAACAGTTTGAAATTCGGAAGGACGTAGAAGAAATCATCATTTGAAAGAGGGTCACTCGATCAAACATGTTGAGTTGGAGTTGTGCCCATTTGTGGAGGTCAACCTTAATCTTCGACATGAGGCAGGAAAAGTTTAGATTCCAGGTTAGAGGGAGTTCCAGCGCTTTGAAGATACCTAGACATCGGAAACTGAGTAGTTGTATACGGATTGAGGTCTGCCAGAATGTGCTCTCGGGGTCTCCTCGGAGTAGTATCAAGAGGGATTTATTCACAGATAGACTATAGCGTCAGGAGTCGTAAACAGCAAGGCACAGAGACATGGGGATGTGCGAGGAATAGGAATACATCATCATCATAGAAAACTATCCTCTCTTCTGGTCCTCCCTCCCACTTCCATCCGCACAGCTGGGCATTACATCTCACCAGACAGGCGAGGTGTTCAGTGGCTAGGGCGAAGAGGAGGCGGGACAACGAGCATCCTTCTTCAGTTCCTCTTCGAATAAGAAAGGTGTCGGACAGCATTCCGTTCACCAGTATGCGGGCAGAAGGTTCCAAGTAGAGGAGTTGTATGTATTTACGGAATCCGGGTCTGAAATGCTTTTCGAAGTCAAGCAATAGGAGGGCACAAGGGTTGCAGAGTTTATGTAAGCAAGCCAGGGCTATGTGAATATGTTAAATACAATGGCGAGTGCTGAGGCCAGGCATGAAGCTGCTTTTATCAGGATGGATCAAAGTAGTGAGGACCCCCTGAAGCCTATTGGCAAGGACTTTGGTAAATATTTTATTTTCGGTGTTTGAGGGAAATGGGTCTGTATGCTGCGCAGTGGGTGGGGGGGAGGGTAGTTAGATTTGGAGCGGACTACAATGGTTACAGTGATACATTCTGGGAGGAAAGATCTACTGTTGAGTGGTCCAGAGTATAGCATAAGCAGATGAGGGGAAAGAATATTGCCAAATAATGGTAGTATTTGAGAGGACATCCAGGCAGGCCAGGTGTTTTCCCGTAGTGCAATCCTTGTATCGCCTTCTCTATCACTTCGATAGCGATAGGGGAGTCTAAAGTCGTCTTCATGGGTGTCGACAGAGAGGGGAGAGGATTGTACACCAGCAGGGGTTGACTACACTTGGCACGGAAGCGTGGTTGCAAGGCATAGAATTGATGATCGTAGTCAGCACAAACCTCCGTGATTTCCTTGCGGTTGTATTTTATTTGGCCTAAAGAGTCCTGGATCCAGGGCAACTCTGGAGGCCATGTCTCTGGAGGCCAGCCAGTAGAGCAACTCCCCAGCTTTAGCCCCATGTTCATAGACCTTGCGATTGATGCCCGCAAGCACTGGCAGGCCTCATCTAATGCCAGTTGTCGCAGTGTGGTTCTAGCGAGTGTTAGGTGGCAGCATAGCACCTCAGGATCTCGGTCCCAGGAGTGTTGATCCACGTCTCGAATTCAGCATTCAAGTTTTGTGATCTTGTGGAGTTTGTCACGTTCTCTGTGTCGAATATAGATTTTTGCAGAAACAACAATTGATGGACAGAATACAGAACAATGTCATACATTCACCCCAGTACAGAGATCTGGGCCTAAATCCATTGTTTTTTTGCTCACCATGCCATTCCAGTTTGAACCCAGCCATATGCAAATCAGTCTTGACCCTGTGCCTCATGGGAACAGTCCAGCCCGAACTGCCAAGCCAGGCCCTCCCTGGACTGGAACCAAGCATCCTAGGACCGGTTTCGGGGTTTCACCCCTCTTCAGCCAGGATAGCTTGATTCCAGTGGCATGGAGAACACGGGACTCACGTCTGAGCATACCCGTCCCACTCGTGGTGCCAAATGCAATAGATTTTTGTCACCTCCCTAATGGCAGTCCACAGCATGCTTTGGGAGTCTACAAAGCCTTTGTTTGGGTCAAAGTAGGATATAAGCTCTGTGTGCAGTTGGTCGTTGCATCGTTCGTCTGTATGGTGCCATGCATTGGAAGTGCCATCTCGGCCGCCGAGCCCCAGTGGGTGCCCCAAAGGTAAGCTTCAACAAGGAGTATGGCCATGAATTTGATTTGAGGAGCATCGGTCACTGGTATTAGGAGCAAGTTAATGCGGGAGAGTGTTTTATGTGCTGTGGAGATGGTATGCATTCTCTGTGTCGGGAGTGCCAGATCCTGCATACATCACAGAGGCCAGAGAATCCATCCAATCCCTTAGTAGCTTGGCCTTCTGTGTGCAGGATGCTGTGGGAGTTGTGGAGAGTCCATGGCCGAGTTTCGAGGGGCTTTAAAGTCTGCACCTATGATGGTGGTGCCGTGTGAAGGCCACCAGGGCGATTCTGATGGCTGCTAAGGAAAGGGTCAGCAGCTGTGTGGGCAGATGGACACAAAGGAAATTGTGCTCCTTCCCAGCAAGAGCGCCCTCTACCTCAGTCGAAATGTTTTGTAGAGAAGTATGGTAGGGCCACGGGAGCCCCTCATAAATCCTAACTGATAGACTCTGTCATAGCCGAGCCTGCAGAGGAACGGGCTGTCGGATCCCAGCAAATGTGTCTCTTGCAGCATGAGGACCGATGGAGAGGTGAGCTTTGGCGTAGCGGAGGACCAAGGTCCGCTTAATGCGATCTAGGAGGCCGTTAACGTGCCAGGATCGGCCAGACAAGGTCATCATGTGAGACTCGGGGTGGGGAGTTGTGGGCAGGAGAGGGTCAGTGGCCCCCCTGCCAGATTCTTAAGAGATCAGGTTGCGGGGGATAATTTCTGGTCCGAAGGACGATCTGAAGGCTACCATATGGATCTACAGTACCATGTGTATGGGTAAGACAGTGTAAAACATAAATAGAGATAATGCAAACAGTGCAAAACTTCCCTCCTCCATCAAACACCCACCCCATACTTCCACGCCATGAATCATCTGTTGCCCGTACATTTCCATGTAACTTTTCTTCAAACCAATGTTTGTTGTGGGTGCTAGAGTTAGGCTTCCTCATGGGTAGGATGCTTGCCAGTTCTGCCAATGGGTATAGGTCCAGGTGAGCGACCCGGTATATAGAGTACTCCTCTCGTTAGTGACTGGATGGGCAGCCGGCTGCTGAGAGTACAATTACAAGGAAGGTTTGGTGTCAGTGAGGCCAGTCTCCCTGGGGTTTCCATTTCAGGAGTTGCATAGTTTGGCTAGGCCTCTGAGACCAGATTAACCTGAGTTTTGGTGTAGTCAGTATCTGAGGAGGCCAGTGAAGTATGACCCAATTTGTAGTGTCTTTGTGTTCCAGCCCTGGCAGCATGTTGGTTCATCGTCAATAGTCGATTAATGGGGCTCAGTCAGTCGGTCACGGAAACCCGCAACTCTTTGCTCTTAGCTTCCCACTCCCAGGCGGCCTCCAGGGTGTCAAAGAAGTAGAAGCAAGCTTTAGAAAGTAACAAGTTTAGCGAGAAAGAGCTGCATATAGTAAAGGTCCATGGTGCAGAGTATTTGTTTAACCTCGTCAAAGGATTTGAGCTGGCACTGGATGGTCCAGGTGTAGTCCAGAAAGACCATAATGCAGAAGGACTGGAATCCAAATGATCATTAGGTGTGAGGTGAGGTGGAGCACATAGTGGTGAACAATGTGCGAGTGATCGATGAGCCCTTTCAATGGGGGCTATGGGGAAGAGAAGTACCTCAGGGATCCAGGAGGCGAGCCACGTTTCTAGGAATTTCACCGGATTAGTGAGTTTCGTATCTTTTGACAAGCCCACCAGGCGACAATTGTTGGACCTGGACCTGGTGGGGGTAGGCTAGGGAGAGAGAGAGAGAGAAGAGAGGAGGTGAGGAGGAGGCAGAGGAAAAGAAGGAGGACTCGACCCATAGATAACGGGGGCCCGTGGTGGTCTGCAACTCCCTCCGCACAGCCGCAGAGCTGCGCTGTCCAGAAAGCTCTCCCATCCCTTAAAGTCCCAGCCGGCCCTCTGGTTAATCGGGGCTGAGGTCAGCAGGCCTGCCCAGGTCTCCGCTCCACTGTTGTGTGATAGTCGCAGCCGAATGCAAGTTAGTGCGAGCGCCCCGGGCCTGGCTTCGTAGCGGGGGCTGCCATGGGAGGAAACAGTTGTGCCCAGGCATGTTGGGGGCCAGTGAGTGAATACCTCTGGATCTAGAGGGTCCCGTGGTCTACTCTGCAGGTCACCATGCCCGTCCGCATCCAGTGGCATGGTCGTGTGAATGCCCCATAGTCAGGCCGCCATCTTGTGCTCCTCTCAGTCGGCCTGCGAGGGCCTCCATTGATCGTCAAAGGCCAGTCTCAGTTTCTTCGAAAGACCAATGTTGGTGGGTGGCCAGGGGAACCCCTCTGAGGTCGTGGTTTAGGATCAAACGCGACAGTACCAGCTGGATTGCGGCGGGAGACAGAGGAGCACCGGCGCACTCTCAAAGTGCACCCGCCATCTTGGTCACATCCCTGTCTCAGTTGTTTATGGTGATATCAACTATAGACTTCTATACTACCGGTAGAAGTTGGTTTCCTCTGCAGATTAGTTTCTATCTGTTCACCATTGCCACTGATTTTATAGGTAAAGTGGAGATTTTGAGACTCATTTATATCGGAGGGGATGGCCAGTAAATTATTCAGTCTCCATGATGAAGGGGCTGCCCACCTAATTTATAAATGAATGCAAATCAGGTGGCCATTTATAAAAGCATTGCCAGGAACCACCGTCACGGCAGTTCCTGTCAATGCATTTTACACTGTGCTACAGGGCAGCGTCAGCAGGACGTAGCCCTGTAGCGCAGAGTATTCTATTTTCCTTTACAAAAAGAAAATCCTGAAGAAGGTTTTTCTTTTTGTAAAGAAAAAAGTAATGATACCATCACCATGGAAGCGTTCGCCCATGGCGGGGAGCACTATTACAATTTACTGTCCCTCAGCAACAGGTTTTGCCAGGCTATGAAAGACAAAATGGCTACACGTACCCCCCATATAAATTGGGCGGGCAGATATGTAGCCATTTCCCCGCCAGCTCGTACTCCCCAGGGCCGTTAGAAAAGTTTGCCCACAGCGGAGCTGGTGTAGTCTCCGCTGTGGGTAAACTGAAGGTCTGCCGGCATATAGATTGGGCAGGCGGACCACTATGTTGGCATCGGAGTTCTCTTCTCGCCAAAGTATAAATTGGGCCCTTTGTGTCTTCTTCATAAGTTTTCAACAAATTTGACAAACAGCTTTTATTTTTTGTCTAAGCTAATCATTAATATATCTACACAACATTATGATGCAGTACATATATTTCAGTATCCAGGGCCATTTATGGGCAAAAGGACAATTTTTATGCTAGATGACATATGTTCAAAGCAGTATTTAAGTGTGTAGATATCATGGTATTTTGTTACTGCACTAAGAATAAAATGTCAAACATCAAATTAATAACAGATGCAACACTTGGCAGAGCAGACATTGGTTTACTTGATTACCAGACTTTATATGAAAAAGCCTCCAATATATAATGCATAAAGAGGAGCCTAGGTTTATCTCCAGAAAAAAACTCAATGCAGTTCTATGCTAGGGCAGTCTTTAGCACGGCTGTCAAAGGACTGATACTGGTGTAATGTCATTAAGACAATTACAATGAATGAAACATAAAATATTGACTGGGGTTCTGAAAATATCAATGTTTTACTAAATACTACCAAAAATTATATTTGCATGATGTGGTTGCAGAAATAGAAAAAAAGTACAGAATATCTACATTCTGTAGAAAAACATTACTCAACTGACCCACAAGACAGCTACAGGGGCAAAGTATCTCTAAGAAATAAATTGAAGATGTAATTGAAGATCTTAGAAATAATAAGTCTGCATTTCGGGGTCTGCCGGGGCGAAGGTGACAACACGATGCAGGTTTTTCTTGGTCTCCTCCTGTAAAGCTGAAAAGAAATTAATGGTATGACTCGCAGATCCGAATCAAAACAACGTACCCAACATATTGTTTGCTGAGCACATTTTAATAAAAAAGAGTTTAAAAAAAATAAAAAAATAAGTCTGTAAGGATAGATGGGCTGCTATCTGAATTTTACAAAACATTTCGAGTATAGTTCAATGATGGGCTGGAGAAATTACCTAGACTTTGCTGTTAAACAAATCAAAGCCCTGATTCTAGGAACTTAGTAAGAATTCAATATTCAACAAAAAAGGGAATTGAACATACGGAGTTCTGATAGACTTATGTCCTTTGAATTTAAAATCGAATCCAAAAGTCTATCTTATAAAATCGAATCAAAAAGTCTGGGGGGAGGAGCCAAGATGGCGACCGGGACGGCAGCGTAGACTCCCGGCTCCGTGAACCTCCGTATCCCGCACGGATATCCTGCATTAGATCCTCAGCCTGCGCTATGCGCCCGTGTTTGTGAATGAGAGCGGCAACCGATCGAGTGACTCCGAAGTTTCTGGCGGCTGTACCGCCGGAGAAACGGGTATTTGCAATTTGCGGCCTGTGCGGCCCAGGAGCCGGGACCTCGAGTGGACACCTTGGCCGGGTGGCAGTTTAACAACAGCGGCCTTTGGTGACTGGGTGGAGTCGGACTGCCGGATCGGTGCGACTATCGGCCTACATTTCGCCGTGGTCGCTTCCTACCACTAAGCGGAGCGGAACAAGTGCATGCCCGGGGTGGCAGTTCCACGACTCTCCGGTGATTGCCTCTGCCTTCGACGGTGAGCTGCCCGAACGCCGCCCGTAACTCGCCCTGATTTCTGCGGGCTGCTCCCGGATTTTCGCGGGCGCTGGTCCGTGGTGGGGACGACTGTTGCCTGTGACTACATAACGGATACATTTATGTCTGCCTCCGGAACCCTGTTTGCCAGCGACATGGACCTTGATGCGCTTGCCCCTGTGTCCCGGTCCCAATACGGGTTGGACCTACCCGGCGGCCATCTTGTCACGATGAAGTCTATCATCCTGTCCACCAGGTCACAGCAGGATCGGGAGTGTGCGACTCTGGGGAGCGTAGCGGAGCGATCGCAGAGAGCTGTGCTGGGGTACTGTGACCTTCCCGAGGCTCTCGGTGCCCTTCATTCCACCTTGCTCCATGGCGTTTGGGTATTGGGGAGTAGGCTTGATGGTGTGGCATCAGCGTTGGGACAGTTGCGGCCTGCCTGTCCTCAGATACACAGGGACTTCCTGCACTGCACTCAGGACGACAATGTCGTGGCCACCCCTGTGACTAGTGACCAGCTGGAAACTCCGGACAGTCTACTATCGTGTGCTCGGCTGGCTGTGGGTCTGATCTGTCCCGGAGGTATTGGACCTGAGTGGGGGGGGGGTGGACTTGTCCGGTGCGCGGCCTCCGGCGACCCGGGGAAAACTCAAGCAATGGTTGTCTCCTCTGGCTGATTCCGCCTTCTTGGACCTTGTGTGCAGTGCAGATCCTGGGGCAGCACTGGGAAAGACGTTCCTCCATAATGCTGACTGGGTTGGTACTCAGAGACTTCCACCCCACCGGGGTGCGTCGCCTCCTGGTCGTTTTTGGACGCTCCTTTACCGTGTAGCATTGGACATGGCGCCGGGTCGAGGGGTATGCATGGGCGGATTTGCCAAGAGTGGCCAAGGATAAGAATGATCTTTCAGGGGTGGTCGGCTAATAGGCGGGCGGGCTCGGGGTTGCGTGCTCTCATGGTATAACTGTCGGTATAGTAGGTGCAAAATGCTCCCCATCTTTCTTTGACATGGTCGATTTTGTGTTGCTTACTGTTTGCTTTGGGGGAAGCATAATGTGCGGGAGGGAGAAGCCGGGGGCATGTTTTGAAGGCCCTCCTCCAGTTTATTAACACTCTCTCTACCCCCCCGTCTGGTGGGGTTCTTTTCTTACTCCTTTTTCCCTGTTTCTTCTATATTTCGGGTCTGGTTCCAGGGCGACAGGCACACTGCTGGGGGGGGGGCCGTACTCATCTGCAGAGGTGCAGGGTGAGGGGTTGGGGGAGGAGATTCTTTAGTCTTTAATCTCTTTTTTCCATGGCCTCCTTTTTCTTCTCTGATTCTTCTTGCTTTCTCTTTTCTGGGATCACCGTGGTACGCCTCCTTTGTTGTGAATCGTTGCCTTTTCATGTGTGCCACAATTTCCGGGGTGTTCTCTGGGCTTTCGGGCAGGGGACTGCAGGCGCAGCTGGGCATGATATTCTTCCCCGCCCTGAATTTCCTGTGTCTGCGCCATTGATCCAATAGATTGCTGTTTATTGCTTACGTTTATTATTCTGTCTGCCTTTTATCGCTGTTGGGAAATTGTTCGGCACCTGATCCTTCTGTCTTTTTCCATTATAAAATGAAAACCCTTTTTATCCTGGTGTCCTACCTGCGCTGTTCACTGGCCAGACTATATTAGCATGAGGATTCTGCTCCCCAAGGTGCTGCCTGTGTTAACATTTGATCTCTGTTGCTCTGACTGCTTAGCGGCCGGCCCCGAGGGGTTGTAGGCCCATATTTGTTATTGATTGAAATGTCAATAAAGGTTTTTCAAAAAAAAAAAAAAAAAAGTCTATCTTACTGACTAAGCAGGCTGATCCAACTTTGGTTAAGAAGGAAAGGAATATGCTACTTACCAGTATGCATCTGTTCTTGGCATGTAGAGCTGCAGATCTATACACTGTGCATAGATCGCCATCTGGTGTTGGGCCCGGATGTTTGCAGTTTGTTTTTCCTCTTGGAAAGTCTTTGGAAGTCACGAGTTCGGTGACTCCTCCTCTGGTTCGTATTGCGCATGGGCTTCGGCTCCATCTTCAGATTGTTTTTCGCCAGCAGGGAAAGATGGAGCGTAGTAATAACAGTAAAGAAACCCATGTGTATTGTATCTAAATAAGATAAGTCTGGAACGGATACAGGTAGCCGGGGAGGCGGGTGGGCGTGTATAGATCTGCAGCTCTACATGCCAAGAACAGATGCATACTGGTAAGTAGCATATTCCGTTGGAGGCATATGAGCTGCAGATTATACACTGTGCATAGATTACATAGCAGTACCCAACCTTAGCGGCGACCACCGGTATCCGGTACAGTTGTTTGAAACATTGTTTTTAGTACAGCTTGGCCCACACTAGCTTGCTGCTTGGTTTGCACATCTACACAGTAATGTTTTGTGAAGGTGTGCGGTGTTGACCATGTCGCTGCCTTGCAGATGTCATCTAGTGGTATGTGCCCTAGGAAAGCCATAGAAGCCCCTATCTTCCTTGTAGAGTGGGCTTTAGGGGGAACCGATAGCGTTTGTTTTGCTTTGTGGTAGCAAATCTGTATGCATTTTACAATCCACCTAGCTATCCCTGATTTGGAAATAGGGTTGCCTTTATGTGGTGGGGAGAAGGAAACAAATAGCGGTTTGGTTTTCCTGAAAGGTTGTGTTCTCTGGATGTAATAAAGTAAAGCCCTTTTAACGTCCAGTGTGTGTAAGGCTCTTTCCGCAACTGTTTGGGGTTGCGAGAAAAAGACTGGTAATTCTACCAACTGGTTTAAATGGAATGGAGAAATCACCTTGGGTAGAAATTTGGGATTGGTGCGGAGTACAACCTTGTTGTGATGCATCTGAAGAAAAGGTTCTTGTATAGTGAGTGCCTGTATTTCACTAACTCTTCTGAGGGAAGTGATAGCCACTAGAAAAGCTGTTTTCCATGTGAGAAATTGCAGCTCACACTTATGTAATGGTTCGAAAGGGGGTCCCATTAACCGTGTGAGAACTACATTCAAGTTCCAAACAGGTGAGGGTGGCACTCTGGGTGGAATCACTCTCTTGAGGCCTTCCATAAAGGCCTTGATGGCAGGTACTTTGAAAAGTGAGAGGTGCTGCCTATTTTGTAAATAGGCTGCAATTGCTGCGAGGTGTAACCGAATGGAAGTATATGCTGTTACACCTTTGCAAATGGAGTAAATAACATATAATGTGTTGTATGGGTACATTTAAAGGATTGATTGTGTTGTTGTGGCAGTAAACAACAAATCTTTTCCACTTTGCTGCGTAGCACGCCCTAGTAGTAGGGCGCCTAGCTTCCCTGATAATGTCCATGCAATCAGGGGGAAGGTTAAGGTATCCAAATTCTAGGACCTCAGGAGCCAGATCGCAAGGTTGAGTTGAGCTGGGTCCGGGTGCCTGATCTCTCCATGGTTCTGGGTTAGGAGGCATGGCGAGAGGCGTAGCTTTTGGTGTGGTACTACTGAGAGTTCCAGGAGTGTGGTGTACCACGGTTGTCTGGCCCATGTTGGAGCTACCAGGATCAGAGTAAGGGAGTGCTGCTGCAGCTTTCGCACCACTAATGGAATTAGTGGGAGAGGTGGAAAAGCGTATGCAAATTTGTTTGACCAGTTCATCCATATCGCATTACCTTTGGACAATGGGTGTGGATATCTGGCGGCGAAGCTTGGGCATTTTTTGTTTTCGTGGGTGGCGAATAGGTCTATGTGTGGATGCCCCCACTTCTGAAAGAACGGGTGAAGAACTTGTGGGTGAAGTTCCCACTCGTGGATCTGCTGTGTCTGCCTGCTCAGCAGATCTGCCACGGTGTTTTGTACTCCTGGGATGTGTGGGGCTAGGAGGAAAATCTTTTGCGGAATTGCCCATTTCCATATGCTCTGCGCTAACTGAGAGAGCTGTGGAGAGTGTGTGCCCCTCTGTTTTTTAATGTAGTACATGGCAGTCATGTTGTCTGTGCGAATGAGGACTGCCTTGCCTGAGATCTGCGCCTGGAAGGATTTCAGGGCGAAGAAGATCGCCAGTAACTCCAGATGGTTGATGTGGAGTAACTTCTGTTGCGGCGTCCACGTGCCCTGTGCTGTGAGATGTAACAGATGAGCTCCCCAGCCGGAGAGCGATGCATCTGCTGTTAAGATTATTTGTGGGACCGGGTCCAGGAACGGTCGACCTCTGGAAAGGTTTGTGGTGTTCCACCACTGCAGAGAGCGATGGGTGCGACCGTCTACCAACACCAGCTCTGTCAGTTTTGCCTGGGCCTGGTTCCACTGGCGCGCCAAGCACTCTTGGAGTGGACGCATTTGGAGTCTTGCATGCGGCACTATAAAGATGCAAGAGGCCATCATCCCTATGAGCTGCATAAACACTCTTGCTGGGAGAGAGTGTTGAGATAGGAATTTTTGACGCAGCGCCTGTATTTTTGCAATCCTGGCAGGATTGGGCTAGGCATGGCTTTGGAGGTGTCTATGGTGGCACCGAGATATTGTTTTGTGTGTGAGGGTACCAGGTGGGATTTTTGATGGTTCACCGTGAAACCTAGCTGGTGAAGGAGTTGTACCGTGGCGGCGGTATGTTGCACACATTGTTGGCAGGACGTGGCTTTTATCAGCCAATCGTCTAGATAAGGGAAGACGTGAATGTGCTGTCTTCTGAGGTGTGCAGCCACTACTGCGAGGCACTTGGTGAACACCCTTGGTGCTGTTGTTACCCCGAACGGGAGCACCTTGAACTGGTAGTGTTGTCCGTCTACCACAAATCTGAGGTACTTTCTGTGAGAGTGGTGTACTGGGATGTGAAAGTACGCGTCTTTCAAGTCCAGAGTGGTGAGAAAATCGTTCTGGGAGAGAAGTGGAAGAACCTGTTGGAGGGTTACCATGTGAAAATGGTCCGAATGAATATAAGTGTTTAGAGGTCTGAGATCTAAGATAGGTCTTAGGGTCTCGTCTGTTTTTGGAATCAGAAAGTACAGGGAGTAGACCCCTAAATTTTGTTGATTTATGGGGACCTGCTCTATTGCTCCTTTTTGCAGGAGGGAGATTACCTCTTGTGTTAGTAGCACAGTATGTTCTTGCGACATAGGGCGGTGCCTGGGTGGAATGTTGGGGGGTGTTGATGTTAATTCCAGGCAATACCCTGACTGAATAATTTGTGTCACCCATTTGTCTGAGGTGATTGTCTCCCAGACGTGAAGGAAATGCTGTAGTCTGCCTCTGACCGGAGTGGAATGGTCTGGAGGGAGCGGGGGAAAGTCATTGGGCGGGAGGTGTGGCAGAGCGGGCGGTATTTGTTTTGCCTCTGCCCTTATTATTATTGCCTCTTTATTCGCCTCTTTGATAACCTTTATTGAAGGTAGACTGAGGGGGGGATTTATAGGACGTGGATGCACTGTCTGAGGAGTAGCCTCTACCCGTGCCCCGAAAGGAAGAACGGCGAAAGGAGCGTCTGGGAGTCTGTGTTTGTAGGGCTCCCATAGATTTCGCCGTGTCTGTATCTTTCTTCATTGTTTCCAGGGCTTCATCTACTTTAGGACCAAATAGATGATCCTGGTCGAACGGGTGATGTAGTATAGAGGCTTGAACCTCTGGTTTAAACCCTGAGCCAGGCATGGCGACGGAGAAGGACACTGGTGTTTATGGCCCTGGAGGCCGTATCTGCCGCATCTAGGGCACATCGTATTGAGGTATTGGTAATTGTTTTCCCCTCTTGAATAAGTTCAGTAGCCTTAGTCTTGTACTTTTCAGGGAGATGGTGCATGATGGATTCTAGCTCATCATAGTGCGCCCTGTCGTACTGGGCCAAGAGTGCTTGCGTATTGGCAATACGCCATATATTGGCCGCTTGTGACGCAGTGCGCTTCCCTGACGCATCTAGGAGCTTGGACTCTTTGTCGGGTGGGGGCGCTTCGCCTGACGCCTGAGAATTTGAGCGCTTCCTGGCTGCAGATACCACTAGTGAATCTAATGGTGCAGGACCCTTAATGTAAGAAGGGTCTGTAGGGGCGGCTTTGTACTTCTTTTCTATTCGAGGGTTGAGGACCCTGGCCCTGACTGGGTCTTTGAAAACCTCAGGGGCATGTTTAATTACGCCCTTTAACATAGGTAGAATGGCAGTGGACCTATGTGTATCATCGAAGGTGTCTAGGAGGAAGTCCTCCTCCACTAGGTCGGTGTGTAACTCCACCCCGTGGTAGTGTGCCGCCCGTTGTAACAAGTGGTGAAAACCCAAGGAATCTTCAGGAGGGGATGGCCTAGATGGGTAAAGGTCATCCTGTGGGACATCTGGGATGTCCGGATTGTTATAATCATCCCATGGGTCTGGGGATCCAGTAGGAGTGGGATCTTGTGGCACATCTGCTGGATCATAGTAAGGGTCCCCCAAATCGTCTGGGAGAGGGGACAAGGTGGGGGAACGATGAGGTGGAGGGGGTGGAGGTGGAGAGGGTGGAGGTGGTAAAGGAGCTGGGGAAGGCACCCTGAAAGGAGAGGTAGCAATGTCCTTTCTCTTTGGAGTGGGAGGTGGAGCCGGCTTGTCTAAGAGTCTCTTTTTCGAAGACAATGTCAAGTGTCCGGTCTTTGGATCCTTGGTGAGGGTTTTCTGCAAGGGATCCGGTGTGAAAAGCTCCTGTGACACTGGTTGATCGGTCGGCGCCGACGGCTTCTTAGGTTTGTCGGAGCCGTACTTCCTGGGAACCTCCGGTTTTTTGGTCGGTGCCGAAGGGGATTTCGGCACGGGAGTGTCGGTGCTGAGGGTCTTGTGATGTTTGGCCGGCACCGGAGAAGGTTTCGGTACCGAAGGCTTTGGTGCCGGGTTCGGTGTGGAGGTGGAGGCCGATTTTTTCTACGGTGCCGAAGTGTGTTTGTCGGCACCGGTGGCCGGCTGGCTCGAGCCCGAGCTGCCGGAAGGCTTAGAAAGCTTCTTTACCGGGCCCGGAAGGGGGGGTGGGGGGGGGTGAGAGAAAAAAAAGTCCTTGGTCTTGCCTAGGCCCGGAGGCGAAGGTGTGACCGAAGCCTTTTTCAGGATCGGCGGGGGAGGGGGAATTGTACTCACGACCCGCTGCGCCGGGGTGATGTCCTCCACATCTGAGTCGTCGGCCTCGGAAGCGCTGACGAGGTAGTCGTCCTCCTGTTCGATGTCCTGCTGTCCCGGAGCTTCGACGTCGTCCCCGAAGATGTCGACTGGAGCGGAGGTCGAGGAGTGCACCATGTTGCATCTAGCCCGTTGATCTCGAATGGTCTTTTTTGAGCGAAAAGACTTGCAGGCGGGACAGTCTCGGGCCTCGTGTTCTGGGGAGAGGCAGAGGTTGCACACCTCATGGAGATCGGTGTGGGGAAACTTGGACCCACATCGAAGGCACTTCTTGAAGGGAGTTCTTTCCATCAGCCGAGACCGGAGCCGGAATAGGCCCGAAGGCCGCCGTCGTCCACCGGAATCGAAGAAGTGCCGAAGAGAAGATGAATAAGATGATTTATGTCTTTGAAGAAACTCGATGAGCGAGGATTTGTGCGTCGATCGGTGAACTGGGAAGTTCGGAACCGGAGCACGAAGTTTTACATCCGAGCCCGATGGCGGAAAAAAACAATCTGAGGATGGAGCCGAAGCCCATGCGCAATACGAACCAGAGGAGGAGCCACTGAACTCGTGACTTCCAAAGACTTTCCAAGAGGAAAAACAAACTGCAAACATCCGGGCCCAACACCAGATGGCGATCTATGCACAGTGTATAATCTGCAGCTCATATGCCTTAAACAGTTATTTTTTCAAGGGCATTGCATCACCCAGAAAACACATTTACTCACATATTGGAGAAGGACACAGAATATCTTTAGCGTAGGTGAGTGCAGTCACAAAAAAGGCATTTGGTGTCCTTGGGTTTCCTGACGGCAATACTACCGAAATGTATATTTCCAATAGAATTTACTAGTCTCATTACTAGTACCTTTGGGTAAGAGTTGTTGCTAATGCCGACTGTCTGAAGGTTTTCAGGTAATAAAAATAAATTAATCAGGCTGTCCACTATGTATCACGCTTAGCCTTATATACGGAATCTATGGCTGAAAAAACATTACGTGCAATAAAAATGTACTGAGGTTTATTAATCAAAGCACACTATTAAAATACAATTATAGGAAAATGTCTTCCTATAATATAAAAAATTTAGACCACATTTGAATATTCAGATAACAAATTACTTGAATTTGAACAGGTGATGGGCTATAAAGTTAAGAAAAAGGAAACAAAATATTGTTCCTCAACTGCAAAAAGAAGAACATGCAATATGGGAGACAATTATTGTATCTTGGACTCCACGTTACTAGATGAATAGTAACAAACCTTTTTAGTCTTGGGATAAAAAGTATGTTTAAATGGGACAAAGGTTACTTTTCTTTGCTAGGAAATAGCAACCTATTTATAACGACTGTAATCCCTATGTTTTTATTCCTTTCACAAAATATATCACATATTATATATTGAATATGCTACTTACCAGTATGCATCTGTTCTTGGCATGTAGGGCTGCTGACATTCATATCTGTGCATAGATCGCCGCCTAGTGTTGGGTCCGGATGATTGCACATTGTTGTCCTGGAAGAGTCTTCGAAGTATCACGAGATAGGTGACTCCTCCCCTGGACTACAGTGCGCATGGGCATCCTCTCCATCCTTAGATTGTTTTTCGCCATTGTGGCAGTGATGGAGTAGATACAGTAAGTGATGACCATGCTATACAGTAATTCTGAGTGCTGCAGCCGCTACAGGCGCCGGGGAGGAGGGTGGGCGATATGAATGTCAGCAGCCCTACATGCCAAGAACAGATGCATACTGGTAAGTAGCATATTCAGTTCGAGGCATGTGGGCTGCTGAATTCATATCTGTGCATAGAATAAATAGCAGTACCTCCATTAGCGGCGGCTACCCGTGCCAGCTGCAGCAGTCTGAAAAAGAGTTTTGAGAACAGCCTGTCCTACAGCTGCCTGCTGTTTTGAGTGTACATCTACACAGTAGTGTTTGGTAAATGTATGTATAGTGGACCATGTGGCTGCTCTACATATTTCCTGTAAAGGAATGTTTCCTAGGAAAGCCATGGATGGCCCTAACTTTCGTGTTGAGTGGGCTCGTGGGGGAATCGTTAATGTGCGTTTAGCTTTTTGATAGCAAATTTGAATACATTTAACGATCCATCTGGCTATACCTGCTTTGGAAATGGCGTTGCCCTTGTGTTGTGGAGAAAAGGCAACGAAAAGTTGTTTTGTTTTCCTAAAGTCCTTAGTTCTGTCTATATAGTACATGAGGGCCCTCTTTACATCTAGTGTATGGAGCATTCTCTCTGCGACATTCTGTGGATTTTGAAAGAAAACAGGCAGTTCGATAGTTTGATTCATGTGGAACTGCGATATGACTTTTGGCATGAATTTGGGGTTGGTACGTAGTACAACCCTGTTTGCGTGAACCTGTATGAATGGCTCTTGAATGGTTAGTGCCTGGAGTTCACTAACTCTTCTTAACGAAGTGATTGCCACTAGGAAAGCCACTTTCCAGGTGAGGAACTGAATCTCACATGAATGGAGAGGTTCAAAGGGTGGACCCATTAATCTGGTGAGGACCAAATTGAGGTTCCACACCGGTGCCGGTGGGTGTCTTGGGGGAATTACTCGTTTGAGTCCCTCCAAGAAGGCTTTGATGGCAGGCACTCTGAATAAAGAGAGGTGCTGCCTGTTTTGGAGATAGGCTGCTATCGCGGTTAAATGGACACGTATTGAGTTGTATGCCAGATTGCATCGGTATAGGTGTAGGAGGTAACTAGTGATGTTTTGAATGGATGCGTCCAGCGGGTTAATGTCATTGTTGTTGCAGTAAATGACAAACCTTTTCTATTTAGCCGCATAGCAAGCTCTGGTAGTGTGTCTCCTGGCCTCCTTGATGATATCCATACAGTCAGGTGGCAGGTTTAGGTAGCCAAACTCTAAGACTTCAGGAGCCAGATTGCCAGGTTCAGCTGTTGCGGATCTGGGTGCTGAATCTCGCCATGGTTCTGCGTTAAAAGTGCAGGTTTGATCCGCAGCCTCTGATGCGGCACCACGGAGAGTTCTAGAAAGGTGGTTACCATGGTTGGCGCGCCCATGTGGGAGCAACAACCATTAGTGAGTGTTGTCGCAGTTTGCGTGCCACTAGAGGTATTAATGGCGCTGGGGGAAAAGCGTACGCAAATCTGCCGGACCAGTTCATCCATATCGCATTGCCCTGTGACTGTGGATGTGGGAACCTGGCAGCAAAGCTTTGGCGTTTTCGTTTGTGGCGAATAGGTCTATTTCTGGATGACCCCACTGTTGGAAGTACGGTTGGAGAACTGACGGATGTAGCTCCCACTCGTGCATCTGGTGGCTGTGTCTGCTGAGCAGATCCGCCATCTGGTGTTCCGCCATGAGGAATATGTTCCTCTGAATGGCCCACTTCCACATGCTCTGAGCCAGATGAGACAACTGTGGAGAGTGTGTTCCTCCCTGCTTCTGTATGTAGTACATTGCAGTCATGTTGTCCGTCCGGATCAACACGACTTTGTTGCACAAGTGTACTTTGAATGCCTTCATGGCTAGGAAGATTGCCATCAGTTCCAGAACGTTGATGTGCATCTTCTTTTGTTGCGTTGTCCATAGTCCCTGCACTGTGTAAGTGAGTACATGAGCTCCCCAACCCTGGAGAGAGGCGTCCGCTGTCAGTATTATTTGTGGAACAGGCTCTTGGAACGGTCGGCCCTTGCAAAGGTTTTGTGGATTCCACCAATGTAGAGAGTTGTACGCCCGACCGCTCACCAACACTAGGTCTTTTAGTTGCCCGTGAGCCTGATTCCATTGACGTGCTAAGCACTCCTGAAGCGGGCGCATATGTAGTCTCGCGTGCGGGACTATGAAGATGCAGGAGGCCATCATGCCTATCAACTGCATGAACACTCGCGCAGGAAGGGAGTGTTGAGGTTTGAACTTTGAGATCAGCAGTTGCATGCTGTTGATCCTCACTAAATTTGGCTGAGCTGTGGCTGCCAGAGTGTTTATGGTCGCGCCCAGGTACTGTCGTACGTGTGCGGGTTGGAGATGTGATTTTGGGTAATTTAGTGAGAATCCCAGACTGTGAAGAAGGTGAATGGTGAGGGACATGTGGCTGGCACATTGCTGGGCTGACTTTGCCTGAACAAGCCAGTCGTCCAGGTAATGGAAGACGTGAATGTGTTGTCTTCGTAGATGTGCCGCCACTGTTGCTAGGCACTTGGTAAAGACCCTGGGTGCTGTTGTTACTCCGAAGGGGAGAACTATGAACTGATAGTGATTCTCCTGAATGGTGAACCTGAGATATTTCCTGTGTGAAGGGTGTATGGGTATGTGGAAATACGCATCTTTTAGGTCCAGTGTGGCTAGGAAGTCTCCCTGACTGAGTAGCGGGAGAACCTGCTGTAGGGTGAGCATATGGAAATGCTCTGAGAGAATGTATCGGTTGAGGGGTCACAGGTCTAGTATAGGTCTGAGCGACCCGTCCTTTTTTGGGATTAAGAAGTACAGAGAGTACACACCTGTCCCCCGCTGGTTGACAGGCACGATCTCTATTGCACCTTTTTGCAGCATACTTAGCACTTCCTGCTGCAATAATGCCAAGTGCTCTACGGACATAGGACGGTGCTTTGGCGGTATGTTGGGTGGAGTGGACGTTAATTCGAGACAGTAACCGTGCTGGATAATGTCCCTGACCCACCTGTCTGTGGTGATGGTTTTCCACGCTGACAGGAACCGTTGGAGTCTCCCCCCGACAGGTGTTATGTGGTCGGGGGGCAGGGAGAGGGCGTCACTGTTTGTTTTTGGGGGAGGACCTGGTGTTGCCGTAACCACGTCCTCTGCCCTTGGTGCTGGAGCCACGATATCCACCTCTGTTGGTTTTATCATAGGTACTTTGTGTGCCTCCTTTAGTGTATTGCTGCTGTGACCCCTGACCTCTAGCTGCTCCTCTATTCCCGGGGCGACGAAAGGAGCCACTACGAAACTGCTGCGTCTGCAGAGCCCCCATTGATTTCGCAGTGTCAGTGTCTTTTTTAATTTTCTCGAGGGTAGTGTCAACTTCAGGGCCAAATAAATAGTCTGGGTTGACCGGTTGATTTAGGATATTGTTCTGAATCTCCGGCTTGAAGCCTGAGATTCTCAACCATGCATGCCGTCTTAACATGACGCTTGTGCTGATTGCCCTCGCCGCTGTGTCGGCTGCATCCAGTGCGCACTTGATGGATGCATTGGTAAGGAGTTGTCCCTCTCTAATGAGGAGCTCCGCTGCCTCTTTATATTCATCTGGCAAATGTTGGAGTAGTGACTCTAGTGTGTCATAGTGGGACCTATCATAATGGGCCAGGAGTGCCTGTGTGTTGGCAATGCGCCAGATGTTCGCTGCTTGCGCTGCAATCCGTTTGCCTGATGTCTCCAGCACCTTGGACTCCTTGTCTGGGGGAGGAGCATCACCTGTTGTTTGAGAGTGGGCCCTTTTGCGAGCATTAGCAACCACCATGGAGTCCAAAGGTAACTGACCCCTAATGTACATAGGGTCTCCGGGTGCAGGCTTGTATTTTTTTTCAATCCTAGGGTTTAGCACCCGCGCCCTAGTTGTTTCTTTAAAAATGTCTTTTGCAGGCTTGAGAACTCCTTTTAACATGGGCAGAGTTTTGACAGTTCTTTCGGAAGAGGCGAAAGTGTCCACCCAGAAGTCTTCTTCGACAGTGTCAGAATGGAGTTCTACTCCATGATTGGCAGCAGCCCGTTCTATGAGGGCATTAAAGGCAGCAGTGTCCTCTGTGGGAGATGTATTTATGTTATAAAGCTGCGTGTCATGGGTATCTGGTGCGGTACCCTGGTCTGTGGGGTCATCCCAATGCCTGATCTGGGTCTTGCAGGTGATCATCAGGATCGATATCCCCAGGGTAGGTGGTATCATCCCCTACATAGTCCTCTACTGCGTCTGCCTCTGAAGGCGTAGGAGAAAAGGACGGTGGATCCTGATGGAAGGGCTGAAAGTGTTCATGAAGCACTGGCTCTGACCCTGCTGGTAATTTGTGTTTGAGAGGAATTTTATAGGAGTCCAATCCCTTCTCTGGTGTGATCTTCCGCTTGCGGAGAATCAACCTACCAGTGTTGGCGTCGATAAATCGTGGCTGTGAAGGCTCGAGATCTGTTTGTCCTGTGGATGGGGACTGTGTTCGGCGGACATGTGTCCGAATCTCGAACAATTTCGGCGCCGTGGGCGGCGGCAACCCAAACGTGATGTTGCTCGGCGCCGAGGGTGTCTTCGAAGCCTTGTGCGTGTCGGGGCCCGACGTAGAGTGGAGGGCTGCCTGTTCTCTGATGCGTTGCAACGATGCCGAGACCTGTTGCACGGTGAACGCAGATGTCTCTTTGGAGCCGGTCAGCACCTTGGAGGTAGGCGTCGAAGCGGCCCCCGACTTTTTTGCAGTCATGGGGTCATCGATCCGAAGGGAGGTATCGACGCTTGTTGGAGTCGATGACTTGGCAGGCGCCGCCATTTTAGACGTTGACGCAGACTTGGTGGTCGGGGCCGATGTCTTCGGTGCCAGAGGGCGAGGTGCCTTGTGGGGACCGAGGGCCTTTTTCTTCGCCTCTGCACCCGTATCCGCTGCGGTGAGCTCGGCACCGAAATCCCTTTTTGCGCGGTCGGAGCCGATGACCTTTGCCGGCGTCGAAGGAGTGGAGGGCTTCGAGGCCTTCGAGCCGTTCACAACCAGTTTCACTTTCGTTTTCGATGGAACGTGTGCGATGGATGGTTTCGGTTTCACTGAATGGAATCCAGTCGTCTTCGATAATAATGGCTCTTGCAAAATGTTCGAGGCCGGGCCTGAAGGCGGGGCCGAAGAACCGTGAGGTTGATCTCAGGTAAGGCCCGAAGGCGATCCCTCGACCGGAGCCTTATGACGACTTATTTGTTCGGCCTCCGTATCAACGGGTGGGCCTAGCTCCTCGCTGGAGCTATCTTCCTCGGCCCCAAAGGCCTTATCGTAGTCTCCTACCTCTTCGACGACTTCTTCTCTCTGAAAGATCACCTCATCGTCGTCTTCCGATCGGGAATTGTGTTCGGAAGCGGGGCTGGAGTCTACGTCTTCCACGCTCTCGGCGTCCTCGGTGCTAAAGATGTTAGTCGGGGCAGGCGCCGATTGCTGCGCCTCCAATCTCGCTGCCCGTCGATTCCGGAGAGTCTTCTTCGAGCGGAATCGGGCACAGGGCATACATTTCGACTCATCGTGATCCGGTGAGAGACATTTGTTGCATACCGGGTGGACGTCGATGTGTGGGTATTTCGCGTGGCATAAAGGACACCTTTTGAATGGAGTCCTCGATTCCATCGTCGATCGAAGTTTGATGTTCGGACCAAGCGGATCCGAAAAGCTGGAAGAAGGTGCTAAAGCACTAAAGAAACTAGTCGACACCGAACGGGAACAGTACCGACGATAACTAAAGGCCTATTGGCCTTAAACTGAATTTTCCTAACTTGAGCTAAGATAAGCACATCCGAACCCAATGGCGGAAAAAAACAATCTAAGGATGGAGAGGATGCCCATGCGCACTGTGGTCCAGGGGAGGAGTCACCTATCTCGTGATACTTCGAAGACTCTTCCAGGACAACAATGTGCAATCATCCGGACCCAACACTAGGCGGCGATCTATGCACAGATATGAATTCAGCAGCCCACATGCCTCGAACATATAAATTAAATGATGATCTCCAGATAGAGATCGCGAAATGCTGGGATATCATGAAATATCTGATTCCAGGTAAACTGAAGGGAGGCTGGGTGTTCCTCAAGTGTAGACACTACTATTCTACCAGTAATCCCAGTAGGCTTGTAATGTTGCTAAATCCTTTATGAGAAAGAAAAAACAAGTACAACTAACATTGGCATCTGCATGCATAGCGACTAGCATTAGTCAACTGTTGAAGTTTAGCCACCCAAAACGCTTTAAGAAAAAGACTGATGGCATTCCCATACTTGGCAGCCATCGACTGCTACAGGAATTACTTTTGGTGAGTAAGACCTGCTTAATAGGGTCAACGATCCTCCTTCATACTTAATGCCAAAATCTGAAAGGCCATTAGATATACCATTAAAGGTAACTGCTTCATGTTTAAAGAAAGGATTCCTTTTCATCTTCTAGTCAAATTGTAGGTGCAAATATATATATATTCACTTAAAAAACCATAGGTTTCACACATGTTATAGTTAGGTGGACATTTCACTCGTAAAAAACCAATGAAATTCCCCCGTTATAGTTAGTTCAGATAACTATAACTCGCGCGACCGCAATCCACTGCTGATGACGTCACAAATTACATCACTCATGACATGGTCAGTGGCATCACTCATGACATCACTGATGACATCATCCTTTTGATAGAGTGGCGGTCGCGCGAGTTATAGTTATCTGAACTAACTATAACGGGGGAATTTCATTGTTTTTTTACGAGTGAAATGTCCACCTAACTATAACATGTGTGAAAGAGATACCCCAAAGGCTGGCACACCCAGGTAAGTTATCGCTTCAACAATCCGCTGCTGTTTCTAAAAGGAACCATCCACCACTGTTATAGGTCCGACGCGTTTCAAGCCGTAGCCCTTCCTCATGGACCCGAAAGAAACAGGCAGCAACTGTGTGGCTACTTAGCATTCCCTCTTTTATTTCCATTATGTGCACTTGCCTGCTCAAATGAACAACTGAATTCTGGGAATAGTAGTACAATCAAACCTAAATAGGTCACATGTTGCTGAAATCCTTCGTAATTATGCTGGGTATAGAAATGTCCTTAGCAGCGACCTCTTTTTGAACATATTAGTGGCTCACCCGGCCACGGCTCAGCACCACTACGATATCTATGTGGGTCTGCCTCCGTGTTGATTAGGCGTGAGGCGGAACAGGAGGTGCTCTTGTAATGTGCCAAATCGCTGCTAAGGACATTTCTATACCCAGCTTAATTATGAAGGATTTCAGCAACATGTGACCTATTTAGGTTTGATTGTACTACTATTCCCAGAATTCAGTTGTTCATTTGAGCAGGCAAGTGCACATAATGGAAATAAAAGAGGGAATGCTAAGTAGCCACACAGTTGCTGCCTGTTTCTTTCCGGTCCATGAGGAAGGGCTACGGCTTGAAACACGTCGGACCTATAACAGTGGTGGATGGTTCCTTTGAGAAACAGCAGCGGATTGTTGAAGCGATAACTTACCTGGGTGTGCCAGCCTTTGGGGTAACTCTTTTTGAACATATTAGTGGCTCACCCGGCCACGGCTCGGCACCACTACGATATCTATGTGGGTCTGCCTCCGTGTTGATTAGGCGTGAGGCGGAACAGGAGGTGCTCTTGTAATGTGCCAATTCGCTGCTAAGGACATTTCTATACCCAGCATAATTACGAAGGATTTCAGCAACATGTGACCTATTTAGGTTTGATTGTACTACTATTCCCAGAATTCAGTTGTTCATTTGAGCAGGCAAGTGCACATAATGGAAATAAAAGAGGGAATGCTAAGTAGCCACACAGTTGCTGCCTGTTTCTTTCCGGTCCATGAGGAAGGGCTACGGCTTGAAACGCGTCGGAACTATAACAGTGGTGGATGGCTCCTTTTAGAAACAGCAGCGGATTGTTGAAGCGATAACTTACCTGGGTGTGCCAGCCTTTGGGGGGTGTATATGTATATGTGTATGTATGTATGTATGTATGTGTGTATATATATATATATATATATATATATATATATATATATATATAGATATAGATCGATATATATATTCTCTAGTCTCTGATTTCCTGTATACCAGGATCCTTTATAGTTTGAGATGCCAAACAAGTATTTGACTTTAAGTTGTAATAACTTACAATTGAGTCACCTATGTACTTCCAGGGGGGAATCTGAGGAGTCTATGAAGCTCTATTGCTTTCTGACGTGATACAAATAATAGATCAGCATGAAACAATGCTTGACTTTTGGCGAGCCATAGCCAAGGGGGATTTGCAGCAGTAAGTTTCAAATATGAAAGGAAATCACTTCATGCTTCACTCTAGACCGGCAGTAGATGCTGTCATTTTGCGATCTAGTCTTAAGCAGTTGGACTGTTGCCCAGGTTTTAATTTGCCGTTGAGACAAGTCAAACGCCAAGTTTTGTAGGGCCCCTAGTGCAAGCATTTTGGAAAACAAACATGCTCCTGGCACACCACTAAACGCTTTAGTGAAATCCAGAAAAGCACAAAGCAAAGGTAGAGCTCCTCAGGCAACCATCCTGCCATCAGGGCATGTTCAATGTTATTGTGCATGACAGTGTGCCCCTCCCTAAAACCGGTTTGATAAGTCAAGATTATGCAATTGCTGGATGACACATCATGAGTTCTCCTGAGATGAGTCATGCAAAAATTGTTCTGTGGCGCTGAAGCATTGAAAGAAAGTGGTGGTGCGCAGGGTTGCACCTATGCCACTTTTTACGCACGGACTCAATCCTCACCCTCTTTTGGATGAGGCCTGTCTCGAGGATATATTTGAAAAGGGGATTCAGAAGAGTCGCCCACCACCGAGGAGCAGATTTTAAGTGACTGCTGATGCACCCTTCCAGGACCTGTGGTGAAAGACTGCTTTTCAATGATTATATCAAGATTATAGATTGTTTTATATTCCCTCTGTGCTATCACCGTTTTTATAATGATCATGTAAAAAATTTGAACCAGCTCTCATCACCTATCACATTGTCTTTGTTCTGGTTGCTGCTTTACTCTCCTAACCAGCTGGATTCAAGTAGCCTCCAAAATGTGTTGTAATTATTGGTGGTAATTGCCTATTGCCCTTCTTCCCAGTTCTTGAGATTTTGTGTGCATTTTTTGTATTTAATTAAATTTTAGATGTTTTTTAACCAGATTTTTTTCTATGATCTTGGGTAGCACGGTATGGCTTCAACTCCAAGCCTTCCTTACCGCAGTCATATGGGCTCTTCTTTTCAATTGATATCATTATAAAGCCAGAAACTAGATTTTGTTTTCTTTTGGCTTCTAATAGAAAGTTACAGGCATTGACCAGAAGCTTTAATAAACGCTACATTTCTTCCAGTAACTTGGCAGGACACTCCCTGATAGATAATATATCATGCATCGTGGGCCATATGTATGAAGGCAATTTTGCGATCGCAAATGCCGAAATTCGCAGAATTTCGGCATTTGCGATCGCAAAACAGCAGTGTCATATGTATGACACAAACCACCCCATGCAAAATAAGGAATCGCAAATTTTGCAATTCCCTATTTTGCGATTGCATTTAAGGAATCGCAAGTTGCGATTCCTTAAATGCAATGTAAAAAGCACACAAAAAGTGCAATTTGGACTTAAGGAATCGCAAATTACCACCAACTTCAAGTTGGTGGTAATTTGCGATTTCTTTGAAAAATGCACTTTTATGCATTTTTCAAAGTGCCATGTGACTCACATACATGCCCTAGTCTAGACGTATTATTTACAAAAAGGCTCATGAGAGGAGGAAGAGGGAACTCAGAGAGGACGCTTGGTCCGACCTGATGGAGGCTTCAACTAAGGCTGACAGCAGCCAATTTTGGGACATAGTTAACCGCCCCCTATTCAGTGGGAATGGGTCCCATGCCACTTCCTCCCACAACCCCCCTGAGAAGGGGATTGAGCACTTTGAGGGCATTTATGGTTCTGAGGAATGTGTTATCTCACATTAGCCTCTAGCACCAATAATACAACAGTGTAACCTAGCATTGATGTGGAGGAGGTTGCGCTAGCAATTGAATGCATCACAGGCCATAAGGTCCAAGATGGGATCACCGCTGATTTGTTTAAGATGTCACCCAGTCTGTGGGCCCCAATATTAACTCGACTATTTAATCTGGTTGTACGTACTGATCTACCGCGTTTGTGTTACCAGTCCATTATCATCCCTGTATTTAGAGAGGGTTCCAGAGATCTTCCGTGTTACAACAGGCCCATTTCTTTGATAGACTGGGTTGTCTAAGTAATGGGCAGGGTGATCCTAGAGAGGGCCATGTCGTGGGCAGAGGAAGGATCTGTCCTTTCAGATCATCAATATGGCTTTCGCCCGGGCCTGGGCACGTGTGACCAGTGTATACATTTCTATATGCTGATCAACAAGTACACAGTGGCAAAACCATGGTCGATGTTTATTGCATACTTGGATCTATCTTCCACCTTTGATAAGGTGAACAGATCCAAACTGTGGCGGATCTTGCTGGATTTGGGATTGGATACAGCCATTATTTACTTCCTCAGTGGGTAACAAGGATACGAGAGCGGTTGTCCTTTACAACACAGGTGGGTCATGTTCCAGCTGCTTTTGCTTGAGGAGCAGTGTAAGACAGGGGTATATAATGGCCCCTTTTTCGTTTACTCTGTGAATGAACTGGAGGCAAGGTTTAATCATAAGCAGGTGGACTGCCCTCAAATTGTTTCCTGACAGATTTATGCATTGTTAAACGCAAATAACACTGTTTTATTCGGGGCAATAGGTTGTCTAGGGTCCAGACTTATTCCTATTTAGGAGATGTATTTGATGATCAGTCATTGTGGGCACCTCTGATCAAACCCAAGAGGTTAGCTGTCAAGATCTATTGGTGCACTTTTCTCTTTTTCCGCTAGAATCGGTAGTAAACCACTGGATGCTCTGATTATGATATAGAAGGCCAAACCTGTTTCAGTAGGCAACTACGGTAGTGATGTATGGGGGATACGTAAATTCAAGGGAGCTTTAAGTGGAGGAAAATGGGCTCTGTAGGCTTTTGTTAGCAGTTCTCTGCTTTTTTGGTTCATGAGGAGTTAGAACTGCCCTATTCGTCGGATTTCATTTCCCTCCGTCCCTTGATTAGGTGGCTCACTATTTGGGTGCGATCAGAAAATCACCTAAGTAGAGAAATAATTAAGGACTGCCTGGAGCTTGATAAGTGGAGGTCAGTCAAATGGCTGGTGTATATCTGGGACACTTATCTCAAACTAGGTAGGCCTGCCCTGATTGAGCTGCCTCCTACTATTCTGAAAGCTGACATTACCTTGACTCTGGATAATCTTCTTCTATGGAGAAAAACCGAGACGGGGGTTAGTGATTTGGAGAAACCTCTGGTCCGAGGACATGCACTGATTGTAACAGGTTCCGCCATTGAACTGATCTGCTTAGTACTTTTAACGTCCATCACAGATTCCTCCTTACCAGATTTAGGTTTAACCAGTTCCACATATTGTTGGCGTTTCCTAAGTCAGGTGTGTGGGGCACGAAGATGAGAATGTGCACTTGTGACAACTTCTCTCCCAAGGACCTTTTGCATTGTGTAGTCTTTTGTGGATTTTATGACACCCCTCGAAGAATGCTTTTATAGACCTTGTTGAAACCCTTACATTTTGTTCAGGTCAAGCCCACCCTCATGTATTCTACAGCTTCATCCAGATGAACACACAAATTATGCTGTTGCTCGCTTTCTTGCCTCATCATTGAGGCTGAGAAAGACGTTTGAAGAGGGGCGTGAACATTTTATCCAAGTGTTTTACACTCTCTTTGGGTAAGTTGATTTTACACATAATGCACTTTATCATGTTTCATTGTTTATATTTTTAAGTCATCTCATATGCATATGTATCTGCCAAATTATGTACTATGTGCATATGTGATGTGTCATTAGCTGGACAAAAATACAATGGTATTTTATATTACGATTGTTGTTTGTACAGTATTACTGCATGGTCGTCAATGAAGGAATTGCTTTAGGTATCACCTAAGTTAATGATTATTTTACCCCCACCACCACCACCAAAATACATATTTTAGGTGTTTTTCAGGCTCCTATTGACAAAAACTATGGATCTAGATTAAATGGTTTCTTTTATTGTGTGATATATGTACTTTTATGATCTTGTTAGACCGAATAAAGTTATTTTGACTGACTGACTACACTTGTTAAAAACTGGAGAAAAAAAAACTAAAGGAAATTGCAACCTTGTGGATCTTTTGTTGCTCTGATAACACTGGTAAAAGTTGAGGTCTGTTTACTGCAATTGGTTTGTAGAATTCAAATGCTGTCAGTGAAGCTGTGCAGAGTTCACAACTTCATTTGGTTCTGAAAAATCCCAACAATATGACTTTTTGCTTCAGAATTTTCCTTTTTTTTCTTAAAGAGAATTTTCCATTGAAACCTACGTGTTTCACAAACCCATATATTATCCACCCCAGCTTTCCCCTACCAAATCAAATAGAGACTGCCCGTCTTCAGACAATATTGCTATGGGGAAGCTGGACTTACCTGCATGCAGTCCCCCAACAGAAAGATGTAAATGACGAAAGAAACCAGATTCCCACTGCTGATTTGACCCGTTATCACAAGATGTGATCCATAGTACAAGATGCTGAACTGCAGAACCAGCTGGGTGAGCTGAAATAAAAGAATAGTCTTGTTTATATCGATACACTCTTTATTGCAGTCACCCCAGGTAAGATCATACTAAAATAGTCTAAAATAGTTATGAAAATTAATCTCATTTTTTCCAGTAAATGCCATTTTTTTTTTTAAAACATTGCTTGCCAAACAATAAGTAGGAGGGTCAAATGGGCCAAAAATAATAGGATGACAGTAGGAAAAAAGAGAAACAATCAGGAAACAAAAACCTACAGTACATAGGAACTACCGAAGAGATGGATCACAAAAAATAAAAGAATTGCAAAAAGAGAAACTAAGATACTAAGGGCCATATGTATCAACACATTTCCCCATAGACACAGAATGGGCAAAACCCTTTGATACATCTGGCCCCAAGATACCAAATGTGAATCAGAGGAGGGAGCTCACAGGACTTGAGCCATATAATGAAAGCCCAACCAACCCTTCTCTGGGTTCCTCTCTCCCATCAAGATAGCAGGGCATTCTGATGGACCCGATAACAGGGCCATACGTGGTTTTGCCACCAGGTTCACTATTCACCAGTGGTGACACTGCCAAACACCGTGTCAAACCAGTAGCCCTATTTATACTGCCTAAGGCTAAGCTATGTCTCTGCAGACAATCTAGGTCTGGAGGATGTTTGATTGGTACCTCAGCAGTTGGACTTTCTCTCATTGTGGAATCTGTAAGTGAGGTTAAAAGAACTCATGTATTTGAAGGTCTCTGGCAGAGAATGAGGAGAGTGGACTTTCCAACCTCATATGGTAATATGTCAGTGGTTTCAAAGAATGTGGTTGCAACAGATTCTGTCTCTGAGATCAAGACTTCTCTGACAAAGGTGCAAGCTACTTTGCCACTCAGTCAGAAACCTATTGTTCCTACATCGTTCAATCCCTTATGAAAGATTTTCAGGCTGTGGTACTTGGAGGGCAACTAGGACTGCAACGCTCTTTTATTTCTAGCATAGCTGTGGGCAACCCTAGCTCCGCCTCTTTTGCTCTTTTCTCTGGAGTGGCAGCAGGGCGTCAATTCAATCTTTATTCCTGAGCAGCAGGTTTTTCTCAGTTGATTACGTTTTTGAAGGTGGCCTTCATCAGACAGAAGCTTTATTGTTGATGACAGAGGATTTTGTGAAACAAGCACTTGAAGATAAGAATGTGTCTATCTGTTATAGGCCCTTCAGACCTGCTGCACAATCTTGGCATCAACCTTCATCCCACTGACTATCCCTGTGGCCTGTTTTTTCTAGCCAGGTCTGCCTTTCCTCCCACAGGCAGATGATGTGGTTGTAGACCAAGTAAACTTTCAAAGGGGTACATAATTATTCATCATGTAGTCCTCCTGGCCATAGGAATATGGGCAGGTCAAACCCTTATTTTACTGTTGGAGGGTAGACTCCAGCCAGTCATCAAAGTCTGGTAGGGGGAACATGACAGACTAGTGGGTGCTGGATGAGTTAAGAAAGGGATATCCCATTGAGCTGTCAAGCACTCCACCAGGTTCAATGGGCCTGCAACATTTTAAAACAGTTATCTCCCAGACAGGGCACTCAATTTAGAGTAGAAATGTGTCATTCTACTGTCTCTGGAAGGAGCTGGAACTGGGGCCGGAGTGTAATCCAGCTTGCTTTCAGTTAGAAACCTTTCATACAATTATGCCCTACTATTGACCTGAAGGACATGAATAGGTTTTTCAACTGCATTCTCTTCAGGTCCGAGACCATTCAGGGAATCATCCTGGCAGTATCCCTGAATTGTTGGTGCCTACAGTCAGGCAGGACACTAACATCAATGCTCCACCAAAGCTTTCTGAGCTTCACAGTTCTGTCAGGAAACTCTCAGTTCAGGTTATCCCCCTTCTCTCTGGAATCACCATGGTTAAGTACCCTTGGTTTATATTGTTAACACAGAAAGAGTATTTCTCCACCCCTGTCTATATTTAACCACTGTGGTCCCTTCACATTGGACTGTTCTGGCCATGCAGATGTTTCTGTGCTCTTCATTCTTCTAAAGTCACCAAGGGTTTTCTTAACACTTCCTCAGAAAAGGTTTTTCATCCTCCTCTTAATGCACTGACATTTTAGAATCAACTATGCTTCCTACTTTCAGGGGTGGTCAGTGTTGGTCCAGCAGTAGCTTCAGTAGTGTCAGTAGCTTTGGTTCGAGGGGGACATGGCCTCATCCATTTTGAAAAGGTACATCCTCTGTTGCCTCCCTGGATGATGGCTACTTAATTCCTTAGATGGTTAAAAAAATATTTTGGATGTTACCTTCTTCCACCCAACGTACAGTGGTCCAGGCGCTTATCACCTTTAGGCTGGACTTTAGTAACATTTTGTACTTGGGTGCCTCTAAGGAAGTGCTACGTAAGCTGCAGTTAGTACAGAATGCTGCAGCACGGCTGCTTTGTAAGATCCCCAAAACTGTGTCTATTTCAGTATCAATTCGAGAACTCCATTGGCTCAGGATTGAATGCCGCATTAAGTTTAAGGCTTTGAATCTTATGTTTAAGATAAAATCTGGTAAGGCTCCTCCCTACTTGATGACCCTTGTTCACCCTTATGTTCCTTCCCGCACACTCCGATCAGCTACTCAGGCTAAGTTTGTCATTCCTAGGATGAGACTAGTGCGTATGGGCGATCGCTCTTTTTCCCACCTGGGCCCTTCTTTATGGAACTCCCTCCCGGCAGGTCTCCGAAGCGAACCTTCTTATGAGATCTTCCGGAGAGGCATAAAAACTTGGTTATTTAATATGTAGTTCTAATTCTTTTTCTTTGTGCACTTTCAGGTGGCGCCGGGAAACCCTAGGGTAGCTGTGCGCCTTATAAAATGAAAATAACAATAACAATTCTAGTGACTCTGTCCATCCCCAGGGAGCTGAAGAGGTGGTAGGAGGAGAGGACCTCCCCATAGTTGTAGATCTGGATCCCAGGAGCCTTTAGCTAGCTAGCATGAAAAGATGAGGGTGATCTTAAGTACCTAAAATGCACAGGTTTTCTTGGATTCTTTGGAGGCAGCCAGGTGCTACAGCTAGTAAGAAGTCATTGCCTTCTTCAACAACCTCCTGACGAGCGAAGCTGTAGTCATTAGGAGAGACAGCTTAGTTGTCAGAATATACATTATCCCTTATTATTATTACATTTATAAGGCGCAACAGCTACCCAAAAAGGGTTTCCCGACGCCGACAAAGACTAGAAGAAGATGTGTCAGCTTAAATTAGCTACTGGTTAAAAAGCCAGATCTTGAGAGATTTACGAAATTGTGTATAAACCGTTTCATTCCGGATAGTTAAGGGAAGTGCGTTCCATAATAAGGGACCAAGATATGCGAAACATCTGCCTTCCATCCGAGACAGTTTAGTTCTTGGCACAACAAATTTCTCTTGGGTCGATTCACAAAGACACCGCGAGGGTAAATATGGGCTGACCAAAGACTGCAGATATAAAGGAGCAGTTCCCACCTTGATTTTAAACATGTGGCTCAGGGCTTTGAACTTAATTCTGTTCTCAACCCTGAGCCAATGGAGATCCCGCAGATGACTGGAAACAGAAGCAAATCTTGGACCCTGCACAGTAATCTTGCCACAGCGTTCTGCACCGTCTGCAGTCTACGAGTCACTACCTTGTTAGAACCAAGGTAGAGAATGTTTCCGTAGTCCAGCCTCGAAGTAATCAGAGCCTGGACTACTGTTCTCTGAGTTTGCTGGGGCAACATCCATAAAATCTTTCTTAGCCACTTCAAGATGGTAAAACATGTGGAGGACACTTTGATTGCTTGATGGTGCATCGTAAGCGAATCGTCAATAATAACGCCTAAATTGCGGACTTGGCTGGAGGGCTGAGGAAGTACTCCCATTTCACTGGGCCAATGTTGTGGGACCCAGAGATCTTTATTACCTAGAATCAGGACCTCCATCTTCTCTCCATTGAGTTTTAGGTAGTTGTTTTGCATCCATGATGCAATTTTACCTAGGCCAAGCTGAAGGAGGGAGGGCCCGGCCTCGCTTTCCATGGAGAGAGAGAAAATGATTTGGGAGTCGTCAGCATAAGAAAACAAGGACAGTCCAGCCTCTTGCGCGACGTCAGCCAAAGGTCGCACTTACAGGTTAAAAAGCAGGGGGCTAAGTATAGAGCCCTGTGGCACCCTGTGTGGTAGGAATTGATAATCAGAGCAAGATGTTGAAGAAGAAATTTGAAAACTGCGATTGGTTAAAAAAGAAATTAGCCAGTTCAGGGCTGAGCCGCCAATACCCAAGGAGCTTAACATTTTTGCCAGTATGGGATGAGACACTGTGTCAAAAGCCGCGCTCAAATCGAGTAAGATGAGCGCGACCGTATCTCCAGCATCCAAGTGTCGCTGTAGTCGTTCCGTTACCCCTAATAACGTGGTGTCTGTGGAGAAACCAGCTCGAAAGCCACTTTGTGACGAGTGAAGGAGCTTATTGGATTCAACAAAGGTAGAAAGTTGTGTGTGAATATGTTTCTCCAAGTTCTTAGAAATAGCCGGTAATAAAGAAATGGGCCGGTAGTTTGAAAGTATCTCAGAATTGGCATTAGCCTTTTTTAAAAGAGGGATGAAGTATGAGGCGGCTCACTGGCTGGGCATCCCGGAACAACGTGATGAGTCCATCATATTGCACCTGAGGGTGTTCGTATTGGATGGATTATCAATGTGTATGCCGACAGGACTTCTGTTTGCATTGGAAGGGTCCTGACAATGATCAAGAGGAAGGGCAGGCTCCAGCTATTTGATGAAGTGTTGGTTTCCTAATCTCCAGCAGACGTCAGTAGCCCCTGCTGTGGTAATTCAGTCCTACTCTGTTCTGAGGCTGAGAAAATGGCTGGAAACAGAACAGCTTGGTCTGCCAAGACAGAGACTGTCTTCAAAGGTTGCCCTGGCTGCCCAACACTCAAGGTGGTCATCCACGCTAAGTCCGTAAGCTCACCACTGGCGTTCTTTCTACTACTACTGTTATGTGAGAGATCTCCTGCCTCTTTTTCAATGCCCATAGGGTTCTAACCTTCTTGAGGAGGGCTTCATGTTGGGCTCATAGATTGCTTTCGCTGAGACCAGATGGCAGCTTTCGCTGAGACCAGATGGCATCTTCTATCAATGCATTCCATAATCCTGAGGACTTGTTCAGTAGATCGGCAGCTAAAGTCTACATTCACGTCATTGGTCACTTCTGGAGTATTCCACTAATGCTCCGGATCTTATAGGTTGCTCCATTTGTAAAGGAATCATCCTTGAATGTTTTATGTACTAGGGTGAACTTCTGTTACTCTCATATCTGCACACAGGTTAGAATACCAGTGGGATCTAGAGCATGGATCCGTATCTTCCAAGCGTTGACATGAATTAAGGTTTTGCCATTCCCTTCCTCCGCCTGGTCTCTTCGGCGGATAATAAGTAGGGCTACATTCCCTAGAATTGGGGATGGCAGCACAGCTATATTTTCTTTTGACACTGCATATGCCTCCTTTGTTCCTTTCATCAGGGTAAGAAGCCCCTAACTGAAACCTCTAGCAGGTGAGTGCATCTTACTATTATCAGGGCTTATGGCAGAGACAAAGCCCAAGGCACTCTTCTGACTGTGATTTAGGTTTGTACCATCAGCGGAGTGATTGCTTCTTAGACTGAATCTAGGGGAGCATCTATGGTCGATATTTACCGGGTAGCTATTTGCGCCTACCTCAACGCTCCTGTCTACAACAAATGTCATGTGTCTCTTTCGAAGTTGCATTTCTCTGTTCAGCAGTCTTGTGAGTCTTGAGTTTTGACACATAAAAATGTCTCCATATGAACAGCACTGTGTCTCTCTGTGTTTAATT
The DNA here is from genome assembly GCF_964204655.1 of Triturus cristatus. Classification (NCBI taxonomy): domain Eukaryota; kingdom Metazoa; phylum Chordata; class Amphibia; order Caudata; family Salamandridae; genus Triturus; species Triturus cristatus. The sequence goes on along the minus strand of NC_140594.1, from coordinate 152,966,638 downwards.
GTCAAATGTATTTGCAGTGCATTTTAAGACTTTCTACCATACGCATTTTTCAGCATAAAGTGATTTTTAAGGGGCCTGACATGCCCTAGATTATATCCATTGGCATAATTTCCTGCTCCTCAAAATACCCATGAAACCTACATAGACCAAATAAATTTAAGTCATAAATGGCAACACCCAGCAGACCTCAAAAGAAAAAAACTTATTTTCACAATTGTTTTGAAAACCTATATTCATTTAAAAATAAAAAGTATGCCTCAAATAAAATGCAGCTCCAGCCCAAAACAAGCAGTCAATTCAATAACATTTATATTAAATGCAGAACAAACATGGTGCAGTCATTTTAGGATACTGTAATAGCTGAACTAAGATTTTGGAATCACAAATAGCACTGGTGTGTTACTGCAGTTTATGTTTCCCATAATTTGTGAAAGTAAGAACACAAGTTACTTACACTGGCAGACCATGTGAAGAAAGTTGCAGCTCTGGCTTCCTTTTTGCACAAAAGGTGCACCTGCTGCAGTTTTTCCTTGTAGAGTTTCGACTCGGTCTCCTCGTTGGCAAAACTCCGCACTGTCTTCATTGCTGAAAGTACTTCCACTGCAATATTGTTGGCTTCTGCATGGGCGTCCTGAACGCCTTCGGCAAGTTTCTAAAATAGACGTAATAATAATAACATTGATTATAAAACGAATAATGATAATATAACAAGAAAAATACGTTTCTATAAAGAGAATAAACACTTTGTCCATAGCTGAGCAATGAGATGGAAGGGATGATCCTATTGGGCTTCAGATTTCATTTAGATTATGACGTAGGGCCCGTTGTCTGTCAGGGTGGCAGAGGTACTTACCTCGTCACAATGGCTGGATTATTGCCCACCATAATAAGATATCTTCAGCGGCCCTGCCAAGATCTCTGTGCCTTCCGAAGAGCCGCTGCCACAGCGGGCATCATTTTATTTAAAATATCTGTTCGGGAACGCTAGGGTTTCCCTTGGGGTCCCAAACTCAAAACAAGTACATCAAACTGTCCACTCTAAAATAGTGCGGATCGTCTGAGGCAGGGTCAGCTTTAGGGCAGTGCGACTGGTGCAGCCGCACTGGGCGCTGACCTGTTGAGGGGGCACCGACCTGAGGGAAGGGTGCTGTGTTTAGCAATAGCTTATGATTAAAGGGATGATGGGCACTTTTGCCAGGTGGTAGTGAGAGAATGTGAGGAGGCGGTCATTGGGTGCGGGGGCGCCAAAAATGATTGTCGCACCGGGCGCCACCAGTGCTAAAGCCGGCCCTGGTCTGAGGCACCTACACAGACAGCCCCAACCCCATTGGGCTGTGGGTGCAGGGTTTCCGCTGGCAGAGCTAGCAGGGACACGGTTGTCGAAACATCATGGACTGCCTGACTGCAAACAGGGGGGGGGGGGAAGGCAGATTGGCGGACAGGGCCCTCTGCCATGTTTGTGTCTGAGTTCACAGTCTGCCAAACTCGGAATCAGACCCTTTGACTCCATTGAGCAGGGTCCTTTTGGTAGTTGTTTTACAGCACTCTGGTCATGGAGCAAGTGTGAATCTATTCCCTTTACTATGATATGAAATATCTCCCTTGCTTCTTTTGCTGTGTGTCTGATCTCTGGCTCTATATTTTAAACCTAGTATTTCTCATACCAAAATGAGTGCCAATATTTTAATATCATGACCAGTATCTTCTGTCTCAATCCTTTAATATTGTTATTATAATTACTATTAGTAGTGTGATTACAATTAATAATATAAATATTAATATTATGTGTATACGTATTATTAAACTATTATTTTGTTGTTGTTTAATAAAACATTCATAATAAAACATGAATAAAAAGGAATACTATTACTAATAATAATGTGAATATACGGGTTAGTTCATAACTGCATTTATATAGCGCTAACTCTCCCTGATGAGGCGTAATAACATTATTAATAATATTAATGTTATTATTCCTAATTATAAAGCAACACGACTCAAAATAATAACAATAATAATAATCATAATAAAAATAATAACAATAGTAACAACAACATTAGCAGGTTTATTATTATTGTTAAAGGTTGTACATTCTGACACACATTCATGTTTTCGAAAGTTCCTCTACCCATTAAGACATCTGCAACCCCACCTTGGTAAAAAAACGGAGGCTTGTTTAAGAGTTCAGTGTTAATGCTAAATTAAAAGGACAGTCCACTGGTGGAATTTTCTCTGTAATTCTTTTCCGTGCAAGTTTAAATTCCACCTCTAGATTCTCCTCTGGACTGAGCACTTCCTGCAGAAATGTACCGATTTCCATTATCACCCAACTTTTACCAGACCCTGGGGCCCTCATTACGAGCGGCCTGGTTAATCGCGATATTTTCGGTAACTGCAGTGACTGCACGTATCGCAATAGCGAGCTTTGTGATCCATATTGGCAGGGCAAACCTGCTAACATTCGTTAGAGGAAAAATACCTGTTATTGAGCAGAACATGCAGAATGTGGTGCAGTAAGCAACAAAATGTGTGTTATACCTGCAAAACTAGCAATTGGGTGGTATTAGATACATTTAAACTCAATAGAGTCAGAAGCGATAACTATCACATTATTTAAAGGGGCTGTTTGTAATGGTCGTCTTTGTCTCATGTCCTAGTCCACTCATCACCAAACTAACCAATGCTTCTCTTAGTAATAAGGCAACCTTCAAAAAGCTTATGTAAGCAATATTTCCTCCCATCTTGAATAAAACGGTGTAGACAGAATCCCTTGCCAAATATTGACAATGTTGTCACTCCCACACAGTTATGGTGCTCAAATTCCTAGTTATCAAGCAACTCTTTTCTAAGGTTGTTTTAGGTTGTGTTGTGTTATTTTTATAGCAAATTATCACCTGTGAGGGTGTCCTGGTGCTTTGGCAGGTGTATGTGGCTGCTGGCCTCAGGGAGCCTTACTCGAATATCCAGGACTTAAACTTCTTGCGGAATTCAAGCATGGAGGAGGAGGCTCTAATTTGGAGTGGGAGGTTGTTCCACACTTTAGGAGTGAGGAACTAGAATGCACAATCTCCTGATCTGCTTTTATATAAGTGTGGGATGCGTGCTAGTGAGAGTCCAGCTGAGCGAAAGTACTTGGTGGGTTAGCGTAACTGCACATGGCTGTTCAGGTAGGCTGGGCCTGTGTTGTGTAATGCCTTGTATGTGTTAGTGAGGAGCTTGAATTGTGTGCTTATGCATTGGGAGCCAGTAGAGTTCCTTCAGGTGTCATGTGACGTGAGACCAACCTGGGATGTTGAGGACCAGTCTGGCTGCTGCTTTTGAAGGGGTTGAAGTATTTGTGTTAGTTGGTTGGTTATTCATGCACAGTGGGTGTTTCTTTAGGCCAGCCTACTGGTGATGAGGGCTAGGGTGACGGGTTTCCTGGTGTTGTTGGGTAACAACTTGAATATCTTTTTCAGCATCCTCAAGGTGTGAAAGAAGGACATGGTGACTGCGTTGACTTGTGAAGACATGTCCAACTTGTTGTCAATAATGATTCTGAGGTTTCTTGTGTGCTGGGGGGGAGAATGGGTCTAAGATCTGTAGGCTACCAGGCAGAGTTCCATGGCGAGGCATCTTTTCTAAAGCCTACCATTTTGGTCTTGTTCGTGCTCAGCTTGAAGCAGATGGACTTCATCCAGGTCGTTACTTTGGTTATGCATGCATTGAAAGTGGCCCTGGTGCTGGGTATTTTGTCAGAGATGTACAATATCAGTTGCATATCATATGCATCGGTGAGTATGTTGATGTGAGCAATGATGTCTTCCAGCAGAGTCAAGTAGATGTTGAAGAGGGCCGGGCTGAGTGAGGAACCCTGAAATGAGTTTCTGGGCTTCTGAGGAGTATGGTGGCATGCTGACGGTTAGGGTTCTCCTGGTGATATAGGTGCAGGCCCACTAGAGGGCAGGCCCTTGGATGGCAGTCTCAGGGAGTTGTCTGATGAGAATGGAATGGGAGACTGGGTCGAACGATGAAGAGAGGTCTAGTGGGGTTAAGATCAAGTAGCCTGAGTTTAGGTTCAAGTGGCCTGCTTGGTTAATATCAGTATGGTTACAGAAACCGACAATATTAAAATAGGAGAAGAGTTATGCACTACTGTGGACCAGTGCCGGGCACCCACATTAATCAAGTCACCGTGGCTGGCATCGTGGATTGGAGCTTCGAACTTAGAGCATGAATACAGCAATAGGAATCCATATGGTTCTTATTTGAATCCTTCCAAACCTACCACACAAAGCAAATGAGAATGATAATGCATCTCTTGTTGACTACCACGTGTGGCATTCCCCAGTTATCAAAGCAGTTCTCATTATAATAAACCTTAATCTCCTATATGACCAGATACAGTGTGTATGGCATTCATATTCCGATTGCCCCAAAGGGGCGAAGTCACATGTATTTATCTGTGTTGTCTAAGTCACAATCAGGGCTGGTTGCAAGCCAACTGACTATGCAACAAGCTATATGTTAGGATGTCAATGACACCTTGACATGAAGCAGAATGTTGATGTGATGAAGTGTCATGAAAAGTGATGGAGAACTTGGCACAGACATTGAGGCCTGGCCCGTATTGTATCTACAACATGAATAAATACTTAAGATAAATGACCATGAAGAATTGCGCAGTCACTACACCATAGAAGATGGAGTGTGTTACTCACTGGCCTCACAACTATCACCTCGCTTTACTCTAAATTGTCTCAATCTATAGATTCCTATTCTTCACTCTTGGGCAAGTTCTGAAACCTGGTAATCTCTTTTGAAGTTGATCTGCAATTGATTCATCCAGCCCATGACTTCCTGAAGACTGCATAGCCAGTGCCATGAAATTTCTTCAACAGCATGAGGATTTTAAAGCATTTGGGCTAACACTTATGGGACAATTACCTCCCTCAGGGCAGTGTCCCTAATATCCAGTGTTCTAATGAACTCAGCACTTTATTTCTCCCTTTCCTACGTGGGTCTAGGTCTATGCGCACCTACAATCTTGAAGATGGCCGCAGGGAAGGAACCCTGACACTGAGCTCCTGGGAGCAGGATCGCAAACTCTGTGATTACCCTGGCCTTCCTATCCCCACCGCCCACCCCAAGGAAGTCAGGACTTACCGGATCTGAATCAAACGACGGTGAGCCAGAACCGAGCCACACCCGCCTTGGAAATGAAGATCCACGCCCCGGTACCACCAGGATGGCTAATGTCCCCGCGGAGGTGACCGCAGCGGAAAAGATCTTCAAGCGACTCTTGGACAGCCTGAGTTGGTCCCGCAATAGTCCTGAATCCTGACGAACGACCACAACCAGGTGGGGCTTTTCAAAAAGATACTGAAGCCAAGAAGAAACCAGCACCAGGCTGGCACAGAGCTCAGCTCTTTAAGTGAGACTGCCTGACTCCATGATATCCGCGCACGACAATCCCATGGATCTCTCCCATACAAGCACTAGGCACTGCTGAAAAATTGGACCTCTCATCGCCAGCCATCACAGCGAGGCTCAGCTTCCTCCCATATATCGCGGTCCAAGACGGAGCTGCCACCGGACTCTCACCGAGCGCAAGTGGAGACTGCCTGACCCCAAGATGGATGCATCCGTAGTTCCCACTATGACGATTACTAGGTCTCGATAATCAGCAGATCACGGCTCTCACACCCCACCCTCCAAGACCGGTAACTGGGATAGAGCTGCTAGGCTCTGCTTCACACGTGAGAATATGTGCCACTAGCTGCCCGCCATGGTGCACCCAGGGATGCAGGGAGCAACACTAACTCGTCTCTGCCAACCACAAGATGGCCGCCCCTGACACACTCACGGAGCTAGATCGGATATTGGCACTGCACAAAGTTTCCAAGCATCTTTCCCTCTACTGTCTGCCTCAGCTGCCCAGCATCAAGCAACAACAGGCCAGCTAATTTAAGCATCAAGCAACAACAGGCCAATCTAATTAAGAATTTGGCTGCCTGTCCCAGCATCCAGGCACCCCAGGCAAGCTCATAACTCTGTTACATGTCTCCAAAATGGCCGGCCATAGCCCAGATTTAGTATCGCCAATCACCGGCACAACCCCACCGATGTGACCCTAGCAGACATAGAAAGGGTGTGCATCAGGAGCCCTGCGCTTCAGTCTGCCCCCAATAAGCTACCTTGCCCTCAAGGAATCTCAGTCGCAACCAGACGCGCTGTGTATCGTAACCGGACACCTGACCCTATAATGGCGGCCTCGAGGTCCTAACCACCACCCAGGAGCATCTTAGGACAATCAGGAGGAGCATCTATCCACACGACTAGACCGCGCAACAATTCTCCAAACCAACGCTCCAGGCTGCTGTCCTTCTAACCAAGCATCGCCTGGAACTGGAAGTCCTCAATGTGAATGGAAGGTAAGGGAATGCTTAGTAGAGCAGAAATCCCCAACCTCCCTGCTCCAATGAGAGTGGCCTAATAGACCTCCTCCGGCCGAGGTTCCCCAAAGCCGCATCAGCCATTGAAACACTGCCCGTAATAGAACACGCCGATCCTCATTCAAGCTCTGACCTCTGAAGAGCTGTCTTTATCCCACTACAACCAATCTGGAAGCAGACTAATGCACTAATTGATCTAGCCTGACCTGCTAACTAGAGCCGATCCCTCAAGAGTGGTCCGCATCCCCCCATCTACTAGTTCACTAGCTGATCAAGGTCCCCCGCATCTCTCATCAACTCAAGAAACAGAGAGATAATGGCACCTGACACTTCAACTTTCACGAGCCCTCCCATACCGACCTACTTGATACCTCACAGCCTGAACTCCTTCGCGATCAGTTCCCCCTCAACCTCTCATTCAAAGCGAAAAGAAACCTTAAACACAAACTGATTAGATAGCACCCTGAAACACTTTTCGCACACATCTACCATTGCTCCTCCAGAGGGCAGATAAAAATGGATCTAATCCTCCACACAGATAGACCAAATGACCGGACCGCCACGTTCAGAATACAGCTACCCATCTCCAAAACCACGACCACCTCGCACAGCTGCAAACTGACGAACTGCCCTACTCCGTACCCCTGGCCAGTCCTCCCTGCCAGGAGAGACGATCAACCACCCCCACGCCCGATACCAGAACAACCATCCTGCCTACACAAGTCACCTCCTGCACCCCCACCCCCACGAATCAAGAGCTACAACCTCCCGTACAATGCCACCCACATCCTCCTCCCCCTGATCACTCCAACCCTCAAGGTAGGAACGATCCTCACCTGCAATCTCAGACATCTAGACACCTCAACCCCTGCCGCGGACAACTGGTCGGCGATAGCGCATCACGACCCACTGTGCTCCCTGCCCACGGTCCCTAATACGGGCAGCTCCTACACCAACAGGCCCTACAACACTGACATCCCCACCTCCTCTCGAGACGCCCCTGCCCAAGCCGTCCGACCCCCGCCACGGGAAACAAGGAACAGCGACTAGCCCTCCTAGAAAGACAGCTAGTAGTGATAACCCTGGGCCTGAGCAAAATCTTAAACACCCTTGACCTTGCCTGAAAGACTAGGCTCACTCCGCAATGGACTCCCACTCTGACCAGCTCCACCCATCTAAAACCGGACAACGTGCCTCACCTGAGTGAGCTCCCAACCACCCCATAGACCCTAACACAGAGACCCAGAGAAACCAATACTGAGTACCGAACCCAGAGACCCAGAAGAACCAAAGCAGCCATGTCCTCTAAGGACTATCTAGATAGCGGAGCTATCTTTATCCTACGACTCTCCCCATAAAGCCTCCCCTAAAGCCAAGATCCAAGTGATCACCGGTTTCGGAAGGGACCACCGCTCCCCAAATTCACCAAGACCCCCGGCCCTCCTTACTGCCATACCCAGAGCCTCCCCATAAATAAACTCACCAAAGAGGAGTACACTACCAACTGCATGCTCATAAACTGCAGATCAGCCTCCAAACACGCAACAGAATTAGCAGAAACCATCCTCTCTCAGCACCAAGACATGGCTAAACGAGTTCTCTGCACCAAGCCTAGATATGTTGGTGCCCCCAGGCTTCTCTATCATCAACAAGGACAGAAAAGAGGCGGAGGCATAGCAATCATACACAAGAACAACATTGCCATTGTAGAAATGGACACCTTCAATTATAGCACCATCGAATGTCTTACCGCCAACATCAAGACAAATGGCAATAGAGCAATTCTCTGCCATCTTCTATATCATCCCCCAGGCAACACCTCCGCATTCGGGCAATACTTGGCTGACCTGATTGCCCATTGCTAACTCGGTGACTCAAACAACCTAATTCTCAGTGACCTCAACCTACGTTGGAATGAGGCCAACAATCCGTTAATTCTAGCCCTAAACAATCTTCGTCATGAAAACAATCTGACCCAATTCTGCTCAGAAGAAACGCACAAGAAAGGAGCAACCTTAGATACTATTATCGCTCAAAATGACACAACGACGATCGACCAAGTCCTCCCCGTGGACGGGTCCGACCACCACAAAATCCTATTCCATATCAACCAAAAGGCTCTACTCCAGGCCACCCCACAAGACCCCCCCAAATGGTCCAGAAATCTATCGCAGATTCCCCTAGCGGACCTAGAGGAACGGATACACTCGCTCCCCCCCCAGCTCCTCTGATCACCTCTCCGCAACTGATCTCACCTCGCATTAAATCTCAAATATGACCTCCATTCTGGATCTATTAGCCCCCCTGAAATAAAAAAAAAAACAGGAGCACTCCATCAAGATCATGGTTTAACACTGACATCAACTCCGAAAGGAGACAACTAAGAGCCACAGAGAGGCTATGGCGAAGCAATCCTTCCGACATCCTCCGCGAGAAACTCAAAGCAGCTCGCTGGAAGTATAAAAAACATATCCTGAATGAAAAACCAATTTTTTCTGCACCGCGCTGGATAACGCTAAAAACAGGCCCAGAGAGCTCTTTAACATCATTAGACAACAAACCTCCAAAGCCGCTACCCCTCAGCACAAGCCTCCAAAGAACTCTGAGACAACTTCGCAAACTTCTTTGAGGAAAAGATCAACACGATTGAGGTCTCACTAGACATCAACATCACTCCCCTCAGCAAGAACATCTCGCCTGCGATCAATAACATCACAGCCAAGCCCCCTTCAAAAGCCTGGAAATCCTTCATCCCTATACAGGAAGCTGAGATAGTCAACCTTATCTCCACATCCAAGCCCTCCTCACACGCTCTAGATCCTCTTCCTCCACAACTGACCAAAAAGCTTAAATTCTCCCTTGCCCCGCTCTGGTGCAAGATCATAGACAGCTCCCTGAGATCCGGAGTCGTCCCTGACTGTTTCAAACTCGGGCAAGTCAAGCCACTGCTAAAAAAAAACAGGCCTGGACACAAAAGATCTGAATAATTTCAGACCAGTTTCTAACTTACTGCTCCTATCCAAAACCCTAGAAAGATGCGTGCTCCTGCAACTAACTCAACCCCTGGATAGCATCAACCTCCTCTATACCCACCAATTGGGTTTCAGAAAGGGCTGCAGCACGGAAACCGCAATCCTCAACATCATTATTTGATCTCCCTTGACTGGTCTCCCAAGGTGTCTAGTCCCCACACTCGGCCGGTAAAGAAAACTGCCCGCTGTTGGCGGAATCTACACCTAGAGGATTGGACCCTCGCTTTAGAAAACAGTACTCCTCGAATGAATGCAAACCGTGAGATAGCCAATGAGCAATTTAATCACTGGATTGAAGACTCTTTAGATCTAGACCTCCCTAAAAAGATCTGTAAAGTGAAGCTGGGTTCGAATAAATCAGCCTGGTTCAACCCTCTGCTCCGGAAACTTAAACAAACTTGTAAAAGGGCGGAAAGAGTCTGGAGAAAGGATTTTTCTCCTTCCAGAAAAAAAGAATATAAAGATACGCTCAAGACTTATAAGACCGAAATCAAAAAAGCCCAAGTCTGCTATTACAGCGGAAAAATTTCCGGTGCATCTAATTCTTCTCGGGAAACCTTCCGTATTGTCAAGGAACTTACCTCAGGCATTACGGCCCGTGACTCTTCGGAGCTTACTACTGAACGTTGTAATGAGCTGGCAGACTTCTTTTTTAATAAAATTCAATTAATTCGAAAGGCATTCACTGAACCCGACCTCAATTCTCTCGCTGAAGCAACCACTGTTAGGAGGAAATCGCCCCTGCTGGAGATATTTCCTCCCCTGACTATAGACACTTTCTATAATATCTCCGCCCTTATCAGGAGTGGATCACCTCGAGATCCTGTTCCTCCAAAAATTCTCACGTCAGTTATGGCCTCGGTTAGCCCATTTTTGATGGGCTTGATTAATTCTTCCTTCTCCTCTGGAATAGTTCCGTCCTTATGGAAGAAGGCGTTGGTCAAGGCACTTCTGAAGAAGCCTGGCTTAGATCCAGACTGTCTTGCCAACTACCGCCCCATCTCGCTTTTGCCATGGATTGGCAAAATTGCGGAGAAGTCTGCAAATACGGTCCTCTCCAAACATTTGGAGGAGGGTAAGTTCTTACATCTGACCCAAACAGGGTTTCGTCCCATGCAAGGGACTGAGACCGCCTTAATGGCTGTTGTTAAGGATGCAAGGAAAATACTTGATTTAGGAGGGTCTCTAGCCGTGATCTTGCTGGACCTTAGTGCAGCATTCGATACGGTTAACCACCGTATTTTAATCCACCGACTCAAGGGGTTGGGTGTAAAAGGTCCAGCACTCACTAAATTGGCTGTGTTCTTTCCTAGATGATAGATCTTTTCAGGTCTCTGGGGGCGAGGCCATTTCTAGCCCTAGATTCTTACATTGTGGAGTGCCTCAGGGCTCGTCCCTGAGCCCCACCCTCTTTAATGTTTATATGTCCCCTCTGGCAGAGATTGTCTTGCCCTTTGGGGTGCATATAATTACATACGCAGACAACACCCAGTTAGTGGTGGCATTTAATAATAAAAGTGGCCCTTCATCTAGTCTCGGCCCCTGCCTCGAGGAGGTGATGAGGTGGATGTTTGAATCCCATCTCAAACTTAACGGTGATAAGACTGAGCTTATGTTGCTCGGCAATCCTTCTCCCCTCGAGGTTGCCACCATCTGGCCAGCAACTATGGGCCCTATGCCAGCTTCTAAATCGGTAATAAAGAGTCTGGGCTTTTGGCTTGCCTCTGAATTTAATTTCAAAACTCAAGCCATAAAGGCAGTTGCTTCCTGCTTCTGCGTTTTGAAACTTTTGTGTAAAGTTTTGCCTCTGCTCCCTTTTTCAGCAAGGAAGCTTGTAGTTCAGGCGTTGATTCTATCTCGCCTTGACTATGGGAATGCTCTCTACCTTGGTGCTCCCAGTGCAGTCTTTAAAAAACTCCAAACTATGCAAAATTGTGCCGCTCGATTGTTGGAGGGTGTTCCTTATCGCCAATCAGCTAAACCCGCTCTTAGATCTCTACATTGGCTTCCGATTCGGGAAAGGGTTCACTTTAAAGCCCTGTGCACCACACACAAGATACTTCGAGGTAAAGGCCCTGACATTATCTCATCTTTTGTTCTACCATATAAAACTCAAAGACAGCTACGCTCCAGTGATCTGCATCTGGCATTTGTTCCTAGAATCAAGAGGTCCAGAAGCGGAGGCCGTCTTTTTTCCTACAATGCTCCCAAACTTTGGAACACCTTGCCGCTGTGCTTGCGTAAAGAATCTGATCACTCCATCTTTCGTAAAAGGCTCAAGACCTGGCTTTTCCCACAGTGAGTGCGGAAGTCCATTGCGGTTCATACCTTAGCGCTGGGATGCCTCCGGGTAGCCATGCGCTTTATAAATGCTACTTCATTCATTCATTGATGACATCCACAAATCACTGGATGCGGACAAATGCTGCCTGCTCATTCTCCTAGAGCTATCGGCAGCTTTCGATACGGTCGACCACAAACTCCTCATTAAGGCACTTCAAGAAAGGGCAGGTCTAGATGAGGTGGTTCTACAATGGTTCTCCTCCTTCCTCCACAATCGCACCCAAAGAATAAAAATCAACAAATTTGCGTCCGACCTACACCCTGTCAGCAGGGGAGTCCCCCAAGGTTCTGTGCTCTCCCTGCAACTTTTCAACATTTACATGGAACCACTCACAACCCTACTCAGAAAAGCCAATATCCCCTTCCACCTGTATGCAAACGACACACAGATCTACCTGGAAACCACCTCCAGTGATGACATTCAGAGACTTAACGACACTGTTGGAAAACCACTCCCACACTAGAAGGGGTGGTGGTGGTCTTCCGGACACACTGTGGTAGCTTGGCTCGAGTGGTCAGGAATCAGGCTCCGTGCTAAGCATACAACATACCCAAACAATAACCATGCGTGCATCCGTTCCAAAAACGACTCTACACCGTAAAAATTATGAAAATAACTTTCTTTATCTGCTTTTTCTCTTAGTTGCTGATTGGAGAAAATAAATAAGTCAATCACAATATACAAATTTTAAATAGTGCAGGTCAAATAAATATTGTCTGAAGATTCAATAAATAGGGATGATCATAAATACAAGGGACATAAATATAAGTGCAGGTAATACAGGCAATTAAATATTCTGAGGCAATAAATACTGTCACCAATAAATATTGTACACCAACAAGCCCTGTGGACCAATAAATATAGTGAAGCAATAAATATGTAAAAACTCAATAAATACAGTGCCCCCAATAAATAATTAAAAGTATACAGCAACACTCATGTAATCAGATCACTTTTCAATTCTTAAGGCTGATTTGGCCCAGGCACAGCTTGTAGGGTTGTGGAAGGCTTGAGGGGGACTACTCCCTGGCTGGGACAAGGCTGAGGCCTAAACTGAGGTAGATCAAGGGGGGAATACCAGTGCCCTGGCTTTCTCTCTCCACACAACCTCTCTAGGTTAGTCCCAATTCACCCCTGGCACAGTCAGGTTGGTTCCAGCACCTCCCTAGCCCCTTTAGAGCAGTCTCTCAGGTCTCCACAGGGCCTTAGGCGCCCTCTACTCCACTTACTGCCCTTTTTCTGATGCTCCGACGCCGCTGGAGTCGTGTCGATGCCGTGAGGCGGTTCCGGTTCGATCTCGGCGGCCTCGGCACAATGTCAGTTCTTTGACGACGCCGGTAGGCGGTTCCGGTCCGATGTCGGCGGCCTCGGTTCGATCTCGACCTCCGATTCGACGGCGTCGGGCAGTCTCTACTCGATGTCGACTTCGGGCGGCTCCGGTCCGATGGCGCTCTCGGCTTCGATGACGTCGGCCGGCCTGGCCTCGATGTCGACTTCCGGCGACTCCGGGGTGCGATCCTCACCCCCGACCTCCGGTGCTCCTCCTCTCAGGTTCCGGGCGACTCCGGAGTGCGATCCTCACTCCCGACCTCCGGTACACTTCACCTCGGTCTCCGACGACTCCGGAGGGCGGACTTCACTCCTCCGATGACGCCGCTCACTCGACCTCGGTTAACTTCCTCCTCGACCTCTGGTATTCCTCACGACCTCCGTCGGCGCCCTCTCACGACCTCAGGCGGCTCCGGGTACGACGTCTGCTTCTTCAGTCAGCGCCGCTTCTCCACCTCGGGCTCCAGGTCTCAGGCTACTCGACGCCGGACTCCAGGGAAACCAGTTTCCAGGTCAGGATCTTGCTGCTTTCTGCTTCTAAGGCCTGTTCCTGCTGTCCAGGTCCTTAGGATGAGTTTTTCTGGCTTCTTCCCACACAGGGCTACAGGCTGGGATCCATCAGTAGGGACTAGTATCAAGGGTGGGTTTATGGACCCCACTCCAGGCACAAGTTTCCACCCCTGCTGCTTCACTCCTTCCTCCTTCACTGTTGTGCTGCTCTCCCTTCACCAGTCAGGTGCCAACTGCCAGCTCCAACTGCCAACACTCTGTCTTAACCTCCCAACATTCTAAACCGCCTCCAACTGTCACAGAGTTCTGGAATCTTCTGGAATGTTCTGGAAGGTGCTGGTAGGTTCCAGTGGATGCTGGTGATGTCACAGGTGGCCACCATTTTGTGCTTCAGGCCCTCAGACAGAAGTTTCAGGGGTAGGTAAAATGGCTCCCTGAATCTGTAGCAACACGAAAAAGTCTGGTGGTTCCCAAAAAGGAAAAATTCAAACAGGGTTTGAGGCAAAAGTGGGACAAAATAAATAATGATGAGGAGGGACCACCCAAAGGGCTGACAGGTCTAACACGCGTCCCCCCCAGCTGAAAGTGGGGAGAGCTACCCAACCCCTTGGGAGTTCTCATCACTAAGGCGGAAATACCTTGAGAGACCGTCTGCATTGGCGTGGTCCACTCCAGGCCGATGTTCCACCTGAAAGTCCATCCCCTGTAGGGAAATAGACCACCTCAACAACTTGGGATTCTCCCCCTTCATTTGCATCAGCCAACGAAGGGGTCTGTGGTCGGTCTGAACTAGGAAGTGCGAGCCAAACAAGTATGGCCGCAACTTCTTCAGAGCCCATACCACTGCAAAGGCTTCACGCTCTATTGCACTCCACTTCTGTTCCCTGGGAAGTAGTCTCCGGGATAGGAAGACCACGGGTTGATCCAGACCCTCTTCGTTGAGCTGCGATAACACTGCCCCAATGCCATGTTCTGATGCATCTGTCTGGACAATGAACTCCTTGGAAAAGTCTGGGGCCCTTAAGACCGGGGCCTCGCACATGGCTTTCTTCAATCTCTCAAAGGCTTGCTGACAAGCCTCCGTCCAGACTACCCGTCGAGGTTGTTTCTTGGACGTGAGCTCCGTGAGGGGGGTTACGAAGGTACCGTACCCCTTCACGAAGCGGCGGTAGTATCCCGTGAGGCCCAAAAATGCTCGGACCTCAGTCTGTGTCTTGGGGGGTTCCCAGGCCATGATGGCCTCGATCTTCGCCTGGAGGGGTTGCACCGCTCCCCTACCCACCAAGTGTCCAAGGTACACTACCGACCCCTGCCCGATCTGGCACTTGCTGGCCTTGATCGTCAATCCAGCTTGTCTCAGGGCCTGGAGAACAGCTTGCAGGTGACGCAAGTGATCCTCCCAGCTGTTACTGAAGACGGCTATGTCATCCAGATAAGCAGCAGAGAAACTCTCCATTCCGGTGAGGATCTGGTTTACCAGGCGCTGAAACGTGGCAGGGGCGTTCTTGAGCCCAAAGGGCATCACACAGAACTGGTAGTGGCCATTGGGCGTGGAGAAGGCTGACCTTTCCCTTGCTCCATCAGTCAAAGAGATCTGCCAGTACCCAGAAGTAAGGTCAAAGGTACTTAGATATTGGGCAGCTCCCAGCCGGTCAATCAATTCATCCGCCCTAGGGATCGGATGAGCATCAGTTTTGGTCACTGAATTCAGTCCCCGATAGTCCACACAGAACCTCAGTTCTGGTTGGGCACCCGGTGGTGCAGCTTTTGGTACTAACACCACCGGACTGGACCAGGGGCTGCTAGAAGGTTCGATCACTCCTAGCTCCAGCATCTTAGTGACTTCACTATGAATGCTGGCCTTCACCTTGTCTGACATCCGGTAGATCTTGGACTTCACAGGTGGGCTGTCTCCTGTGTCCACGTCATGGACGCACAGGTGAGTCCTACCCGGGACAAGGGAGAACAACGAAGAGTACTGCCCCAGGACCTGGCGACAGTCCTCCTGCTGTTCAGGAGTTAGAGATGGGGAGAGAATCACTCCCTCCACCGACCCATCCTTTTCTTGAGACGCAAACAAATCGGGGAGAGGCTCGCTTTCCACGTCCTCTCCTCCGTCAGTCACCATCATCAAGATGACTTCGGGCCTCTCGTGGTGGGGTTTGAGGCGGTTGGCATGCAGCACCCGCAGGGGCTGACGAGGGGTCCTCAGGTCCACCAAGTAGGTAGCCTTACCCTTCTTCTCCAACACCTCAAAGGGTCCTGACCAGCGATCCTGGAGGGCACTAAGCTCTCCCGGTTCGATCACCCACACCTTCTGGCCAGGCTCCAACTCCACCGGGTGAGCATTGTGGTCATACCACGCCTTCATCACTGCTTGGCTGGCTTCCAAGTTGTCAGAAGCTTGCTTCCACAACTTAGCCATTTGGCTCCGGAAGGCCAGCATGTAGCTCACCACATCCTGGGGAAGCTTTCTGGGAGTTCTTTCCCATCCGTCTCTCACCAGGTTGAGAGGTCCACGTACAGGGTGCCCATACAGAAGCTCGAAGGGGCTGAAGCCCACTCCCTTCTGTGGCACTTCCCTGTAGGAAAAAAGTAAACAGGGTAGGAGGACGTCCCATTTCCTCCGCAGGCTTTCAGGCAGACTTCTGATCATGCCCTTCAAGGTTTTGTTAAACCTCTCCACCAGACCATTGGTCTGGGGGTGGTAAGGAGTGGTGAACCGGTATGTCACTCCACACTCCTTCCACATTGCCCGCATGTACGCTGACATGAAGTTGGTCCCCCTGTCGGACACAACTTCCTTGGGAAAACCCACTCGGGTAAAGATTCCCATCAGGGCCCTAGCCACAACAGGTGCTGTTATGGTCCTCAGAGGTATTGCCTCTGGGTACCGTGTGGCATGATCCACCAGAACCAGGATAAACCTGTGACCAGCTGTAGTTGGCGGATCTAACGGACCCACAATGTCGATGCCCACCCTTTCAAAGGGGGTGCTAACGACAGGAAGTGGTTCCAGGGGAGCTTTCAGCTTCACCCCTGTTTTCCCACTGGCTTGGCAAGACACACATGTCCGGCAGTAGGTATCGGACGACACTTTCATCTGAGGCCAATAAAAGTGTGGGACAAGACGGGCGAAGGTCTTGTCTTGCCCCAGGTGTCCTGCCAATGGTATCTCGTGAGCCAACTCCAGAAGGAAGGCTCGATAACGTTGAGGGACTACCAAGGCTCGTGACGATCCATGTAGGGGTGCCTTGGGTTCACTGTAGAGGAGGCCATCCTCCCAGTAAACACTGTAGTTCCCTTCAACGTTCCCTGCTGCCTGGGCTTCGGCCTGTCGCCTCAGCCCCTCAAGGGTAGGGCACTCCCTCTGGCCCTGGCAGAATTCCTCCCTGGACGGGCCTCCCTCCACGTGCCACTCGGCCGGGATGGGTAGGTCCTCCAGGTTGGTAACGTCCCCCACCGCAGACACCTGGTCCACCACCTCCGGTGGCCTATCCGTCCTACGGGGTGGGGACGCCGAGGCAGGCTCCTCCTGTCCTCGGTTCTTCCCTTGACTGGCAGCTGACTGGGCCTTTGTTCCAGGCTCCAGCCGAAATGAACTCCCTCTTCGGGTAGTCGCGGACCTTGTGCTAACACAGGCCCAGTCAGGTGTACCCAGCATCTCGGTGTGAGTCCGGTATTCCACCTCCTTCCAAGCGTTGTGCTCCATGTCATTCCCCAGCAGACAATCGACTGGCACGGCAGGGCTTACGGCAACTCGAAGTGAACCTGCAACCCCCCCCCCATTCAAAGGGAACCTCGGCCACTGGATAGTGGCCTGTTCTGCCGTCAGCCATCGCGGCTGGGTGGAGTACATCGGGAATTACCTGCTCTGGAGACACCAGTTGGCTACGCACCATAGTCATACTGGCTCCTGTGTCTCTCAGAGCCTCCCCTTTTTGGCCGTTGATGGTGACCCACTGCCCATACTTTGCGGTATTTGCGGGCACCTGGATCTTAGGAACCATCTCCCGTTCTCCCAGGGACACTAAAGTGACACCCGCCCACTCCCTTCCCTTAGTTAAGGGCATCTCCTCCCCGAGCACTACACTAGCTACTCCGGGGGTCTTTCCTCCAGTGGGAGGGGGTGGTCGTTTCAAGCACTTCGGATCTCCTTTATAGTGTCCAACGCCACCGCACTCATAGCAATGGACAACCCTTGGCTGCTGACTCTGGCCAGGATTAGGGTTTCTGGGCGGGTTAGCCTTAGGGGTGAATCCTGTTCCCTTCCCTTGGAAGTTATTTTGGGGGCCTTTGGAGAACTCCTTTTTCTTTTCCCCTCCCTCTTTCTTCTGGGGGGCGCCCTGTCCGGCCTTTTGTGTATCCCCTCCAGTCCCCCTTGTGGACACCCGGGTACTAGCCCAAATGTCCGCCTCCTCAGCAAGCTTCCGGGGACTGGTCAGCTTGCTATCCACCAGGTGTTGCCGCAATTCAGGGAAACATTTCTCGAGCAGGTGTTCCTTCAGTACTAGGTCAAACAACCCCTCGTAGTTCCTCACTTCACTGCCCTGAATCCAACCTTCCAGTGCCTTCTTTGCATAGTCCAGGAAGTCCACCCAATTCTGTGTGCCCAGTTTGTGACTACCCCTGAACTTCTGTCTGTACTTTTCAGGTGTTAGTCCAAACTTTCTGATGAGCGCCAGTTTCATGGTGGGGTAGTGGGTCTGCTCATCCTCCTCGAGGGCCAATAAAGCATCCCTACCAGCTGGAGGCATGTACTTGTACAATCCCCCTCCCCAGTACTTCTCTGGAACCCCATGGGCCCTCAACGAGACCTCATAGGCCGCTAGCCACTTGGCGATATCGTCGCCCACTCCATAGCTAGCTACTATGTCCTTTGGCAGGTATGGTTTAGGCTCCCTGGTGATCTCTTGGGTTTGGCTGCCACCATTAGGAACAGGTTGTGCCCCGATTCTCAAGATCTGAAGATCTATTTCTTTCAGTCGTAATTCATGGGCCATCCTCTGCTCCTCCTTCTCCTTTTCCAGCCTTGCTAAGTCCCATGTGAGCTGTCTTTTCTCCCTCCGGTCTGTTAGCTCCACTTCAGACAAGCCACCGCTAGAGGCACTGCTGCCCTTCCTAGAAATGGTTCTGGGCCCTGCTGACAGGTTCCCCACCTCAGGTTGGTACATCTCAGCCCCCTCGGGGTCAGGCTCTCCATCCCTGTCTTCCTCCTCAGCCTTGCTTTCTCGGCGTGCCTCCCCCCAAGCCCTTAAGCTGGTTTGGAGTGCACCCTTCTTTGCTCCTGGGGGACAGTACACCCCCTCCCGCTGGCAAAACTCCCTGAGTTGGGCCACAGTGTACGTTTCTAGATTTTCTAGGACAAACTCCATCTTGCCCACTCAGGTTAGAGGACAGGTTTTGTGCAGTAACTATGCAGGGGGGTACCTTTAATAATACCTCCTCCCACCACCAGAGTAAATTTGGAAAAAACAAAAACCCACAATTAGGAAGGCCGCTTTGAGAAAACTCCCGGTGTAGGCCTATGGACTACCCACAGTTATTGTTGAGTATGCGTAGGCACAGCTCTGTCCCACCACTGAACACCAATTTATGTTGGAAAACCACTCCCACACTAGAAGGGGTGGTGGTGGTCTTCCGGACACACTGTGGTAGCTTGGCTCGAGTGGTCAGGAATCAGGCTCCGTGCTAAGCATACAACATACCCAAACAATAACCATGCGTGCATCCGTTCCAAAAACGACTCTACACCGTAAAAATTATGAAAATAACTTTATCTGCTTTTTCTCTTAGTTGCTGATTGGAGAAAATAAATAAGTCAATCACAATATACAAATTTTAAATAGTGCAGGTCAAATAAATATTGTCTGAAGATTCAATAAATAGGGATGATCATAAATACAAGGGACATAAATATAAGTGCAGGTAATACAGGCAATTAAATATTCTGAGGCAATAAATACTGTCACCAATAAATATTGTACACCAACAAGCCCTGTGGACCAATAAATATAGTGAAGCAATAAATATGTAAAAACTCAATAAATACAGTGCCCCCAATAAATAATTAAAAGTATACAGCAACACTCATGTAATCAGATCACTTTTCAATTCTTAAGGCTGATTTGGCCCAGGCACAGCTTGTAGGGTTGTGGAAGGCTTGAGGGGGACTACTCCCTGGCTGGGACAAGGCTGAGGCCTAAACTGAGGTAGATCAAGGGGGGAATACCAGTGCCCTGGCTTTCTCTCTCCACACAACCTCTCTAGGTTAGTCCCAATTCACCCCTGGCACAGTCAGGTTGGTTCCAGCACCTCCCTAGCCCCTTTAGAGCAGTCTCTCAGGTCTCCACAGGGCCTTAGGCGCCCTCTACTCCACTTACTGCCCTTTTTCTGATGCTCCGACGCCGCTGGAGTCGTGTCGATGCCGTGAGGCGGTTCCGGTTCGATCTCGGCGGCCTCGGCACAATGTCAGTTCTTTGACGACGCCGGTAGGCGGTTCCGGTCCGATGTCGGCGGCCTCGGTTCGATCTCGACCTCAGATTCGACGGCGTCGGGCAGTCTCTACTCGATGTCGACTTCGGGCGGCTCCGGTCCGATGGCGCTCTCGGCTTCGATGACGTCGGCCGGCCTGGCCTCGATGTCGACTTCCGGCGACTCCGGGGTGCGATCCTCACCCCCGACCTCCGGTGCTCCTCCTCTCAGGTTCCGGGCGACTCCGGAGTGCGATCCTCACTCCCGACCTCCGGTACACTTCACCTCGGTCTCCGACGACTCCGGAGGGCGGACTTCACTCCTCCGATGACGCCGCTCACTCGACCTCGGTTAACTTCCTCCTCGACCTCTGGTATTCCTCACGACCTCAGGCGGCTCCGGGTACGACGTCTGCTTCTTCAGTCAGCGCCGCTTCTCCACCTCGGGCTCCAGGTCTCAGGCTACTCGACGCCGGACTCCAGGGAAACCAGTTTCCAGGTCAGGATCTTGCTGCTTTCTGCTTCTAAGGCCTGTTCCTGCTGTCCAGGTCCTTAGGATGAGTTTTTCTGGCTTCTTCCCACACAGGGCTACAGGCTGGGATCCATCAGTAGGGACTAGTATCAAGGGTGGGTTTATGGACCCCACTCCAGGCACAAGTTTCCACCCCTGCTGCTTCACTCCTTCCTCCTTCACTGTTGTGCTGCTCTCCCTTCACCAGTCAGGTGCCAACTGCCAGCTCCAACTGCCAACACTCTGTCTTAACCTCCCAACATTCTAAACCGCCTCCAACTGTCACAGAGTTCTGGAATCTTCTGGAATGTTCTGGAAGGTGCTGGTAGGTTCCAGTGGATGCTGGTGATGTCACAGGTGGCCACCATTTTGTGCTTCAGGCCCTCAGACAGAAGTTTCAGGGGTAGGTAAAATGGCTCCCTGAATCTGTAGCAACACGAAAAAGTCTGGTGGTTCCCAAAAAGGAAAAATTCAAACAGGGTTTGAGGCAAAAGTGGGACAAAATAAATAATGATGAGGAGGGACCACCCAAAGGGCTGACAGGTCTAACAGACACGCTTAGAGAAGTCAACACTGGCTGTCAAGTAACCACCTAAAACGTAATCAAGACAAGACTGAAATATTCCTCATCTCAAACAAAGAAGATAATCCCCAAATTGTGTAATGGCTAAATGCGATCGATGCACTCAACGGAAACATCACTCTGGCAGACTCTGTAAAATCACTTGGCTTCACTCTAGACCCGAAACTGAACATGACCAAACACATTAAGAACTCCGCCAAGAGCGCCTTCCTCAACCTGAAGCTACTAATTAAAATAAAACCTTTCATCCCCCCCTCCCCCCCCCCCACCCCCCAAGGACCTTAAACAAGCCACCCAATCACTGGTTTCATCTAGATTAGACTATGGGATCGCAATCCTCTCAGGCACATCAAAGGCACACCTTGCGCCCCTCAAAACAACGCTAAATGCTGCAGCTAGAATGGTCACAGGAGTGAAGAAATTTGACCATATCACACCTGCACTCAGAGAACTAAAATGGCTCCTAGTTGAACTGCGGGCCAGTTTCAGAACAGCTTGCCTTACCCACAAAGCCCTTCACACAGGCAAACCCGAATACCCGGCCTCCAAACTCAAAAAAGCCGGTCAGACCAGAAAACTCCGGGGCTCGAACACTCTACTACTACTCATACCGCACACAAACAAAAAACCGCGGCCCGGTCCTTCGCGGGCAACGCGCACAAAATTTTGAACACTATTCCCCCCCACATCAGAACTATCCCCACCATCGCAAAATTCAAAGGACAGCTCAAAAATCTTTTACTAGAACGTTCCCTAGCGAAGGGACTTGAGCTGCAGAAGCGCTGATGGCTACTCCCTGGAGAAAGCGCGACCCTAGACTATGTCACCCGGCGAAGGCACCTCAAGTCGTCATTGCCCTTTGGTTATTTAACCTGCTGAAACTCATTGTCCATGCGTGATACTTTCATTGTGGTTTGTTATTTGTATTTGTGGTTTTTTGCAATGCGACTGTTGTAAAGCGCTCCGATACCCTCGGGTCTGGCCAGCGCTATATAAATCTTCAAATAAATAAATAAACCCTATATTGACAACTTCGAAGCATAAAGCATCATAATAGTGTTGTGCTGTACTCAGCATTGAGCTAATGGTATCAGAACCTAATATCTTTTTTAAAGGTTTGACATATAAATCTAGATAAGCAAATTGGTTAAAAAAATGTTTTTTTAAAAAGAATAAGGGCCATGCAATTCACGATTTTCTTTGTGGAGCCAGTGTGCAAGACCCTGGCTCAAAGGAGAAATGAGACTACTTACCAAAGTCACAACTGGATATTAAAGTAATTTTGATATGGTAAATGTTTTACATTGAGAATAAGAAAGGTAAACATTTTTGGTGGGATATGCTCCAAAGCTATGGTAACTGGGTCACAAAACTTTACACCTTACATTTTATTGTTAGAAAATAGCAAGTAACTGCTGTTTACCACAATTCCTTAGAAAGTAACCTCCAAAACAAAAGAGATGTGTTTGGCTTGCATGCTACTCTTTCAGGCCCTCACTATGGTAAGGTTGATATTTTGTGATGGCTGCCAGTGTTAAAACAAGCATTGGCAATGCTAATAGGTCTACCTTTAAAGGAATGTTATATGCCAATGTGAAGCATTTCCAGTCAAGAGAATGGGAATAGATATGTATTTGTGTGGAACCAAAGAACCGAATATTATTGGCGCAAGTTAAAAAGGTCAAGTGACAGTTGTACTATCAAGTCAGACCTAAAAATCCATGTAGATCAATGACTGCCCTCCTCCCATCTGTGCTTCTGCCAGATATAAAGCGACATACTTTATCTAGTTATCTAAGACACTATAATAGCATTCCAGTGTCAGGCTTGTGCCCCTAAAATTTCAAGTTTAGATAGCTGGATAAATAAAATGATCACAGCTGTTAGAGGGCAAGCACTTGTTTAGTGGAGGCACACAACTTCTGCCCAATCAAAACATACACTTAATAGCGGCTTCTACTGGATGGGAGTAATTGGGCGGCGGAGGGAATGAAAGAAAGAAGGACTTACCTGGAACAGCCCGCCACTGCCTCTCCTCCGTCCTCTTCATCTTTATGTCCCAGCCCGCAGCAGGAAGCACCCAGGCTCCCCTGAGCCAATCACAACGCTGCAATGCCAAACAGTCATGAGCACTTAGGAAGTGCAAACCATTCCTCCCCCTGCTCTGGCCAGCCCCGCCCCACCCCACCACTGACTGCATTAGGATAAATAAAATGATAATAACGTACCGTTATGTTATCATTTGATTTTTCCTTTTGAGCAGTGAGGCAACGCTCCTCCGCCTTAGCGGAGGAGCCGCCACTGCATAACTCCTGACTCCCAACAAGTGGGCGGGGCCAAAACCCCTCTTTCGGTGTTTCTCACATATTTGTCTGACAAGAGCTGCGTTGTCAAGTCAGACAATAACAAGCATTAAAAATGCAATAGGTCTCGTCTTTGATTAAGTTAAAGCCATTTGCTTTGCTATAAAATACCATTAGCAAAGCAAATGGCTTTAACTCAATCAAAGGCGAGACCTATTGCATTTTCAATGCTTGTTTTTATTTCTTTGCTCCCAGTCTATGAAGCCGGCAATGGCAGCCGCTTGTTGGCTCTACGGAGAGGGGCAATTCGGCTGCTTTGTAGTGCTAAGAAGTGTATGGGGCGGGCGGTATTTTTAAAGTGAAAGTGCGCATGGCCTTTTTTTATTCCCCGTCTGTTAAGCCGGCAATGGAAGTGTACGTTTCTTCAGTCTACACCAGGCTCCCCGCGGAGCGTCTGCCTCTTGCTCTGGTGTTGTTTTTGTGCTCAGACTGCTCCCCGCCCCTTCTCACCTCTCTGAGAGCCAGTGCCCCCTTTGACTCTCTACCTGCCCCCCGCCCCCACCCCCGCCTCTTCTCTCGGTTCACACCTTTGTGCTTTCACACTTAACGTCACCTCCAGCTCGCATTTTCAGAGAGGGCCTCGGGGCTCCTTATCACCGCCCCGAGATGAGGAGGAGGAAGAAGAGAGAGAGAGGAGACAGAGGAAGACTTGGTGGGTGGCTGGGTGACGGTTACAGTGGGAAGTGAGAGTGAAGAAAGAGGAGAGAGAGAGAGAGAGAGAAGTAAGAGATAACCAGTGGGGAAAGAGATCGAGAAGTAGGGAGAGATGAAGGAAGAAGAGAGAGCAAGTGGGAAGGAGGGAATGGGGGACAGAGAGGAAGAAAGAGAGGGGAGGGGGGTAGCACCAAGGCGATAGGACTCCAAAGGGAACAAAGACACTGGGATCAAGGGACGGGTCAGGGAGGATGGATGTAGAGGAGACAGGAGAGATGGACAGAGTGCCAGGCGCTGGGGAGTGCAGCAAAAAGCAACATATTTAATACCAAAAGCAGTGTAAGAACCTCCCTGAATGGACACAGACTTTAATAACCACATTTCTTGTTTAGATTAATTTCCATTTCATGTGTCCTCGCGATGCTGACAGCTGGCCTGCGCGAGATCCGTTTGCACCAGGTCATACGAGGACAAGAAATGTCACGTCGCAGTGCTTCACCCGGCGCGCAAGCTTTCCTTACCTCACGGGCATCTACTGGAAGGCAGGCAGGTCAGATGGTTGGCACGAGCCCAGGTGAAAAAAAACAACAAAAGTTAAAGGTACATTTAATCAAGATTTTGACTGTTTAAAAAGCCCTCCCGGGCTTGACGGATTTACAGGGAAAGCGCCCGTGCGGACAACACCCTGCAGAGGCATTTGATGATCTAATTGCGGGGTTTGAGTAGTTGACAATAAATGGCAAAAAGTAAA
Organism: Triturus cristatus; assembly: GCF_964204655.1. Taxonomy (NCBI): domain Eukaryota; kingdom Metazoa; phylum Chordata; class Amphibia; order Caudata; family Salamandridae; genus Triturus; species Triturus cristatus. The sequence goes on along the minus strand of NC_140594.1, from coordinate 152,941,654 downwards.
AGGTTGGCCTTGACTAGGCCTGTAAAAAAAAAAAAAGAGTTTATACTACCTGAAAGTGCCAAAAGTCCTGGCTGGTTGGAGATGTAATGTTACTTACTGTATTATATATCTGGATGCAATGACAAAAACAGCAAAATATAGTCAGGCGGCGCACTATGCTAAGCACAGGTTTTTAGGTTAGGTGCTTTGAAGCCCCTCTGAGAGACCCCCAGTTTTTTCTACCCCTTCTTAAAGCCCTGCTAATAATATAAATAAATAATTCGGGCCACGCAAAGATATTCAGTAACAAAAGCAGTGTAAAAACCTTCCTGAACGGACACTGACTTTAATAACCACATTTCTTGTTTAAATTAATTACCATTTCACGTGTCCTCGCGATGCAGACTGATGGCCTGCGTGAGCTCCGTTTGCAGCATGTCATACGAGGACAAGAAATGTCACATCGCAGTGCTTCACCCGGCGCGCGAGCATTCCTTACCTCACAGGCGGCTAGTGGAATGCAAGCAGGTCAGATGGTTGGCACGAGCCCAGGTGAAAAAATAACCAAAAGTTAAAGGTACACTTTATCAAGATTTCAACCGTTGAAAAACCCCTCCCGGGCTTGACGGATTTACAGGGAAAGTGCTCGTGCAGACAACATCCTGCAGAGGCATTCGTTGATCTAATTGCGGGGTTTGAGTAGTCGACAATAAATGGCGAAAAGTAAAAGGTTGGCCTTGACTGGGCCTGTAAAATAAAGAGTTTATACTACCTGAAAGTAAAGGCACTGGGTAAGTAAAAATGCCACAAACAGAAACGAAAAAAAAAACGCAGCCGCAAAACTGAAAGCGACCGCACTGTCATTAGTACAGCGCTGAAACCACACAAGCAAATGATTTAAATAGCAATGCAGCTTGAAACTTAGAAACGAAAATAAACGCGGCCGCGAAACTGAAAGCGACCGCACTGTCATTAGTACCACGCTGAAAATGAAAATAAAAGAGTGCTTACAGAGTAACTGAAGGAGGCCATGTCCCTCCGCAAGTACACGATCCAATCCCTGTGGGCTGGGTCAAAAGCGGACAGGGTGGCAACTCTCAGTGTAATGATTGCCTCCGGTGCAATCATTACACTGTGTTTTGCATCATCCATGACGCAAAACGATGCGCACCAATCAAAATTGCAGGCGGAGCAGCGACACGACTTCTGGAATCGTATCGATGTCAAAAAGCCCCTGCATGGCAAGAGCAGCGCATGTGCGCTGCTAACGCCAGGCGAGACCTAAAAAGGAGTATTCAGTACCCTGTGTTAAAAGCCATTCTACCAGGTTACAACCCATTGTACAGTCGCCACCAAAGCTAGATGCATTACCAGGGGCGCTAATTACCACAGTGCGCAGCTGAAAACAAGTACACATGAATGAAAGCTGAGAACACAGATCATGTGCTAAGCAGGGTTCAAAAGGCCTAGATGGAGGTGAAAGGTGGTAGCATTGCAGGTACTACTTTTATCAAAGTTGGACTGGGGAAGTTTTAATGAGGGAGGGGGTTGGCATGATGCACTGCTTTATGGAAAATGTAGCTGAGAGTTACCTAGGGTCCTGTGCGAACAGGATGCAGGTATTTATTTCCCTGAAATGTATTATCGAGTGACGAGAGTGAATGTGTAGAGAGAGGCGACATAGGGGGCAGGGCAATGGTAGGGTTTTTTTTCAACACTGAATGGGAAACTTGTAGACAGAAAGGAGAGGAATGTTGGATGCCGCTGCGTATGAGGGGAGGCAGAAGCTATAATGTGACATGGATTCTCATCAGAAAAACAGTGCTGGAAAGTGGAGTGGCGTGGAGTATGCATGGTGTGGTAGTGTATAGTCATTATAGACCAACAAAAATTCAATTGAAATGACCATTACATTTGCAGAAACATTCAGTTTTACTGCGTACAAATGATAATGTGTGGAAATATCATCACCTAATCTACTGAGGTGTTTTGATCGTATTCAAATATTTGCCTCCACCACACTTCAGAACTACAAAACAATGTGCTTCATTTGTACTTTTGTAATTCTGATATATTATGAAATACCAGCACAGTTAATTTTTGTTGTGTGCTAGAAAAAAATATTCTATACCCTCTTCTCTCACATGGCGACTCAGCAGGATTATCACATAAATTCTCTCACTTTAAAGCCAGAGAAAGACAAGTAAACACCAAGCTCCTTCAGAAGATAGATCCTGAAATTTGACCTCTGTCTTTGAATGCACAGCAAATATGACAAGATAAGAACAAGATTTAAAGGCCTGTTTACAGAAAACGAGTACTCGAAAGGGTACAGTAAACAGGCATGTGCTTGGGAGGGACAAACTCAAGCTGGACATCCTAAAGCAAATAAAGCCAGCAAATAGAAAGCAAGCAAGTTACAAACCACAAAGCCAATAATGAGCAATGAGCGAAATGCATTCCCAGGGAAGCTTTCCGCTTTCCCACAAGAAGTCATAAGCTAGCTATCTGGTATCTTCGACCTAAAAAAGATTAAAAATGAAACATGCCTTGCGGTTTGAAATGTCCCAGATACTGATTGATTTAACAATTATTTTCACGTGACATATAATACAGAAATAACATTCTTAAACAATATTGCTCGTAGCAGTCTTTATTATAGCATAATGACAGAGCACTGATTAACTGTAGTATCGTCACAGTATTTCTATGTACTTTTTTAATCAAATTTTCCTGAAATAGAACTACACCTAAACTTCACCAACAAAAACCTGGAGGTCGTCACCATCTGTCCAACCAGGCAGAGCGGACTCAGCCTTTATACGCCCAAGATATACATAAAAAGGGTCCATTACAGAGCTATTACTATAGTGTCTATTTTTCCACTATCCTAGTACATCTCTGTATATGTCTGGTATTCATTTGTTCTTTAACCTACACATACCTTTCGATCTGTCCTCTTTTTCCTTTTCCCTCTTCATTCTCTTAATGTCATATTCCCCCTACCATGCTTGTGTCTATATGTGACTCTCACCTCAGTGACCACTTTATTTTTGCTCATTTCACTATTTGCAACATTATGTTACTATATTTTGCTCAACGTTTTCATTTTTCTTTCCCGTTTTTATACAGTCCGTTCTAAGCAGTTTTCGCTTTCATTTTTACATCCCTATGTTTCAAACACTCTGTCCACTTATTCTTGTTCCTTTAATCTCCTTCCCACTCCTTAATTTTTCTTTTCCATCAAACGTCTTTCTCAAATCGTTCTTTTTTTCTCTCTGGGAGTAGCTTGTTTCTATTCTGGTTTTGCTTCGTTTCCTGTCTCCGTTTCGAGTTCTGTCTCTGTTGTGACTTACAGTTCTTCTCCTTCTCTGCTTTCAACGCATTATTTGAATTCTTCCAACCCTCGCTTTCCTTTAGGTGAGCGTTGCCCAAGCTTGTGCCTGCATGCACAGGCATTGGGACTCTTCCTATGCAGCAACATGCCTCAACCAACTATAAATCATAACCAACATAGTAATAACGAAAGATGAGGTAGTGATGTAGCTATATTGTTTAATTTGATTGCATGGTGTCACATCCATGAAACGTTTAAGAAACGTTCCTACAACATAGTCATCCTTAGGTGTCCAAACTAGGTGCAGGCGATGCCAATCCGAGCCATATTTTCAGGATAACTACTGAGGCAACTGTGTTCCATTATTGTAAAATTTGAAATTTATCTTATGTTGATATCCTGAAAATATGGCATGGATCTGGACCTAGGTTGGATATGGATGCTGTGGAACAACCTGGCTCTAGACATATGTAAAGCAAATTTGCCTTCTCTCTTGATATATGTCACTTCCTGCCCTAAAGACATGCAAACCACTGAAGAAGGTTCATCTAGGTCTAGTACATCCTCTTGCATGTAATAATAAGCACAATGTAACAATGCACAATCATGAAGGTAAGATCTAGTGTTGTCCATACCTTGTAATAACTTCCGTATGCTTTGGAGACCAGCAGCATGATGGGGAAGCCTAGGACAGTGACGAGCGAGAGCTGCCAGGAGATGCTGAACATGATGACGATAATCCCCAGGACCTTCACCGCACTCCGCAAGAACAGATTCACATTTCCTGCAAGCACGTCGCTCATCTTTCCCGTATCTGCGGTCAAGCGTGAGATGACGTCCCCTGGATCATCAAACATGGAGATTAGCTGATAGCACCAAGTGGAGGCTACCTCAAGAAGGAGACTGTCCGCTGCAATTCTGGCCTCACAACTTCATACCCTGGTTGCTTCTATGGAGATCAGCCCTGATGGGAAATTACCTCCACAAAGGGACTGACTTCTACTCATCCCAAACTCACCCTATATCTCCACTCCCTGGTCAATTATATGAAGATCAGCACTGATCAGAAGCTATCAACACAAAGGGACTGCACTTCACACACCCTGGCCTTGCATGGAAGCTGCACACCATGTTTGATTCTATGGAGATCAACAATGCCCGGAAGCTACCCTCACCAGGGACTGCACTTCGCACATTCCATCCTCACACAGACGCTTTATACCTAGGGCTCCCGGTTTAGGGTATTTCTTTTTAACGTTACCAAGTGTATTTATTCATATTTGTTGTTTTGCCATTTTATTTGTATTTATCCATATGTATTTTCGAAGATAAATGAAGTTGTAAAATAGTATATTTCCATAGTTATTATATTCCCATAGTTATTTAACTGTTAAACATGCACTCATACTTTGATGCCTGACATATTTTAGCAAATTAAGCTGCCAAATATAACAAAACATTACTCCCACAGGTAAACATTGGTTTTATACCACACACATATGTTAACATATCTCTGTATTTAAGGAAATCTCGTTTTGTGATTGAACTCCTTATGCTGTCTATCTGCTTAGCTGTTGGCCTGGAATTCATGAAAGACAGTATGGAGAGTCACTCACAGGAATAAAAAGCGAGAGGAAACACATTGTTTTCTCTGTGTAGCTGTAAAAATCAGTAAAAACGAATAACAGGGAGCCTTATTGATAGCCTACTCAATTCTATGGAGCTCAGCAGTGACCACGGAAGCTAACCACACAAGGGACTGCTACACACAGAATCGCTACGCGTCGGTTGATTCTATAGAGATCAGCAGTGACCGGAAGATATTGACGCAAACATGACTCCACTTCACACATCCCACCCTCACATAGAAGCTCCATACTGCATTCGATTCTGTGGAGACCAACGCTGACCGAAAGCTAACCAAACACAATGACTTCTCTTCGCACATCCCAGCCCCACACAAAAAGCTCCATAGTCTATTAGCTTCTGCGGAGATCAACAGTGACTGGAAGCTACCCACATAAAGGGACTACACTTCAAACATCCCGGCCGAAACAGAAATTCCAGAATTTGGTTGATTTATGAAGATCAGCCTTTCTGGAAGCTACTCACACAAAGATACTTTTCTACACAGATCACCAGCTGAATCTTCACATCCTGGTCAGATCTGTGGTCCTTTATTTAAAGTCCACTCGAAAAACGTTCAATCTGCCTGTGTGGTGAGATCACACTTCCATACCACAGGCGGAGAAAGATCCTCTGCTCTACAAACCTGCTGCCCCAGTGGGGATGTCCATCCCCTGAGGAAGGAAGAAAACTCAGTTGCAGATGTTCCCATGCAGCATGACATCACCGTTGCCGCCATATGTGGGTACCCAGATATCAGGTGGCCCTGATCACAAGGAGTTTCATCTCAGCGCTTCGTGGACACTTGAAAGCTTGTTCTGGGAGAGAGTGCCATTAACTCAATGGCTGCTTTTCTCAGTGATGACACCACTGTTGATTATACCTGGCTAGGTAACCATAACTTGGTGACCAGCGCACCATCCTATTCAGCAGCATAAAGGCCCGAATGCCAGAGCCTGTGGAGGTTCTGCCATTGGGCTCATTCACCATCCACCTCCATCTCAACAGAGCGAGGAAGGACACAGCTTGTGGGAGGGTACAGCTAGAAAGGACCCACATACTATAATTGGACCAGCCTCAGCACAGACGTACGTGTAAGGTTCAATCATTATAGTATAGAAGCGTCTGGTTTTCTGTTGCCTCATCTAATGAAGCTGCCTGTAGACATCTGCTGATACCTACTTGCTGCTTCTGCTGGATAGTTCTAATCTTAGTTGATTTTGGTTCTGTGGGCATCAATCTGTGTTTGGGGTACTGAGACTGAATTTGTGGTTTTGGGTCATGAGACTGTATTTGGGTTTTTGGATCAAAAGACTGTGGGGTATTAGCTGTCACAACACTGTTTGACTATAAGTGTGTCAGAACTGTATCATACTCTTGAGGTAGGTTCTTCATTCTTTGGGTGGCTGGTTCAGAGCGTTGTCATAATTGCTTAAAGAGCGCTTCCACTTCCTCTTCAGAAGAGCTGTCATTGAATACTTTGACGGCTTAATTCTACTCTACCTAGGCACAGTTTCCAGTTCGTCTGTCTATTAGTTTCCTGGACTTAGTAACCCAGATGCTGTCTACAGGATCCCTTGTAGCTTGTTAATTGGGTCTCTTGACTTTGGAAAATTGCCCTATGGCACCCTGTAAAAGTCTCACTAATTTGGATGGTTATTTTGCGTTTTCGAATGACTTGATATTTTGAAATACAGTTGTAGATTTTCAGCCACCTAGGCTCAAACTCACTGGCATGTCCCTTCTTGCATTCCATACCACTGAGAAGCCAGGGGAAATGACAGATGGTTCATGGCTATTTTCAGAGATCTATTTAATTGACTATATGTTTTATATAGCGCTACTTGCCTCCTTCCGGTTCAGCCTGATGAACAAAGAATCAGAAAATAAATGAAGATGTATGCCTTCAATGGGATTTACAAAAACCCTAAGATTGAACCTAGAAGTCTACACAAATCATAGATTTCTAGCTATACTTCTCTTCCCTTAAAAACACTCATTCTTATTGACCACAGAGTGAACATTAGGTAGGGGTAAGTATTCTGAAAAGTTGATTTGTACAAGTAACATATTTTCCCTTATGCACACTCACTCACATTGTCCACAGAGTGAAAATTAAGTAGGGGCAAATATTCTGAAATGTGAATTTGTTCAAGTAACATAGTTTATTTTTTTCTTTACGTTTCCATGTGAAGAAAGCTATTGCCTTGCACCATAAAAATATTGTGTTTGTAGATTTTTGCACGCTTACTCCATCCTATTTAAATACTAAATGTAAGCGTGCGAGGAGGGTGTGAACAATCAATGGTAATGCTTGTGAACATTAACAAATTTCTGACTTTTTGGTTGCTTACTACATTCCCAATGGCTAGCTCGCATGAGGTCCCCCACCCCGACCACTAACGCAACCTTCGTCCCACCCCTAACATTGGGGAACACCATCGACTGACAGATATTCTACTCGTCGTTAGAGTGCAATAGTATCTAAGGCCCTGTAAATGAGTAATAAATAACAGGACACACACCACAGATACTGCCAGGAAACCAATGATGGCTCGGGTTACAGGCAAAAATTTGGGCAAACCATGGAGCCAACAGACCTGTTTGATATTCATCGAAGAACCCAATCTCTTGGGAAAGTAGTGCATGAAAAAGGAGATGGCGAATTCTCAGGTTCAGTCTAGTGTAAGCTGAGCTGAAGAAGTAGACACGAACACCAGCCGAAAAAGCACTGACAGTAGGAGGAAGACAACACGTTACTTGGCAATACACAATACCCCTAATGAATTTTGCATGACATGCAGAGAACATCAGACATCAACAAATTGCTTCCTCTAGTACAAAGCAAGTCACATATAAATAGACAAAGGAGAGAGAGAACACAGTCTGCTTACCTTACTACTGAAAATAATGACAAAAAACCCACTGAATTGGAGAGCTGATCCAAGCTCTTCTGCACAACTATCCCGTCCATTACCAATCCTGCATAATATGGGGAAAATATGTCCGCTGGGAAGTAAATAGAAATGAAGGTGAATGTACACAACATATTTACAATAGTATATATTAGAACTTTAAGCATATTAGAAACTGTGAGCCTGATTCAAAAACAATTTTTTTTAAATTTAAAGATTTCTACCTTCAAGGGGATTTACAAAACAAACAGGTGCACACCTGGAAGTCTACACAAGTCATAGATTTCTAGCTGTACTTCGGTTCCCGTAAGAACACTCATTCGTATTGTCCGCAGAGTGAACATTAAGTTGGATAAGTATTCTGAAATGTGGATTTGCACAAGTAAGATATTTAATTTTTTCCTCTACATATTTCCATTTGAAGAAATCACTTGCCTTGCACCCCAAAAAACATGGGAGTGTTTGAGGATTTTTGCACAATTTGCACACTTACTTTAGCCTGTTTAGGTACTAAAGATAAATGCGCAAGGTAGGAGTGAACAATCAACGGTAATGTTTGTGAACAATAACAAGTTTCTTATTTTTTAGTTGCTCATCTTATTCCCAACGGTTACGTCCACTTGTGTCCCCTACACCAATCCCTGAAGCATCCATGTCCCCACCCCTAACCCTACAATTACAACTCGGAAAACCTATTGATTAACGGATTTTCTGCTGTAGTAAATTGCCTCTGTGAGTATAAATGCCTGTAAGTCCTGGTTCTACAGATCCAGGTCTGTCATTTGTACTAAAAGGTGACACTTTTTGTGCAAACACTTTTTTTACAATTAGACATACGTATGTATCTATTAGAATTTATTCAGTGTAAACCTACATAGGAAGCAATGGAGCGCTATACATTATTTTGGGGCATGGACGACAATCTACAAGACTGCATACATCAAGAAGGGATTAAACAAATTCAGTTCACACATACAATTTCACAATTTTTAGGCACAGGGATATGAAGTTGCTTGCCCAGGATCACCCAATGTTGAGTCGTGTGCCATGGTCAGGATTCGAACTTTGGTACCATCTTACAAAGTCAGCAGATTTAGCTGCAAGGCCACATCTCATTAACTCCCTCCTTCTACTCTCCTGTATGGTTTATGGATTCTTTTTCTAAATGTTGCTTTCTGGCACCAACTAAAGTCAACCCATCGCTATTCCTTTGTCTCCAAACATCAAGTATTTCAAGTATCCAGGTACAGGTAAGGCATTAAAGGTGTGGCTACTGGTGATGGCCGCAGGAGCACAGCGAGAAAAACCTTATGGAGGCCCGCACCACAAATATCATGTCATACCATGTAAGCCCCGAAACCGGTTCCGGGATGCTGGTTTCTGGTCCAGGGAGGATTTAGCTTGGCAGTTCGGGTTGAACTGTTCCCAAAGTGGCACAGGGTCAAGACTGATTTGCATATGGCTGGGTCCAAACTAGGGTGGCGTGGAGAGCAAAAGAACGATGGATTACACCCAGATCTTTGTGACTGGGGTGAATGTTTGCATTGCTCAGTATTCCGTCCATCATTTGTTCCTTATACCTTGTAAGGTATGTATCGCTAATCCAGTTCATTTATTCTTTCAAGTTCTTATCCTTTTTCCTATCAGGAATTTACAAATACTAGTATACAAAGCAAACACTGCCTGCATTGTATCAGCTATTCACCACTGATATGAAATCACTGGAGGTCTCTGCATCATTTGTAAGTGCAGCCTTTGATTATATGATTGTCCAAATTTTAAATAATGCAAAAGTAATGATACATACTAGGTGTGAACCAATCAGCAGTAACATAATGGTGTTACACAGTGCTTCTATATGCAATTTGTAGTAGTCTTTAGAAGTACTATTCAGTCGTGCAGTTTTCTGTGCATGCTGGTAAGCGGTGAATAAAAAGGAACTCGGAAAAGTTCATCATTTTACAATTACAAATATTGGACTTGTTCTTTCAATTATGGCTGTGGCAATATTTTCTTGTGTCTGCACAAACATTCTCCTGCAAAATGCACATTTATTCATTTATTTATTGATACATTTACGGTAAGCAACAGACACTGCAAAAATCGCTGTGCAAGGGCACTAATCTGTGGATCTTTTGCAGCAAAACTGTATTCTTGAAACCAAATTTGAGAAGAGTTAATCAGCATCTGTCTTCGATTTTTGCCAGCCTTTCCTCCCATATTCTGAATTAAAATTTGGGAATTTCATGAAATTACTTAATCACTAAATTTTGCAGAATTGAAATCCCGTCACTTCAGTGACCAGCAGCCGCTTGACTCTGAGGCTTTTACTTTGCTGGTGCTATAAAGCGCAAATGGGCGTCCTGCAGCGTGGGGAGAGCATTGTCTGCCAGGACTTCAATGACCAGCAGCCCTTTGACTCTGAGGCGGAGTCCGCTGTAGCCTGCACTTGTCTTTACATTGCTGACGCTATAGAGCGCATTTGGGGGTCCTACAGTGTGGGGAGAGAGTGGCCTGCCAGGACTTCAGTGACCAGCAGCCCCTTGACTCTGGGATGGGGTCCGCTGCAGCCCGCACGGTCTTTACTTTGCTAACATGGAGCTATTGGACCTACCACACATGGTGAGATCTTACCCTTTACTGGTTACAACTTTCATCTGCTACATGGGGAAGCGCAAAGCAACGGGACCAAAGGGAGGCTCTATCGCCCCGCGCAAGCCCACTAGTATTGATGCTATGTTGGACGGAGTCATTGGGGTAGTAGCAAAGGAAATTAACTTGACTGAACACAAGTTGTCTTTGGACCATGCTGGCAACCTGGGGGACTTGTCTAATAGCACTAAGCTAGTCTGTGTGGGTGATGGTGATTGGGCAGAGGAACCCTCTACTTCTAGGAGTGGAGTGTTACTAGTTCCCCATGGGATACAGCACTCACATGATACTCCCTCGCCTGAAGTTAATGGAAGGTCTTCTTTGATATCTGCGAGACCGAAGAGGATAATATCACTTGTCGAACCGGCCTCTAAACGGAAAGAAAGGGAGTAGGCATTGTTATGCTGCGGCAGCGCAGCCGGTGCCATCTGGCCACTGTAAGGAGTCAGTTCCCCTTACTATGGGAGAGCGCGAGTTGGAGGAAACTTTGAAGCGGATTGAAGGGGTAATTGTAGGGTGACCAGATTGTGCGACCCAAAAACTGGGACATTTCGCAAAAATAGAGGAAGGACTACAAATTTACATCAATAAAGTGGCAAAGAATGACAGCCCTCAACCTCGTAGACATACAGAAGAGGCACTCAGAAAATAAATAAAATGTAATTTTTAAAACCAGCATCATACCTAATAATTAAATTGTTTACTCATAACAGCTGCTTACTGCCCTGCTTTGGGACACCTAAAAAAGTGCATCACACTGTTTTCAGTTGACCCTCTCAAAAAACCAGGACATGAGACGATTTTACCGAAATCTGCCGGAAACAACTGTTGGAAAAACGGGACTGTCCTGGCAAATCCGGGACGCCTGGTCACCCTCGGTAATTGACGCCCAGCTGACCCCTATCAGAACTCGCTTGGTCACGATAGGGTTATGTCTGGAGTCTCTAAAGAAAACACAATGCAACCTAGCTAAGGGGGAGGAAGTCCCTTCTTCCAATGTAATTTCAGTTGTGTCAGGGGAGAGACACGTTCAGAACCAGAGTATCCCCCAGACATATACTCAGCCCCCGTTACCAGCTTCTTTGGATTTTCTGCATCCTGTTCACAGAGGAGGGAATAACTCAGGGGTGGAGCGGAGGATAGATGGCACCTGCCAGGGAGACGGCCAAACCTTTGGTAGTACTGTTATTCATCAGCCTATTGTGGCAAACTCTCAAGGGGCTGAGTTCAGAAGGCATGGGGACAGGATCCCAACAACGCTTGCCCGTAGGCAGCAGAGATTGTCAACCCGTAGACTACATCTCCCTCCAGATTCTACTCCTTCTATGGCCATTGTGGTGAATGCGCCAAGATTGTCTGCAGGGGCAGAGGGGACAGCAAGCAAACTTATTCGTAAAGCCTCACTGGTGCTCATCAAAAGAGGCGTTGCCTGGATCGGACAGTGGGAACGTCATACTGACTAGGCGAGTGGCTTGGCTGGGTTTCGGCCAGAAACTGTTTGAAGGGGATTGCATTGTGTTACATTTTAGACAACCGGATATTGCGAGAGGATTGTCTTTTGGCAATTCTATGAAGGGAGGGTCTGGCTTGAAGATCCAAGTGGTTCCATCGGGTATTTTCTATCCTCCACTTTCGTAGCATAAGATAACCAGGTGTAGGAATACACCCCCTAAAAACTTTTGGAGATGAGGAATGGATGTTGGGAGACATGGAGGGTAACAACCGACTCGGAGTAGAAATGAGCCAACCCAAACAGAGTTTAGCCACACCCTCCGATATGGTTCAGGTTAAGCCTCCTCCTTATCTTAATATTTGTTGCTGGAATATTGTGGAGATAAGATGCAAAAGGGATAACGTCACTAGGTTCGAAAAAAATAGAGAATTTGATATAGTGGGTTTTCACGAATCCTGGGAAACTGAACAACATTTTTATTTAGATAGGCACTCCTTTCTGCTGCCGGCCAAGCCTTCGCTGGCAGGGAGAGCAAAAGGGGCTCTGTTCTCTGGGGGTTGGGTGCACACCTATGCAGATTTCAACTGGTATGGAAAATGTTCTGTGTCAAATTAAAATTTTGTGGGGTCTTCAAGCATTTTTCTGCTAACTTTTTATAATTTGTTTGATCGGTTAACCCCCACGGAACACCTTGGCTCTATACGATCCTTTTTGCAGTCCGTTGCGGGAACATTTAAAGCTCCCCATTTAGTATTTTTTTTTGTTTATTTTTGTTTTTATTTATTACAGAACTAAGTAGTTAATAAGGCAATGTAATCTTTGAAGTAGCCTCAACATTAAGCCAGCGTCAGTTCTGTGAGCAACTTAACACCCTTCCCACCCTATCACCCCACCCTAGGTGCCCACAAGCTCTTATGTCTCTGTACACCTTTAACTATTGTATTCTCGAGGGTCTCCTCCATTGAATGAGGGTTGTGGGTCAGTCAAGCGCAGCAGTTTTAGATACCTAGGGCAAGTGAGTTCTGTGAATTCCTGTTAAAGGAGAGAAATAAACGGCTGACAAACTTCCCTGAATGTATCCTCTTGTAATTTCAGTATCATTGTAGGTCTCTCCATCCCCACGAGATGCCAAATACGGTGGAGCCACCCCAGTCTAGCTGGGACTGTATCAGTCCCCCAGAGGGCCAGGATCATTTGATGAGCCGCCCCCAGCACCAGACCGATGCATCTACCTCTCCTAGCTTTAAGGGGATAAGTCGATGGGTTAGGGAGGCCCAACAGCACGTAGGCAGGGAACTGGGGGAGTTGAGTGTCAAAGTAGTGGTCAATCTCTGTCAGGATCTTCTCCCAAAATTGAGTCAGTTTAGGACACTCCCACAGGATATGTAGAACTGTTCCATAGGTGTCGTTACATCTCCAGCACTTTTCATTCCGATCCCCTCTATGAAGGCGGACTGGCGTCAAGTACCAGTAAGTGGTGATCTTTGTCATCATTGCCTCTATGTCTAAGAACAAGGGTCCTGGCCCCGACGGGGTTCAGGACAATTTATTTAATGATGACAAGGCAGCCTGGGTTGAAATTTTGACACAAAGGATTTCCAAACAGCCTGGAGAGCGGGCCCTTATATCTCGGGGAAGATTGGTCATTATACCTGTATTTAAGATGGGAGACAGGTCAGATCCTTGATGTTTTAGGCCAATCTCCGTGATTGATTCGTTTGTTAAGATCTTGGGGCTGTGATTCTGGCAGGACTAGCTGATTGGTTAGAACAGAAAATGTCATCTCTCCTTTCCAGTATGGATTTAGACAGGGGAAAGGGACAATTGATCAGTGCTTAAATTTGCATTTGATAATTGGAAAGTATACAGTGGACAAAAGAGGTCGGATGTACTTAGCCTTCATTGACCTATCATCGGTCTTTGATTGAGAAAATAGGGCAAAATTATGGAAGATGCTAATCGATATAGGCCTGGAGAGGAGCTTGGTGTTTTCTTTTTTACATGGGCTCCATCTGGATCTAAGTGCTTCAGTTAGATATAATATTGATGGGTCATTAACAGCATCTATAAAAATTAAAATAAAGGGGTAAGGCAGGGCTGCATTTTGGCTCCACTATTGTTCACTCTGTATATTAACAACTTGAGAACGGCTCTCTCTGGCACTATCAAGGACATAGCTCGGGTGGGGGCCATTGCACATTCCAACACTCATATAGGACATGGGCTCCCCAAATAATAATCAAACGAAATTTGATGGCTAGATCAGTGCCCTCCTTATTTGATTTTGCGAGAAGGTTGGGGGTGAGACCAAATGAGACCGTAGGGGAAATTTACCAATCCAAATGCCAGTCAATTGCAAGATATAGAAGTGATCTGTGGGGCTATAAGGACTGTGGTCAGATACGGTTAGTGGAAAATAATTGTATTTGGAGTATGCTGTCTCTCTCACAATAAGTATCTCCTTTTATTATGCATGAACAAGTGGGTCTGAATTTTATATCGGATAAGCTAGCCCTTTCCCCTATAGTGAGGTGGTATAAAATCTGGGCAGTTCCTGACTTGAAGCTGAACCAGAGAATTATAAAAGATTGTCTTGCCTTGGACCAAGAGAATACCGAGGAAACGACTCTGCACGATAATATCACCTGCACGCCACGGGAGAAGGCGGTCTAGAGAACAGGGAGAAACACCATATACGTGAATCTGTTTCCCCTGCGTCTGGAGTAAAATATAAACAAGATTAGAAACGAAGAAAAACGTGTGCAATACTGAGATCAATTAGAAGATTCCAGCCATATGAATAGAAAAGTTGGATGGTTCCTCACAATCAGAAAGGAAGAGTGAGCACATAGCAGATTTACCCAAGATAAGAAAGAATTGAGAGCGTAAGAAGGATCGAAATATTGAACATTGAGTTGAGAAAACCCTCATCAATGGTCTTGAGAAAGATAGTGGCAAACAAATGAGCCCATCGAAACGCGTCGACGCAAAAAAGGCACAATTCAAGGAACGGGTACCGACCTATAGAGATGAATGTATGAGTATCTCATAAGTGGTACAATTTGAGCTTTGTTCAAGAGGATGTGCAATATTTGACAAAGTGTACTGTCTTTTTATGTGGTGTTTTCTCGGTTATGCAGGCTCATAACGGGATGATGTTATCATTTGATTTCTGTGTAAAAATCTAATTTGTGTATTTGAGTTTTCCCTATATATTTCCAATTGGTTCCTTCTTGTGCTGCTAAGGAAAAATTTACTGTTTAGAGTAACTGTTAAGTAGGGACCATTTTAGACTGTGTTTTTAAATGTGATGTATAACATGTTTTTTAAATAATAAACACTAATGATTTCTGTATAAATGTGTTGGAGGATAATTGTCAAATAACGATATTACACAAGGGACTGCTAGTTGATACTTGCCTTGGACCAAGGCCATACCATCCTGGGGTTGCATTACACCAAAGTCTCCTTAGAAAAGTTGGGTTGAGTAGCCCTATTCGGGGCACCTGAACAAAAAAAGAAAAAAAGATTTGCCCTGGATTAAAAATCTTTTCATGGCAAGAATAAAACGTGTAAGAGTAGAAAGGGAACTGCAAAAATGTACTGTGAGGGCATATATCCTTTAGAAAACAACCCCAAGTATGGAAACCTATCTTAAGATGGTGTGCTCACTACATCGCTTTTTATTAACACGTTTTAGATGAAATCTTTTCCATTAACTCTGAGCAGAACCCAGGGCCACATAAATATGTGGAAAGTCAAGGGCCGTGTTTGTGTAACAATTTTTCAATGCGAGACACAAACCATTGTATCTTTTTTTGTGATCATTATAGCACTCTGAGGCAGCATTATATTTTACCATTACTCAGAGGCAAAGGGGTTTTTCAGGTCAAACCCACCCTGATTTACTTGCAGATGTTGCAGTCTCCTGTAGTTTATTTTTAGAGTGGAATGTTTTTTGCCAGGAGCATTGAGACTGAGAAGAAAACGCTTGCCCCTTTGAGGGCTGGGATGCCCTGGCTGTTTTAATTAGTAATTGGAGACAAAGTTAGGCTGAACATTAGTTATTATAATGTTGACTTGGTGGAGTGCCTGGGGTTATTGGTATTGTGTCTGGGATAATTTTATTTGTTTTTAGAAAGGTTTTAAGATGGATGTTTTATATGGTTATGTATTTTTTAGTCGAGTTAATTAATGGTTAATTATGATTTTATTGTAAAGATGGTGCTTTTTGACGGTAATTGATAAATTGTACTTTATTTTTTTACTTATTGCACCTTGTGGAAGTAATGCTTGGTTGGTTTGTATGCTTTTTACGGATTATTATGTAATCCAAATAAAGACTTTGATGATGATAGAGTTACTGGTCTAATCATTATTTTCCCAAACAAACTGAGCCTGTCCTGAAGAAGATACCTTATGTTAAGAAATTAAACCAAACAAAACTGCTTCAATCTAGGTATCTGCCCCTGGATAAAAAAGAATGAATAAATAAAACATAAATAAATAAAAACGATGCAGTTGCTCTAGCAGGAACACACGTAACGTTTGTCAATTTGAATTCAACTGCATAGATGTGGGACGCGACCTCCCTGGACCACAGTCGAGTTCAGCATTGGATCCATTGCCAAGTGCTAATGTCACCTAGCAAATTAGCAGTATTAGGTGTGTGCAAATTTTCCAGACTTCACCTTCACTAAAATGGTTTGATTCTTTAAAAAACGTCATGAAATTTCATGCATTTGTAATAATTTTTAAAATTGTGAGAAAAAGTCTACATAAGCTATGCAAGATAAAAACATCGAAAAAACAAGTTAATTCTGCAGATTTTATCAGCAAAACAGTTTGCTGTAAAAAAATCAGCACGTTGACTACTTTCCCATCTTTTTGTCAGCAATATGATTTGTTGAAACTCCCCTTTCCTCCTGCAAATTCGTGTTTCGCTGAAGTACTATGCAGCAAACACAGGGGGGGAATCATCAAAAGAGTAATTGATTTTTAAAACTTTTACCATTTCATAACAGAAAATACCGAATGTTGGCCAAGTTTTAATTTCACACAATGAACTAACATTTTCTGTCCTGATTTAAAACATTTTCTGTCCTGATCTTTGACACGTTATTTGCCTTAAAATGTCATAAGGCTTTTGAGAGCACGGATAATTTGGAATTCAACATTAACAAAAGGATAGGTTGGGAAGATTGGATTTTTCAGTCAATGTTCCAGTCAACCTTTTCCTCAACAAAGGACTACGACCACCAACATTCTGGCATCACCCTCACATTTTCAGGCAATGCTTAATTTGAGCCGGTGGTTGCCACTAGCACACATTTTTGGGGACTGGCATTTATTCTTCCTGATCAGATTGTGACTCAGAACAAGAGAGTGAAAAATACACAAGGAGGAAAGGAGGAAGAGAAAGCTGTATAAACTGTGACAAAAGAAGAACGCAGGAAGCTGCAAGAGATAAAGAAGCAGGGAGTGTCGGGCGATGGTTTAGTTTTAACTCTTTTTTATTAGCATTATTAGCTGTTTCATTGTACATACTTATGAGGCTCTTACATGTAGTGCCTTATAGACCAGGACTCTTAAGAAAAATGTTGGCGGTTACAGCTCTCGCATGTCCCGTTTGTCCTTGCTATGGAGCTCGTGGTCTGTGAGTCCGTGCATGTGCTTCAAACAAACTTGAGGAGGTGGAAACTCCCCTCAAATATCTGTGAACAATGAAACCCCCCTTAACTCTCTTCTACCCTCCTCGGGCGATGGTTTAAAGGAACATGGAGTGGAATCAAGACTACATAGCCTGGGTATTCGGCACAACAACGGTTAAGAGACCTGGCTTGTGAGCAAAACTTTGGGCACTTCTTCCTTTACATTTTAAGCACCATCTACCATTAGTTAGCTAGTGCTACAGAGACTGCTTACGAGCTTGCTAGGAAGTGAGTTGTCCTAATTTAAAGGAGAAATTGTGTAGCACAAATAGGACTACCACAGATCAGAACTGTTTGCCTTTTTCAAGGGTAAGAGTGTAAATCCATAAGTTCAAGTATAAAAATTCAGAATATAGAAAAGGGTTGTAAGAGTTAGAAGTAAGCCTTCGGCTCAGGCTTTTAACGCTGGAGCGCGCCCTTAGTGGCTGGTATAGCCCACTACGGCAGGCTATATA
This sequence comes from Triturus cristatus, assembly GCF_964204655.1. Classification (NCBI taxonomy): domain Eukaryota; kingdom Metazoa; phylum Chordata; class Amphibia; order Caudata; family Salamandridae; genus Triturus; species Triturus cristatus. The sequence goes on along the minus strand of NC_140594.1, from coordinate 152,923,526 downwards.
TTCGAGGATGGAAATCATGCAACTCAAACTCTAAATCAGACTCATAATGTGGAAAAGAAGAGATCAACCACTGATGTTTGTAGAACTTACCTAGAGTGGAGCCCAACAGAAAGATAAAAGCCACTCCAATTAAGGCAGCGTCTGGCTTGCAGTGAGATAACAGCTGTGCAATTGTTGCAACCGATGGTCGACCCTCTTGCAGGATTGTGCTAGCATGCCTTCCAGGTCTTTCCTCTGCTTTCATGTCCTCTCTGCTGCACTCACCTTTTGATTTCTCTTGAGAATGTGATACTAAAAAGAGCCACCAAAGAGAGAGAATGGTGACCGAAGACACACAAATCCACGCAAGTAAACTCCAAAGCCAAGGCTCACCCTCTGCCTCCTGGTCCCCTGACTGCAGAAGGAGCATAATCAAGATATATATGCTAGTGACCAAACCAATAACATAGATGGCGGCTAGCGATGTCGTCCACCATTTCTGTCTGTAGAGTCCATAATTTGTTACTCCAATTAGGGCACCGTATAGTAAGAGGCCCCTAAGGAGGGATGACCCCCATACATCCAGCGTGGAGCTCAGAAAGTTAAGATGAACTTGGTCCAGGAAAATGGTCTTACTTTTGCATCTGTTTGTGTGCAGAAAAGCTGTTATAGTGAGGTCTGCAGCTGTAAACATGAGTGTAACATATGTGGCTGCCCACGGACTCATGGCCTTGAGCAACTTGAAAATATTAGCAAATGCGTCTTTCATGCTTGCATTGATCTTCTGGATAAACTTTTGGAACTTTACTCTGAAAAGAGAGAAAAAAGAGTAAGCATGTTTGAAATCCTCTAAATGTATGCGCAAATCATGAAAAGTCATGGCATCATGGTACAATATAGTTAGCTGCCTGTCTTTGTATCCTATTGTGCTATTGCACCCTCTATAGGGTATGGGGAGACTGGAGGACAGTGGCAGCTGTGGGGGCAATTAACTTTTACATAACCGTGGGGAGAAGTATCTATTGATCTGAGCAACGGGGTTCCTTGCCTCTGACTGTGCTGTAAGGTTTTGCTTGAGTTGAACATGTGTTGGAGTCCATATGCTGCATGAATGGTGGCCTTGATGAGAATATAAGTTTAGCATAAAATAGTGATTGCCCTTCAAATTGCCGTCGTCCCTGTGGTCGTAACACCCCACATGTAGCAGCTCCTGGGTCCTAGATCTGGAAACGCCACACCGATTTTGGAGGTTATGGGGAAGACACAAACATTCCAACTGGACTAGCTGTACTGAAACAGTACCAGGATGAAATCAATGTGGTTGCCTGTATGGAACAAGACCATGTTATGACTAACAGCAATGCCTTGAACCCAATTAGGATGTCTGGCCTGTAGCCGCTAATGTACATTCGCCTAAGAATTTGCTGTTCCACCACACTTTACAAAGTGTCCTACACTCATTGGTCAGAAAGTGAATACTCTGAGATGGCACCTTGTGATTGGGCCCTAACTTTTCACCAGTGACACCATTCTCCCCTAGTTATTGTACCACTGGAACCACTCTTTACACTTCTTTTGGACTTCATAAGAGAGCTATTGAACACTCACTTGGAGAATGGTGTACCAAAGGCTGAAAGGCCGGTTATGGCTTCCACCTAGGCTTGGGCTGAGCCTACGAAAAGACTCTCCTCTGAAGTTGCAGGTGGAAGTTGATGCCTCTTCTTGGAGGATGAACAACTAGACTGCCCACAGGGCCCCGCTAGCGGACACCTGCGTGGAAGACCAATTCAAGACAGCAAAGCAGCCCAGGAGTCACAAGTATCTACAACCTAGAAGACCTGAACCAGATCTCAGAGCCAGGACTTAATTTGTAAAACAGTAAGTTGAAAGGCCCAGAACCTCTCTCAGGTATTTGTCAACCCTGTCATCGATGGGCTGCCGAATGGTTGGGCTGACAAACACCAAGGTTACCCAGTTAATAATCCAACTCAAGCCTCTTTCTTTCATCCCCTAAACTTCCTTTCACTTTATCTCACTTTTTCGTATTCTTTTTCATTCCAACTTTATCTGTTTGTCACCAATTTCCTGTCTTCCTCTTTTTTCTACTTTATCTACTTCTCACTCTGTTGCACTGATGGATGAAAGATAATTTGTGGTCCCACAATGGGTGTTGAGGCCCCCACCAACAACCAGAAGGACAAATAAAGCACTTTGTGAGAGCCAGGCACATACTCAACACATAAGAATTTAAGTTGTCCCAAAAACAACTAAAAACTGCCCCTTTCATTGGACCTGGTCTGACCCGCCTTGACTTGCCCTCCCTGAACACCTTCTTACAAGCCAACTTTGAGTGCCTGAACCCATGCCCCAGTCGTGCATAGGGACTGCAGCCTCAAAATGATCACTAGAATCCCTTTCAGTCTGTGAGGTGCTCAATTTCTCCAGGTTTTCAGGCCATCTGGAATGGTATGGTTTTCGTCTTTCACCAAAAATGCCCAGACTGAATTCTAAACCATTGGGATGTCATTCTATGACTTGGGTGCCTGGCTTTATTGTGGTTATAAACCTCAGCTCCAGTGTATGCAACCATATCCAGCGGGTGTCCCATGTTCTGTGGGTGCATCACATCAGTAAGAATATTAACTGAGAATGGTCATTCTGAGATACACGATCCTAAAGTCTACCATTGGGTGCTTACTGTGAGGTACCATTCTCAAAACCTTCTGACATCTCTAAATGCATTGGAAGTACTATTGGTGTCGGCTAGCCCCCATAACTGTATCTGAGAACACCAGAGGTGCTTGGTAAATTAGACACCCTATTGACTTAAAATAGAACACAGGAAAGACATATTGTGCACGAAGCAACTATACCTTGGTAGATACCCTGTTTACTACTGTGGGGCACCGTCCAAGCAGTCCTGGCAATATATTTAGAAGGCGCCATCTTTGCACGGATTATAACTCGTTTGTTTTGCTCTAGAAGCACAGGCGATTACATTCCCAGAAATTGTTATGGAACGGTTCACCTGCAAGTGGCTGCTTTAACAATGGAAGGATGGCATTGTTTAACAGATGTGAGAGTGCAGTTGCTGCCAGGTATAGGAGGGGTGTGAAAGTAATGTGTGCGCAAGATTATTGGTGTAGAGGAACATCTAGTAATCTCTTCAACTGTCTAATAACCTTCCTGTTTTACAATCAATCTGTCACTTCTTTATCCATCGATCTAGCTATCTATGTAGCTGTCTTCTGTTGGTTTGTATACCTGTCGTTTTACTTCTCTTTCTGTCTTGTAACTGTCTGCCGCTCCATCTATGTGTCCCTCCTTCCTGTTCGTTCATCTATCCAAATATGTATCTATCCAAACATGCATCCATCCAATATATATCTTTATCTTTGTCAGTCTCTCCTTCTTTTACATCTCAAATCAATTTCATTATTCACCACTAATCCTTTTTGAGTTCCGGAGTAGCGTGCTACTTGCCGAAAAGTGCTTCGGCACCTCGTAAGGGGTAGTAAGCACCATGTAAACGCAATTATAATTACAAACTTTTACCACAACGTCTGGTAACAAGGCGCCACTGACTCGAGCATGGCAACAAAGTAAACTAATTGCTCCCAAAGTCTTTGTAATCCCACTACAGTCTAACATGTCAGTCAGACTCTAAAAATAAACTGAATATCACACCTTACTCCACAAATGCTAGATCAGCATTAGGGGTCATATCTCAGGCCCAAAGGTTCTGGGGTCTTCTGTTGTTCTTTGTACTACCCTTCCCTTTCCTATTAAGCTATGATCTAATTGTTTCCAAAGCTCCAAACCCACAACATCTACTGGCGTAACCCATGACAGCTCATCTGATCTACAATTGGAGAATTAGGAGTAAGAAGGGACTACTTAGTTGCTGTGCAATATATACCATGGGCCTTCATCACACAACACTAATGCTTATGTTGTAAAACAATACATATGAATAAGTGCAGGGGCCCAGAGCTTTTCTTGACGCCCACCACTGGTGCTGCCAAATACCACAGATGCTTAGTCTTGATTCCACCTCGTGCCTCTTTCTTCCACCACCTCTCTCTCTCTGCACTGACTAGACATGGACCTGTATGCACTGAATCTGTGCCTGGACTAAGCAAAAACTGTCATCATCTGTGTTTGTGCTCTAACCTGTCATAACCTCCTACCCTCTGTATATTTTACTGCAATATGCATAAGCCTGCAATTCATCTTCCTTATGTGGACTGGGGACGCACGAGCATGGACTGTGTACACTCCGTGACCGTGCCCTGTTTATAAACAAATTCAGATTCTACAGTTTTTTTAGGACGTAACATGCACTTACATCCTTGGTTCTCTGACTAGATTTTCTGTGCCTGGACTACACATAAATGTATAGCCACTGTTTCCATGTCTGGACTCGGCATACACTTGAACACCATGTTTCTGTTCCTGAATTATACAGTCTCTCTTCCATCTGCATTCATATCTGTGCTGTCCATTTTCTAACAACCCTATATGCCTGTAACAACTGTAAATGTGCTTATATGCATGAACTATATATATTATTTCACTTCCTCTCTATGTATTCGACCAGTTCATAGGCTGGCTGCTTCTGTATCCATGCATGAACTGTGCACACACGCCCAACCACCATTACCCCTGCATGAACAGTGCATAAAGTCGCATCCACTATTCCGGTGTATGGATTCTGCACAATCTGTAATCCCAACGAGTACATGTACTGTGCAATACCTTTACTTGCTCACGGACTATGAATACACTTGTACTCATTGTACCAACGCATTTGTGAGTGAACTGCAGATTCACATGCAGCCTTATATATTTGTATATGGTCTCTGCACACACTCATGACTCCTAAATCCATTGCTGGACTGTAATACATACACATACACCACTATACGCATGCCCACAAACAAATGTCCAAAATGTGAGCTGGAGTCACGCCCAGCATAAGGAAAAACTTGCTCCAGATGTGGCAGACTGAACCACTTTGCATGTGGCCTCAAGAGGAAGGAAGAGAACAAAGACCTTCCAGGCATACAAACACCCTACTAGCAGCCACAATATAATGCCCAATGCTGACTAGAAGGTGAGAGCAGGCCCGGACACCAGGTTCGGGACTGAGCCCAACGACGATGAGGAGGTGGTGTTCCTAATATCCGATGATGGAGAAAGGGCAAAGCAGAGAAGACTGAAGCCCGTGTGCTAAGTTGAGGTGATTGGAACACAGATGACTGCACTAATAGGTACAAAGGCATAAGTGTGGATGTCATGGACGTAAGTCACTTCCAAGCCTTGATAAGTCACCCCAAGTTGAGGCCTCTGAGACAAGAAACGACGCCTATTGGCTGAAGACCCAATGCCATGGCAGAAATGTTTTAAAGGCTGGTGTACAACTGTGAATAAAAACAATTGAGACAAGGTTTCGCAACTTCATCCAAAGAGGACCAAATTTGCTTAGCAGCTACATAGCTGAATACTTAGGGCTAGTCTTCGAATGGCAGATATATGACTGCAAGGTTGGGAACATCCTCAAAGAATTTCAACATTTATTTAGAGGCCTCTGCTGTCTCTGGGCCTATACAGTCAAGCAGCATATCGACAAAACATTACTGCCTGTCACCCTCTGGCAGCGGCCAGTGCCATTCCAGTTACGGCCACACATCGAAAAAGACATGGAGCAGATAGAAGTGATGGACATCATTGAGAAAGTGACAGGACCAACCTCATGGGCGTCTCTCGCATCGCTCACATCATAACCCAAGCAACCTGATGGAGTATATCGACATTTGTCTTCCCCACCTAGCCATTAAGAGAGAAAGGCACATTATACCCCCCATGGATGAGATAACAGTAGTCCTCAGTGGAGGTCAGTGGTTCTCCAAAGCAGACCTCAATGCTGGTTATCTCTAGCTACTCCTGGACCAGGTGAGCTGACACATCACTGCTTTTTCAACTCACCTGGAGCTTAGGAGGTACATATGACTTAATTCCAGAATTTGTTATCATGTTGAAGTTTTTCGGAATGAGGCAAGAGAAACGCTGCAAGGGCTAGAGGCATGCTTAATATAAGTGAAGACATAAACTGCTCAGAAACAATCAAAGAACACAATTGTCATCTAAGGGCAATCGTAAAAAGACTCTGACTATGGATTCATGATACATTGAGAAAATGTTTAATTCTTCTAACACAAGGTCTAGTTCTTCAGCTATGTCTTCTCAAAAAAAGGAGCAAGAACTGACCACAAAAAGTATGAGAACATTAAGAACACACCAACTTCGTTGTGTTCCGACCTTTGTGACCGAAGTAGGGAGCTTCCTAGGAATGGCAAACTATTGCAACCAATGTATTCCAAATCTAGTAGCCTCCGAGTACTCACAAAATCCCAAGCTCTGTGAAAATGAGGGGGGGTGGGGGGGAGGGGGGTGGGGAGTGTCTACGAGGAAGATTTCAGGAAAGTGAAGGAATCCCTACTATAATAAACCACCATGGTGTACTTCAACCCGTATAACAAAAGAGAAATCACAACTGATGCAAGCCAAATGGGTAATACAAGAGCAAAAATGAGCCCCGGTAGCTTTTTCAAGCCGGGTCTTAAGAGACGCTGAAACCTGCTATGCCCAAATTGAGAAGGAGGCCCTAGCTTTTAAGTGGAGGTGTACCCATTTTTGACCTATATCTTTATGGTAGGTGCTTCAAAATGGTCATGCACGACAAGCCACTGATCAATCTGTTTCAAGGAACCTCACAACACCCGCCATCGAAGACTTAGAAGTTGGTGGTACAGCTACAATACCACTTTTCAGTTAGCTACCAACTATGAGCTGAAAATAGGTAATTATCCACCAAGCCACCAGGGAAAGGCAACAGCAACACCACCCCAAGCCAGTGGATAATATAGAGGAGTATATAAAGCTATTAATCCAGGCGACACACCTGAAGGCCATGGAGATTAACAACATCAGGTCAGACTGCAGGAGAAGCTGTGGGTTCCCAGAATGGACTGTCGTTGAGAAAACTATTAGGGAATGCCAAGCCTCTCAACTAAATAGTGACACTGCACAACCGGCTCTGTTCATCACAGAGAATTCTGCACACCAACCTGGACCAAGATAAGGGCTGACATTGGCAGTTTTCATGGATGCTCCCACCAAGTTCCCTGTGGTTGAGCTAGTGACTAACACAGCCTTTGACTATATGAGACCAAACTATATACACCAACTAGACGTTCATCATCTAAAGAAAATGCTCCGGTGGCCTTAGGCGAACAAGGTTGTTGAGCGTTTTATGCATATGCTTAACAAGGCCTTGTGGATAAGCGTCAAGCAAGGGGAGGACCCTGAGTGTGCCCTTCACTGCTTCCTACCAGCATATCAAAACATCCCTTATGCGTCAGTCAGTGTGACCTGGCCACCCTTTTGTTCGGAAGATCTCTGAAGGACACCCTTCCATCAGCCTTTCTATGGCACTCAACGACCTTAGTCATCAGGGCAGTCAACAAAGCAGAAAGAAAAACAACAGCTTGCAAGCGACAAAGACCCATCCATGTGATGATGCGGGAACGTGACTGAATGCTGGTGAAGGACAGATGCTGTTGTATGGAAATTCCGTAGCCCCTGTGAAAATGGGTTCTGGAGTTTGCTCGCAGCAAAACAGGTCACGGTACCAACCAAAAGAGGCACAGAAGTGGTACCCCAGACATCTCATGGTTCAAAAATATCCCATAGTGGAATGACGGGAAACCAACAGAGAGAGAAAACCTAAATCAAAAGCAAAATCCACCAAGAAGCCCTGTCCAGCAGGGCAAAGAAACAAGGAAGGTGGTGTGTGAAAATAGCCAACGAGCACACTTCTGGCACCACGAGTGACCCTGACCACACCAGGAAGGGCCGGACGAGAAGAACCCTTGGGCCAGCCTAGTGGGTCACCAGTAAGCGCCACAAGGCCAGAGGAGGTGTCATGCCCAAGCCAGAGGTAGCACCTGCAAACATGACTGGTTCCCGGTCAAACACTAAATGGACTATGAGTGCTACCAGACCTCCGGGAAGTGTTAGAGACAATGACCCAGAGAGAACTGGATACAATACAAAGTGTGGAAATGTGGGGAGCCACCCGGCCTGTACCAGAGGGGCATCCCCACATCACACGCACCGCAAGGCATATTCCATCCCATCCCGCACACATTTTTACCCGGTGTCCTTGTTTTTTTATACCTGTGTCCCTGAGAGCTGGGCCCTGCCTGCTGCGCCCCCATACACGGACTTAACATTCACTCCGTGTACATGTGAAGACAGTGCATACTCTTGTAGCCCCAGCATCCACACATGGACTTTACATACCTGTGCATCCACTGAATCCCTGCATGAACGCTGCCTTTCTCTGTGAAGTCGGTTACCTCAGTTCTCTACCACAGTGTTAGTATCCCAGCAGTATTTTGTGACACCTGATAAATAATATATATGAATATAAAGTTACTCTGGAAAACTGCATGTGGTTGTAGCTTTTACAAGCAACCCACAGGACTTGCAGAACACACATTTTCTGTGATGCATCCGTAAAAAATATATTCCAATAACATTAATCCTAACAAAGTATTTAAGGGAAAATTAAGAAACAATCTGCAATACAAATTTGATAGTGTATACTAATATATATATATTAGTAGAAAGTTGGTTAGCCTCTTGGGGCAAGTCATCAATGTATAAATAGCATACAAGCGGCGCAGTGGCAAATACACTATACATCAGGAATGTATGCACAGATAAGCAATGTTATCTTTCTCTCGGCTTTTTAGAAACGCCGTTTCATGAAACAAAAACAAATAATATTCATTTTATGTACAACCTGAGATAATTTTGATAAGAAAACATCCAGGGATCCTAATATAAATATATTTTTTAAATTGAGAGCATCTGCTATCATAGTTCTGGGGTTTTAAAAAGAGCTACTATTGCTCAATGATTCTCATTGTATCAGTCCCTGTAGGATGAAAGGCTGAGCCTGCCCCACTTGCAGGTGTCCTACAAATTCGTAGCATAGGACTAGGTCATTTCACCCACAGATCTATCTACTTTGCTCACCGTGGAGAGGACTGTGCAAGGGTTCTGGCAGTGCAGAGTTTAGTAGATGTATAAAAGAAGGAGCCGGTCCTACCTTTGAAAAGCTCTCCAGTTCAGATCAGATATTACAGATCCAAGGACCTCTCATCTTCCAAGGCAGTGCAGGGTGTCAGGATGAGTCTGAGAGCCTAGGTCCGGCCGCCGGGAACACAGAGGGAGATACTCCCGTCATCCCATGCATTCTCCTCGTGCACAGCTCCAGCAGGCAAACATTGGGCATCCAGAAAAGCAAAAAATGTCGAATTTACAACAAGGCTGCGGCAGCCAAAATGACCCCCCTCGTCATGACGCAGACTATCACCGGATATATAACATATCTGCACTGGCAGAAAGCCCTATCAGGAAATGCCGTGTGCCTTTGGAAGCATTGGGACAAAGTCAGGCGCCAGGCAGCTGCGTGCAAAAGTACAGTGTGTATGTTTTGAAGGCGTAGGGCTGGGCTTCCGGTGGCGTGAGGGCGCGTGAACCAACAAAGGCACCTGCGGTTGGGAATACACTAATGGTTGACGTCACACCGGCGGCACCTGTTATGTGCAGGTGGAGACACATTTCTGACGGTGAACGCCGACCTTTCAACAATGACCTTACGCCACATGAAGTGTACCCGTCTCCAAGAACACCTATGCACGTGGATTGTAAAACTGTATGTTTTACAAGCAGCACTGATCGAGCACGCTCTACGTCGATTTTTATGCATCATATCACATTTGTTATTTTATATAAAATCCTGTCAAAAGTTGTCACACATGATAAACTTCTTTTATATAGTCATGTATGTAGGGACAATGTTTTATAGTATTCATTGCCAAATGCATTTAGTTTCATTTTTAGATAAATATGAGAAAATGGTAACTTGGATTCAATTATATAATTTCTTTCTAATGTTTAATCAAAATAAACGACGGTGCTAAGCAAAAACATCAATTTGCATGCTTGATGTTTGCAGTTCCGTACGACGACACTGCGCATCTGCACACTTACTTCCTGTTACCCTTCGAAGGCTCTGTACAGTCGGTTTCCTCCTTTGACGTTTAGAGACCTATGTTTCTTTTAATGTAACCCAGGGCTTTACGTGGGCCAGGTCCTGCCTTTGCTCAGCAACGGCAGTTCTAAAGAGCAGGTGCTGAGATGGATCCCTGTCGGGCTCTCCATTTTTTCGCTCACCCTCAGGGTGGGAAAAAAAAATCTTAACTCTGCAGCAGTACCACCCTCTTCACTACCTTTGATGCAACTTCAAAGACACTCGTTATAGTTCTTTCACAATCTCAACATTTCAAAACGGAAGCATTTTTTCAATATTATATGCAACGAAGCCATAGTTGTTGCGTATTTATTTTATGCAACTAATAACCACTGACAAAGCCAATAGTCCTGGATTGTTGAAGGTGTAATATTACATGTTGTACTATATATCTGGAGGCAATGAAAGAAGCAGGAAAATACCAGTCAGGCGGCACACCATGCTAAGCACAGAATTTTAGCTTGCGTGCTTTTAAGCCACACTCTTAATTTCATCGCCATGCCCCTCTGAGAGCCCCCCCCAGTTTTTTCATCCCACTTAAAGCCCTGTGTAACCCTATTTCGTACATTGTTCTTCTCATTCCTCGAGAACTGGCAGACATTACCTGGAATATTTGCACTATGTAGGGGGTGTACCTTGGTCAGTAAGACGTGGGGGGAGGGGGATGGTTGAGCTTCAGTTTTCCAACAATCACGTTGGCATATCAATTAATACATTATATGTCAAGAATGGCATGGGGTGGGCTTAAGTGGCAGTGGAATGGGAGAGGAGTCCAGATTGGTAGGGCTACTGAGAGAAAACACAATATTTTGTAAAATAACCAACATTTTTTAAGACTTTCAAAACAGAGAGAGAAGGAAAGGGAGAGACAGGGTGCGTTTTTGTCTGTGTATATGTAAAATATCCTGTTGAAGTCCAACAGACACCTCACCATACCGGACTAAAATCACCCATACCCACCTATTTACAAGAAAATACATTTATTAGGGGGTGTAACACCGCAAAACCCCCACCCCTCTGAAGCTCTGCCCATGGCTGGTATGGCATCGAAGCTATGCCCATGGCTGGTATGGCATCCCCTATCAAATACGTGCCTTAAAGAGAAGGGTGGTCTAAGTATTTTTACTGCCGGAAAAACACATATCACAGGTAGAAACTGGAAACTTAAAGAACAAATGGGGCAGAAAGATGTATGCTACAGGAACTACCGCTTATGAACGAGGGGCACTGATATGGTTGAAAGCGAAAATCCCTTTCCAAGAAACAAAAGTAGCAACAGGCCTAACAGGTCGGTATGCACAGGTTGAGGGGCTATCAGATACGGCTCCTAAATGAATTTTGAATGCATATGCCCCGAATGTGACACCAGTGAATTGGTTGCAGCATATTCCAAACATGCAGCTAGAGTGGCATTGTAATAGTTGGGGTGGTCATTTTAATTGCGTTGCATATATCAATAAAGACCAATCCTTTCCTCCAATTAGAAACACCAGGAGTGCCATCATTACTAATACCATGGCTCAATTGATGGGTAGCTGGAACCACAGACATGTATGGAGGATGCATGGAATGTATGTATGTATGGATACATAGAAGAAAGAAAAATGGTGAAATGTAATTTTTTTTAATGTAAGCGAAGGGGAGCATGGTAGTGCTGAAGCTTACAGGAAATCACCTCTGTCCAAATGAAAATGAACAAACATTGGCAGTCAATGGGTCCCATCTCGGTCAAGCTATTGGCTTTGCCAATGCTTTTTGCCAACTACATGTGTGTAGGCGTCAAGGCACATGAGCACGCATGCTTGGCCATCATGAAATGGGTTTTGTTGGTCACCAGATCACATGCAAGCTTTGTGACATGCACATGTGTGAATTAACACGTTTTCTTTGGAATACATGATAAAAAGAACAATTGATGGAGAGAATGTTGAACAATGTCAAGCACTCACCCCAGTACAGAGCATTGGGCCTAAATCACAGTTTGTTCAACCAATGTCTTAAGTTTGTAATTTTTGATGATGTCAGAATATTTGTGAACACTTACCTTGTCCTCAGTTCAGTACTTGATATACTATAGAGCCTCGAGTTTGTCTAAACCCACTGGGGTTGTTGCATGCAATTATTGAGTTATCTGTAGGATTTGAGCCCGAGCTAGGGAATTAGACAACCTAACAACTAATGTTTTTTATGTTTCAAGGTTTGGGTGATAATACATTATGTATAATTATGGGATCACTCAGGGGACCTGATTTTGACTTGGGCAAGAGACAATCTAATGATCAAGGTACTTTACACTTTTTATTTTATATCGTCAAGTTTTGGTTGACAATACACTTATTTTTTTATAAATAATAAATAAAGAGACGAAGTTGTATGTTGAAAGGGGAGAGTTATAATAACCGTCAAAAAAATCACCAAAAATTATACGAAAATTACAAAAATTACACATATTAGAAGTTTGTGTGCACACTCGGCTATATTTCAATGCGAGTGGACGAGGTTACTTTCAACAAAACTTTATTGTATGACAACACCGTGTTAAGATGGCCGCCACGTTTGTGGTATAAACTTTGAGTTGATAGTCTGCTGTTTATGTTTGTTACGTTGTACGTAACATGTGATGATGAGTCTTAAATGTGTGTGTATTTTGATTCAGTTTACCCGTGACCAAGGCAACTTTCGCCGAAACGCGTAGGGTATTTTTTCTGGCTGTGGCTTTGAAAATAAAATTCCTGTGATTGATGAACTCTGAAGCGGTTATTTGTTCCTGTTAAGAGTGCCTTGGTACTGGCAGTACTTGGTGAAACGTATATAATTGATTGGGCAGCCTCGGACCCAAGTTTGCACCGACGCATGAAGTGTCCCGGCATTTTCGAGGAAGTGAAAAGTCTCATGTATGGATACATAGAAGAAAGAAAAATGGTGAAATGTAATTTTTTTTAATGTAAGCGAAGGGGAGCATGGCAGTGCTGAAGCTTACAGGAAATCACCTCTGTCCAAATGAAAATGAACACACATTGGCAGTCAATGGGTCCCATCTCGGTCAAGCTATTGGCTTTGCCAATGCTTTTTACCAACTACACGTGTGTAGGCGTCAAGACACATGAGCACGCATGCTTGGCCATCATGAAATGGGTTTTGTTGGCCACCAGATCACATGCAAGCTTTGTGACATGCACATGTGTGAATTAACACGTTTACTTTGGAATACATGATAAAAAGAACAATTGATGGACAGAATGTTGAACAATGTCAACCACTCACCTCAGTAAAGAGCATTGGGCCTAAATCCATAGTTTTTATGCTCACCATGCCATTCCAGTTTAAACCCAGCCATATGCAAAGCAGTCTTGATCCTGCTCCACATGGGAGCAGTCCTGGCCAGGTCCTCTCACATAGGACCGGTTTTGGGGCTTCACCACTCATCAGCCAGGCTAGCTTGACTCCAGTGGCATGGAGAGCACGGGACCCACATCTGGGCATACCCGTCCCACTCGGGGTGACAAATGCAAAAAGAATTGATGGACAGAATGTTGAACAATGGCAAACATTCACCTAGTACAGACTCTGAGCCCAAGTCCATTATTTTTTTGCTCCCCCATGCCATTCCAGTTTAAACCCAGCCATATGTAAATCAGTCTTGATCATGCTCCCCGTGGGAACAGTCCAACCCAAACTGCCAGGACAGATCCCCCCTGGACCAGAAACAAGCATCCTGGGACCAGTTTCGGAGTTTCACCCCTCATCAGCCAGGCACGCTTGACTCTATTGACATGGATAGTACGGGACCCACGTCACTTTGTGATATAGGCAGCCAAATGTACTGTTCTAACATGGTGGACAGCAATGGGCATGAAAACTGGATGTGAGCGGCTTGCATCAAGTTGCATCTGTGAACTCCCCATGACAAAAAAAAAAAGTTTGCGTTCAATATGGTGCTTGAAGAAGAGAGGGATGGGGTGAGCACTGGGAAAGAAGGGAATGTAAAGCAAAAGGGGAGACAGGAAATACAGAAAACAAGAGCAAGGAAACACATGCACTCAGATTGAGCAATGAAAGGAAAATGAAAAAAGTATACTTTCAAGTAAGCAGTGGAAGTATACAACTCATCCGGTCCTGGGTGGGAGAAATACAAGGGTAGGGGGGAAAGGCATTGAATCAGGAGTGCACAAATGAGGTAGACAACAAAGCCATCCATGCGTGATCAAGGGGCTGACCCAAAGCCTGGTCTAAGTATATTAGAAACAACAGGTCTGCCTACGGACATCTAAACGTATCTGTAGCAGAGACCTAAAAACACCGTTTATCGGTGTTCCTAAAAAATTAAAAAAAAGTGTGACAAATTTCGTTAAAACATCCCTGTATCTATCACCTATGTATGGAATCAGAAACATTATTCGAGGACCTTTTGAATAAACATTCATCTCTTAATTAATGAGGCTGGGACGAGTCTTCCAAGGTGTTGGGCATATCTTTCTGTGAGCTCTTGGCTCTCCGGTCGAAGACTCCACATCCATCCTGCTGCTGGCGCCTATTATTATCCCTCTGAGGGGGAGATTTCGCTCCTCCTCTCGGGCCCTGGGTGCCGCTTGTTTCCCGTGGGCTCTACGGTGAGGGGAGGTTTGGGCCTAAGCCTGCCGGCGGCATCGCCTGCGCCGCATTCTCCGCCGAAGGACAAGTGTGGGGCCCCGGAGGCCTTCGCTGGACTGGGGGCGGTTCCGACGGTCGACCCCCTGCAGGCTTCCGGCAGCGCACCGGCCCCAGCGGTCATAGAGTGGGCATGGCGCCGTGCGGGTGCTCCGCCCTCGGGAGCCCTCTTCGGCGGGGCCATCTCGGAGCGGTATCAGCTCAACAGGACCTGTCGCTTTCTGAGGATTTGATGGGTGGGACCTGGCGGGGCCTCAGATGATTGTCGATTCGGCCCTGCCCCCCTCCTTCTAGGATCTACTCTCCCTGGGACAGGGCGGCCCGCCGGGGCCTTCCAGGTGACAGGCCTACTGCCTCCCTGATAACGGTGGGCTTCGCATAATTGTCTTTCCTTCTCCCGTGTTTGGACCCGGGGGGATCATCTCTAGGCGTGCCGGCTCACGCCTTTGGCTCTGGACAGTGCGGTGGGGCCGACTTCTCGTGCTGTCAGGGCGGTGGACAGCCCTCTTGCAACTCAAAGCGCGTCGGTGACCCCCCCCCCCCCCCCCTCACATTACCTTCTCCCCCCTCCATTCGACTACACTACCGGGCTGTGTACGTCCTGCTGGCACACTGGATATTTCTCGGGGGGGGGGAGCACGGCGGTCTTTTCTCCCCACCGTTTCTGATTGTTGTGCCGGACTGCACATTTGTCTCTACCAAAGGGTCCTACCCCCGGTTCAGGCACAAAACATTTTTACAAATATACAGGCCCCCACCTAGAAACAGAAACACCGCTGACTCTCCGAGTCCACCCTCATCGGCGGCAGGTCAACCTAATGCTTCAGACAGCCTTCTTGCTATCCAAACCTCACGGTCAGCACTGGAGACCAGGATTTGGGAGGTTGGAGTGGATGTTGCGCTCCTGCACCTTATTTTTTTTTTAACAAACTTTATTGGCATTTGGTATCAGTTTGGACAACTATACATCGTGGTATCGATACATTCTGATGTTAATTGTTAGCAGTCTGTCCTATTCCCCATTCTGCATTCCCCTTAAGCACTGAGCTAATATGTTCTCGCTCAATCTCGGTTCTGAGGGGAGACATCCTGCACCTGAACCTCATCAACATCGCGTAGCACGTGGCTGGAACGTAAGGTCACATTTCAGAACTAGAGAATTCCATGTCTACTTAAAGGGTGAGGTGGCTCGCCTGACTACAGCATCCCGTAGCCAGGAGATTCAGGCCAAGGATACAGAGAACTGGTCCGGCGGAACAATTACGCTAAGTGGGCTTCCCTAAAGGGGCTGGCTCCCGAGAGCTTTTTGGAGAAGTGGATCTTATTGTGGGTCCCTGAGGAGTACCTGTCCTTGTGCCCTGTTGTGGAACGGGCCCACAGATCGATGCCGGCAACCCTTCCACTGGGGGCCCCTCCATAACCGCAAAAATCCTCAATTGCAAGGACAGGGATGTCATCCTTTGTTCCTTCCGCGAGTTGGCCCCACCAAACTTTCAATCCGTCATAATCCTGGGCTTCTCTGAAAACACTCGCCTAGTGCCGCGCCAACGCAAATCCTTTGAAGTAGTCAAGCAAAAGATGCGGACGACGAACTTGCCATATATGCTCCTTTTTAGGTCTCGCCTGACCCAGCGCATGCGCTGGTCTGGCGAGACTTATTGAGAGGGCTCCAAAAAGTGCTACCAGGCCAGCCTGGAGCTACAGTGCATGTGCGAGGGCGTGCGCCCCGCGCTTTACCGCGATTACTTTCACTTTAGCGACCGCACGGCCGCTTTGATGTTTGATCGTGATCGCGATCACTTTTACTTTCGCGGCCGCACGGCCGCTTTGCATAGCCAATAGGTCTCGCTTTTGGGACCTTATAAGTATTTAGTTATGCAACTGTTGCATGGCTAAACACTTATAAGGTCCCAAAGGCGAGACCTATTGGCTATGCCAATGCTTGTTTCAGCCTACCTCCGGGTGATCCACACCTCCAAATCCTTCTTTTTCGACACTCTTGAAGTTGCCTGGCAACAGAGAACTGTCTCCTGTGCAGCAATTTGGTCACTCTAGTGGGGGGGAGCAAACTCTTGAAAGGGCGTGAAAGAGGCGAGTGCCGAATGAGGGCCAGCGGGTCTCCCTCCTCTTCCACCACGGATGTTCCTAGTCCTTCGTGGGACAATGGCGGTGGGGCCACTGTTGCAGGTGGCCCTTCTCCCCCAGCCAGACTTGATGGCCTTGACCTCATCTTCAAAGGGAGGGGGTAGCAGGGCAAAGGCTTGAGGCGGCTTCCACAGCTGCTATTGGTCTCGACGATATCTGTGTGCCAACAGTACCATATCCTTTTCAATGAGTACTTTCGGTGGGAGGACGTGGTTTGATTCGCTCCAAAAGTTGGTTTTCTGCTGTTTGTGATGAATATTGTTGGGGAAACAGATGCTTCTCGGGTGGAAGTGTTGAATGGGGGGGATGGGTCAGGGTGGTTTAGCTCGTTTGTCCATGCGTTTGTCCATGTTTCAGCAAGCTGTGTTCCAGAGTCCTATTTCTCACGAATGCCTGCATGGGTATATCGCCCAGACCCATGTCCCCAGCCCATGAACCGATGGCTCTTAAAATAATGACCTTGAATGTTAATGGTGTGAACGATTGTATGAAGCGGAGTGCATTGTTGGATAGGCTCTTGCTGCGACAGCGCTGCCTCGCCGAAGCAATATTGTGCGTGCTGGCCTACTACAGTAGGGCCTACAGCTGGGGTGATAAGTAAGTAAGCTTCTGTACTGGCAGGCAACTAGCAGCCTGACGAATAGAGTAGTCCCTAGTGTCTGGGTACCTGAATGGGGACTGGGTACCTGAATGGGGACTGGGTACAGAGGCCCTGGACATCGCTTCGGCGTTCACAGAATATTATCACATTTTATATATTCATCGCTTGAGACCACCAGGCGAATATGTATCCCCTCTGATCGCGGACCTGCCAGTGAGCACTCTTGCAGTAGCAGACACAGCAGATCTGGAAACACAACCACTTTCCCTCGCGTTGATCGACACAGGCCTTTTGGACATGAACTCCAGCAAGACATTGGGACCCAACGGCTTCCCGGTGGAGTATTACTGGAAATTATGGAAATCACTGTTGACCCATGTGCTTGCGCTCTACAATCTTTACGCACATGCACCTAAGCAGCAGTAGGCTAGAAATTACATGCACATCCACATATTAACAATTCTTAGGAGAAGGATCCTATAGTGCTCTCAAACCAAAGTACCCCCTCTGCTTTTAGGAGGAACAATTGACCCGTCGAGAAAACCAAAAGGTATTCAACTAAGGTCACAACATTAATCACAAGAAGGTTGAGGCAGACATAGGTATTTGTCACACATATAATCACAGAGTCAAAGTAGATATAAACTCAAAAGTCCACAAACAGATCCAAGCTATAATTCGGTTTTCATTATTTATTTTTCTTTCTTGTATTTTCCAAATATCATTACATAGACATGACAGCCGACACGTGTTTCGTCCATCTGGACTTTTTCAAGGCTTGTTGAAACAACAGTATTTCTTCACGTGTTAGTTTGATACGAAGTATTGTCACTTCTGTTCTCACTGGTGGATTCGTATTGTTAGATACATCAGCAACCCATCTCTAATGGATATCGTTCCTATAAGCTGTACAGTTCTCCCAGTCGTAGTTGATTATCTAACGGCCAGAATATCACCGTTTTCAGCAGGTAATGATACACCTGTCATCGGGGTCAGTAACCGCGTCCGCAGAGCTTGAGGTAGTGCGGACGCGGTTACTGACCCCGATGACAGGTGTATCATTACCTGCTGAAAACGGTGATATTCTGGCCGTTAGATAATCAACTACGACTGGGAGAACTGTACAGCTTATAGGAACGATATCCATTAGAGATGGGTTGCTGATGTATCTAACAATACGAATCCACCAGTGAGAACAGAAGTGACAATACTTCGTATCAAACTAACACGTGAAGAAATACTGTTGTTTCAACAAGCCTTGAAAAAGTCCGGATGGACGAAACACGTGTCGGCTGTCATGTCTCTGTAATGATATTTGGAAAATACAAGAAAGAAAAATAAATAATGAAAACCGAATTATAGCTTGGATCTGTTTGTGGACTTTTGAGTTTATATCTACTTTGACTCTGTGATTATATGTGTGACAAATACCTATGTCTGCCTCAACCTTCTTGTGATTAATGCTTGCGCTCTACAACTAGGCCACTTTCGGGCAGAGTTAAATGAAGCGACTATAGTGGCCCTACACAAGACAGGGCGGTCTCCAGTGAGCTGTGCATGTTTCTAGACAGATCTCGCTTATTCATTCAGATCTTAAGATATATGCAAAAGTGCTAGCCAACTGTTTCCTCCGGGCCATTCACAGGCTGGTCCACCCGATCAATGCGGGTTTATGCTACATCACGGTACACACTATTGTATCCACAGGGTACAGGCAGAAGTGGCATACTGTCACCTGCTGCCAGGGTCTAATGCCTTTCTCCTTATAGCCTTTGAAAAGACGTTTAACTCCCTTGGTTGGGACTTCCTCTGGGATACCCTTGCTGGTTTGGGCTTTGGCCCCCGATTTATCTCCTATGTGCAAACACTTTATGCCGGCTGCACAGCCAGGATTTAGGTGAACATGATCCTTTTGCAGGTGTTCCCAATTTGGCGGGGAACCAGACAGGGGTGTCTCTTAACTTCCCTTCTTTTCATTCTTGCGATCGGGCCTCTGACGGCTTGGTGTTGCTATGATGCCCAATTGCAGGGATTCTAGTGTGGGAAATGAGTCGAGGAGGATCATATCGCTTTTTATGCAGACAATATACTGCTCTTTCTGAGCAACCCTGCGGGAGCGGGCCCCAGAGCACTAAATATGCTAGACTTATGCCCAGGCATCCAGCTTGCTGGTTAATTATTCTAAGTCCTTACTGATCACGATGATGGATGCCACTCAAGACCGCAGCTAGCAGGCACATACACCCCTTCGTAGGTTAAGCTTCCTGTACCTTGGTGTCTACATTTCACTCAGTCCCACTTTATGCCTGGTCCATAAACCTGATGCCCCTGGTTGCTCGCATGAAGAAAGATCTGGAGCAGTGGTCTTCCCTACCTCTCAACATTATGGGGAGAATTGCCCTGTTTAAAATGATGTTGCTACCACAATTTCTATGTCCTGCAAAACTTACCCTATACCCTCTCCAGGTCTTGGTTTCGCACCATTCAGATGCTAGTGCACCCCTTTTTGTGGGCCCACTGGGTTCCACGTATTGCCTTTTGAATAATGTGTACAGTCCACCTTCAAATGCAGCCTGGCGACAGACCTGTAGCTGTACTATTGGGCATCCCAACTCATGGTTTTGAATGACTAGCTCCATGGCATCTGGAATGACCCGACATACCACGTGGAACTGTCGCTTATGTAGTGCGACACGTTAGTAGACTGCATGTACGGGTCGCCGATCACCCCCACTCTCTCCCTGGCCTGACTAGAGTAGTATTCAGGGTGTGGCAGTTGACCATAAGATGGACTGGATGCTGAGAAGGGTCTACCTCCAGACTCCCCTTTGGACGGATACCCAGCTCAGCCAGCTTGATGGGGTTTGGGAAGTCTGGCTTGATTGGTATTTCATGTTTGGGTGATGTGTGGCAAGGATCACAAATGCGATCTTCTCAGACTTACAAGACGACTTCCAGTTGCACCGTTCTCAGTTTTTTAAATTCCTACAGCTCCGCCATGCCCTACGTTCCCACCAGTTCTCTCTTGGAGAAGTTCCTGAATTCAGTCCCATGGAGGCCAAGGTTCTTATGAGTCCCTGGGGGCAAGGAGAGGTTCTCCCACATTTATCGGTCATTGGTCAGTAATTCTCCGATTTGCCCATCACCATTTGTACCCGTTGGGAGTCCTAGGTAGCATTCTGGAAGACGAGGAATGGAGGCAGGTGCATATGGCCCAGAGAGAGCTGGCTATATCCTCTTTGCTCCAGTTGATACAAGTGAATGTCATACATGCTGTGTACTTAACACCGCTACGGCTTTGGAGGGCGACCTACAAAGTCAACTTTCAAAGTCCGCCTACCATCGCTGCGGAGCTAACAATGCAGATTTTTATCAAGCAGTCTTGTCGTGCCCTGTTATACACAGGTACTGGTCCTGAATCATGGCAGTTCTGTCGGGGGTGTTGGGAAAACCAGTGGACTGTTCACCCTGGATTGCTCTCCTGGGATAACTGGAGGGCCTGGGGGAGAGGCGATCTGAGAGGTATCTTGTGGGTCTGGGGACTCTAATTGCTAAGCGAGATACATCCCAAAACTGGACCTTGGCTGCCGCCCTGGATTTGCAAGCTTGGCAGTGGGTTATGGACTGGTGAGCTAAAAGAACCAGTATACGCAGCACGA
This sequence comes from Triturus cristatus, assembly GCF_964204655.1. NCBI lineage: Eukaryota > Metazoa > Chordata > Amphibia > Caudata > Salamandridae > Triturus > Triturus cristatus. Next base: position 152,902,327 of record NC_140594.1, on the reverse strand, counting down.
GGCTGCCCACACAAACACTGCATGATATGGGGACTTTGGTGGGATTACTTTGGGCTCCAGGGATTGACTCGAGGATCCTGATGATGACATGAGGCCATGGGGTCGTGATTGCTTGTTTTGTTCTGCCTGTCATGTTTGTCTTATGTTTGAAAACCCAATAAAAATTAATGAAGCCGGTGAGGAACTGGTATGTGGTTTACTCTCCCCGAGCCAACAGACACAACGTCATCCCAGTGTGAAGTGTAAATCAGGTCCTCTGTATTGTTTTGTCAATCCGGGGAGTAAAAGAATTGAGGTACATCTAATGTAGCACAATTTCTTGTATGTCTGAGTACTCTCTAGATTTGCCATTGATGTGTGTTTCCATGTACTGCAATGATAATTTGGATAGGTTAATGTGGACAAATGTGTGTCCAATACAAAGATGTATTCTTAGTGTACAAAATAACAAGGATGTGGGGGTGGCACTGGTCAGACATCAGCCCAGCTTGGAACAAATGTAGTACCATGGCTTCACCGGGGAAGGGATGAGATGTGGAATTTCGGGCAATTGTTATTGCAGATGGTATCAAATGGATGGAAATCAGGATTGGAGCCTGTGGGTGAAAATGATACATCATTGAGGGTTAACCCCGCATATGGATTTCAAGCAGCTACTCATTTTCCTCCAGGTTGATACTGTAGGGTGTCTCAGCACCCAGCACGCCTAGTTTCCCCTGGTGGAAAAACTGTCTGTCCTCCAATGAACTGATATATAAATGTTGATGTAATGTTTTTCCTTTATCACAAAGATGGCTATGACGTGCAATTAAAACAGAAAATGAAAATTTAAATAAAGAACTATTTAGAACAAGCATTTGCAATGCAATAGGTCTCGCATTTGCTCTATTGGCATTGTAAATGACATGCCTTTTATTTATGCATTTGAAAACCTGCAAGCTGTGAGTAAACAAGCACTTTGTACTTGTAGCCCATGCATATGAGAAGCAAGGCTGGCAGTCTCTTTTACTGCCAGCCTTGCTTCTCGTAAGCAAGGACTATACGTACAAAGTGCATGTTTATGCACCGCTTGCAGGTTTTCAAAACAAATGAATACAAGCATTTGCAATGCAATAGGTCTCGCATTTACACGAGTTTGAGCTACTGGCATTGTAAATGACAATGCCTTTTATTTATGTTTTGGTTTTTAAAACAAATGAAAGGCATCGTCATTAACAATGCCAATTGCTTAAACTCTCACAAATACGAGACGTATTGCATTCCAAATGCTTGAAGGCATAGCAGAGTAGCCCCCTTCTGTCTCTCATGGCCCCTGAGGAGCACCCTGTTTGCTACGAGTTTAACAAGCCAGTGGTCAAAACTGCGCAAAAGAGACCCTCTGCAGTAAGAGAAACTCATTGCAGAAAATAGTGTTTACAGACTAAAGACAACGTACCTTGTAACAACCGAACTAAAAGGGCCATCCTCATGGGAGGTAACAAATTAAGACAATGCGGTACTTAGGAGGGACTAACAGGCCTAATAACGAATCAGAAGCCAGGATTTACGAAAGGAAAACGACACAAGCCAATGACACATATGGGCAGAGAGCAGGTGGGGCTCCAAGAACATACTTCAATACAGCATGAGGAGTTGGCCTAACGGCTAGGGCAGTCGACCTCGAATCTGAGGAACTGGGTTCGAGTCTCGGCAATGACGCTGAACATCCTGTGATTCTGGGCAAATCACTTCCCCCATGCCTAACAAAAATGAATGTGTCCTCTTGTAACACAGCTGGTGCTATGTGAAGCGCTCTGATACCCGATACAGGTCAAGTTTGTGCTAAATAAAACTCCGTAATATAAAGCATGGCTCGCAGAGCCTTGCATGCGCTGCCCAGGCTCGACCCAAAAGCGGGGCACAGGGGCTCATTGGCAGGGCTCATTGTCCCTGCTAGCATTACAGCTGAAAGCACCTTTGCTGCAAGAAGTGGGAGGTAAGGGTGCGTCAAAATGCAGAAGTTAATTTATTCTCAGAAAGGGACATGTTTCATGATTGAAGTGCTGGCCTGGCATTGTGTGGAAGGGGTGACAAAACAGAAGAGGCAGTTGCATTGTGGCTCAAGAGTTTAAGAGGATAGCACCCAATAATGAAGAACAGTGTTTTTGTTAGATGCATTTGTTCCGTTAGAAGTCTTACATTTGTAGTGGATTATGACCTACAGGAAAGAGCCCATAAAATCTCATAATCCCTACCCATTGTGATCAGCCAGGCCAGTCCCCAATTTGTGGCATAAAGTGGGGGTCTCGGTGTTAATAATGTTTAAAGGCCTCTACCCTATGAGGACCGTGTTTTAAGCAAATGTCCTGCTTCATTCCCTCCTCGACCAGAGGCCATGTAGGGTTTCTCCTTAAAATTTAAAACCCCGGCGTTGTTCCTTTTGCATACACAAAGCTAAACTGAGTTGGACGCGACCTAAAAGAAAAGAAGGAAAAAAAACACTTTCAACACTTGAATTTTTAGACACGTATGGGGAGGTCGTACTCCGTGCACCTGGAAGCACACACTGGTCCAAATACCAGCTCGCCCAGTTTAAGAAGGCAAACATCGGGAAGTCGCCAGAGACTAGCATGCTCTGCAGCATAGGGCAGAGATTTGGGATGGAGTGGAGACAACCGCACAGCCGGTGGACACAGTACTCTGGTGGAGATTTAACTAGAAGCTAAAGGATGTTACGGGGTGAGGACATCCGGGGGCAGAGAGACGTTCCGCACAGCGTTTCCCTGCGTGTTATGTGCATTGCGACATCGACCGGAGAGCAGAAAAAGACACGGTCCGAAAAATAAATCGTAAAGCTTGAAACGCCCAGATTCTAGCTTTGCATTCTGAAAGATGTAGTCCTGTGTATACTATCCAAATCAGAATTACATGTCCCAGAATGCCTACAAAAACAAACGGCAGTAAAAGCGATCGCGAAGGCGATCGCTATTGAAAAACAAACAAGCCCGCGAGACGTGTTTTCAATTATCGCGCCCGTGTCTGGGCACGATAATTGAAAACACATGTCAGCAATGCGTGTAATAGACACCAATAGGCCATGGGCGGAGCAATGCGCCTGCCTTTGGCCAATTGCGTGCTGTCTTTCATAAAAAGACGCACGCAAAGGCCAATAGTTTGGGCCAAAAGGAAAAGCACACGCACGAGCGTGTGAGATTACTAGGTCCATTTCCAACCCCCCTACAAAAAGTCTCTCGCTGCGCGGACAGTGCTGCGCACTGCACCGCTAGGCGCGAGACCTAAAAAGGCATTGTCATTTACAATGCCAATAGCTCCAACTCTCGCAAATGTGAAACCTATTGCATTGCAAATGCTTGTTCTGTATATTGAATTAATAAGTATCTGTTGTTGTGGTCATCTCTAAATTAACCAGACAGTGCCACCTTGTGGCAGACTGTCGCAAGTGGTGGTGTAGACAATTATGTGCCAGTGCCGAACACTGGAAACCACCGGCTCAAATTAAGCACTGATGTCACAATGATGGTCACCATTGGCTGGTTCCTAGTGGTGCACAGATGCACTTGCTGGTAAGAGTCCATTTCACAATGATGATTACCACTGGCTGGTTCCTAGAGGTGGACCTGCTGGTAAAAGGCCATTTCACAATGACTGTCACTACGGGCTTGTTCCTAGAGGTGGGCAGGTGCACTTGCTGGTAAGAGGACATGTCGTAATGACAGGCACCAGTGGTTGGTTCCTAGGACTGGGCGGACAGGTGAACCTGTTGGTAAGAGGCCATGCTGCATTGATGGTACAAGGTTGTTGGCATCCCTACCTCATTGATGGCACCCCTACCTCCTTGGATTCCTAGAAGCAAAGGGCTACTCTAGAGCAGAGTATTATTGTGCCGTAGATTCTCTGATCTCTTCCAAACTCATACACCCCTCAGGACAAGTGGCACTCTCACACAAATGTCACCCCTGAAGGAATTTAAGTGTGCAGACATCTAGCTCGTGTTCTGTGTGGTGGAACAGGCTCTGTCAGCAAATAATGTTTTTGGATTTCAGAGTGTGGGTATTGTATGTCACCCCTGAGGGGATCAGGCTGTACTCCAAAAATAGTATTCTGTCACAAACGAGCGAACCTCCACTCAGCGAGCCTGAGAAGGGTTCTGTCCTGAGAATGGGGGCACTTTCTTTGTGCGGCCCCTGCATACAGATACCTGGAGCATCTTATGGGGCACTTGTAAGTATGCAGGATGTTTCTAAAGGGCAAAGGTGGCTAAAACGCAGTCGGCGCCTCACCTGGCAGGATGGTACTTCCATCCTTGCTTTAGGGGTGAGCATAACTGGCGTAATCCTCTCTAGCGTAATTACCTAAATTACTTGTGATTATGTGCAATTGTTTGGGAAGCAAAATGCAGAATTTAGTGCTGTTTTCTTAATGCAAAATGCACCCTTGCTCCAGAAATGTACCAGAGGGTGCATTTTGCGCTAAGAAAAGAGAACTAAATGCTACAGGACATGAGCAGCAGTAGCCGGCCGCCGCTTACCCTCTCTTAGTTCGTTGTTCCTGTGCTCCTGCGGTGGGATTTTTGTCTCATTGTACTCTTAGTTACTCAAGCAAGAGTATTTCCCTAATTTCAGTAATTTCGCATCACTAGAGTACCGCACAGTTACTGAAATGACTCCTGTTACTCTGGCGTAATTAACATTTTGCCCAGGCCTACCTTACCTATCCTGAAGGATCTATGAAATAGAAAGGGGCTCAGAGCCATTTTGTAGAAATAAAAAATGCACGAGGAGCTAATCACAGCCTCGGAGTTTATGGTTTACAGCAGCAGAGCGGGGATGTGGAAGGGGGGAAGGAAAGAACGAAGAGTGTAGAAGAAGAAAAACAGAGGTACAGTAAGAAGGATGAGATAAAGGATGGAGGCAAGATACAAGTGGGTGAAGAAGAGAATGTTGGGTAAAGTGAAAGGAAGTTCAAAGGGAAAGTAAATAATGCAAAGGGGAAGAAGTAAGGGGAAGGGCTGGAATAAAGGGAGGAAGAGAAGGAAGGAAGCAAGAGGGAAGGGATGCAGCTTTAAATTGGAGGGAGGAATGACAATATAAAAAGGAGGAAAAGACTGAATTAGGAGACACATGGAAGGAAATAGAGGAGACATGAAAGGCAACATGGAGTTGGAAAGGTAAGGAAGGAGGGAATCAGAAGATGCAAGAGAGTTTTAAGGCAAGAAGGAACTTGAAGGGAAAAAAATGGAAGAAGGAAGGAGTCAGAGATAAAGATTATCTGTATTTCTAGATTGTGCAAGGAAAGGGAGAACGAAAAAAGTAAAATAAAGGGAGAAGAAAAGGATAAATGAAGAAGAGAAAGATGAAGAGACAGAGCGTGATAAAGATAGAAAATGGAAAAAGAGGGGTAAAAGAAGGGGAGGTAGAAAGCAGTCCGAGGTGACAGGTAGGGTGAAGGAAAGAAACAAAGCCTAGGAAAGAGAATATGTAAAGGAAATATGGATGACAACTGTGCCTCAGAAATCAATCGACTAATCTGTTGATATTGACTTGTTGATAGGTGGAAGGGCAGGTGAACTGACCTTTGACCCCAGGAAAGTTAGATTGCTCTCCTGTGCTCTTTGTGGCCTTTGCCGTGTAGTAATACAATTGGAATTGACACCTAAGACGAATTTTGAAGTGCACAGCTTTGCAACAGAGGTGCCGCCGTTAGAGGCTGACGTGTCTGGCAGCCACCAGTTCACGGACGTGGTGACGTGTGCTCTCAGGTCTGCCAAATGCGTTTACTTTACTGTTTCCTCAAAAAGACCGACTACGACCTTCTTAGGGTCTCACCAGGCCAGCACTTACTCTTTTGTGTCGTGTCTTTGCACACACCACACTGCTCTTTCAGTTCTCCTGGAAAAAAGAGGGTTTTACCAAATTGCCGAAGGTCAAAGGTCAGTGGAAGCCGGTATGAAGACAGCATACCTATGTTGCACCATAGGTGACCCAAACAACAGCTTCAGCAACTCAACTGACGTCGCAGCACACGGCTCATGCGTCGGCCGTGACAGAGAGTGCCACGCTGCACTGCCCACTGGTGCATGTGAAAATAACCTCCCAAAGGAGGATGTGCATATTAGATTTAATGTTTGGAGGGTACGGCCGCCCGATCCCCCAGGCGCGCAATCTTCGCGTAGGGTTCTATTAATGTAAAATATGCTTCATAACGAAAACCTGTCAGGGAGAAGCCCTCACGCCAGCCAAATTCCTCACGCCAGCCAAATTCAATTGGACAGTTAATTTAGCTTTAAAAGTGAAAACACTACCTCCGCTCTGGGATGAAAAAAACACGTAATGTATATGCTATTAAGGCGCTGAGAGCCCGTTCGGCGGCAGGGAGCGTGGGGGAGGGAGGCAGGGGTGGGGGAAATGACTCTCGCAAATGTGTTTAAAAGCCGAAAGTATATATTAACAAGCATTGGCCGCGCTGCTGTGAAAGTGACGCGGCCGTGAAAGTGATTGCGATCGCTTGCGGGCTGTGAGAGGAAAGCCAGATGAGTAGGTGGCGAAGAGGACGCTAGGGGGCGGTGAAGGGGCGGAAAGTGAAAAGAGTGTGCGAGGCGCGCCCGTGCTTGGGAGAGCGAGAGGAAAGCCAGATGGCGCCTCTGTTCGTACCTGTGCGCGTAACCGCACGCAGTATGCCACACAAAAAGCTGTGGTAGGCTTTTTAAAGCCAACTCACTAAATGTCTCGCCAGCGCAGCGGATGCGCTGGCTCAGGCGAGACCTAAAAAAGTGTATGAAACAACATAATTCTAGTTTTAACACTGTTGAAAAAAATCACCAGAAGTAAAAATATTTTGGAAAACACAAGTACTAGAAAAGTTTATATGCAACAAATTCATTAAGTATGTCACTTTTTGATAGCCTATTTCTCAAACGTTTTAGAGTGCACCACTATAATACAACAGATTTGAACACAAACGTGCCCGTTCACAGTGGGTTAAATATTAAACCAGTAGAAAAGGCTCATTTTGTCAAACCCGTAAATTGAGGTATCATTCACAACCCAGAGCTTTGGAAGTCAAAACGTTTTACATGAATATTCTGTCAACCGTGACTAAATCAGAGGTATATCAGTTCATTTTACTTACATTATACATTTCAGATAAAGAAAGCCAGATAGACTTGCTCCATGGCCATCGCTAAAAAGGGAGAGATCGTCAGATGCCATCAACAAGTCATTTCTTAAATACTGGTAGTTTCCCATCATGGTGGAGGACAACAAGTTTAAAAACTGTACTTTTAAAACACTGGAGATATATAGCAAATCAATGGTGGGTTTTGTTAAACTCTGTTCCAGCCAAAACATAGAGTCCTGCGAAAAGTTACTTTGCCCTTTAACCCGCTGCAATTATTAAGTCCATAGTTATAGAAACTGTGGGTAATGAATTGGTCAGATAAAATTTGTCTAGATTGCATTCAAATGCCCAGACAGTTAAGAGAATAGTGTCATTTAATGCCACATATATTTACGAACCGGCTATAGGGTGTGTAGCGTTCTATCCTCTTAAGATACCCACACATCCAGGTAGACTCCACACAGAGCGTAGGGGAGGTGGTAAGGAGCTTGAATCAGAATTTCCCAGTTTATCTGGGTCCTTGTACGCTACTATGAATTTGGTGATCCAAACCATTTTTTACTGTTTACATGCAGGGTGTTAGATCTTCCACCAACACAGTCAACAAACTCTACTTCTGAGAGGAGGCATCAGTGCGAGCGATGATGGAGTCATGTCGGAAGAGAAGCCATCTCCTGCTCTGTTCTTGAGCCTGTTTTTTCCCTTCCGGACGCAGACTGACTGGAAGGACAGGTTGTCTCATTTTGAAATGGCATAAGCTGGTTCTTCTGTTCTGTCGCTGGGGTTTTACTGTTATTTCCAAACACATCATTTTCTGATTTTAACGTCAAAGAGGGGAGACTCCTCGTTCTGTGTTTGACCCCTTTTCTCTTTTTGTAAGCTGCAGCCAGATTGGCAGTAACCTGAAAAAAAGGTAAACAGGCTTCATTATTCCCACTCACTTCACTTGACATAACTCACACTGAGAAAGAAGGCAGACTCTGACAGTTTGCTTCATCAAGGCACAACATACATTTACGAATGATTTCCTATGGCAGCACTGATGATTACGCTAGGAATGCTAAGTAATAATTAAGAAATGTACAAACACTCATAAATAGAAGATATTTACTACTCTTAAGATGACTGACAAACTCAAAATTGAAAAGTTCATCAGTACAAACCCACTTCTGGATAATTAACAGTTCTCTAGACATATATTTGAGCAGGATGCTACTCTTGAGGTATGACAAAATATTATGTCCAGAGTGGTATTTTTAAAATTTTTGGGCCGGCCTATTGAGGGCCTTCTCATTTGCACACTTTTGGATATAATTGGATTCTCTCTGCCACTGTAAACCAGCAGAGTTATTTGAAGATGGTGCTGTACAGACATGTCTTAGTTTGTATTTTAAGAGTTTGGTGAAATTGTTAGACTCCTGATACTTGGTCTTGTGTCTAATGCACTGAGCTCGTGTCAACAAAGGCCACTACTAACGGAATTGGCATTATGCATCATTGACACCCCCTCCTCGCCAATGAGATCTTGTACCCTTAGCATCTAAATTTGCTCGCATTCCCTGCTGAGTAGAATTGTTGCTTCCCATAGAAGAGACTAAGCTAACCTCTTCACAGAAAATCTGCAACATAAGCTGTCAACCTGTAAGCCGTTGTTGCCTGTCAAAGATGTCATGTCTGACTCATCCTGGCTGCTGGTCAAAACCTTTTTATCTTCTGCCTTGAGCCCCCCCATTGTGAGGAACCATATGTCCGCACCTGTTAATCCAAACTTTTTGAAGCAAAATCCATCATCGGAAAACCTTGTAGTACAAGCCACTACAAGTAAGGCAAACTCATATTCTTTTTCTATTTCTCCACTGAACAGAGATTAAAAAAGAACTGACTATGGGCAAGACTGTCTGAAAACTGTTTTTCTTTTGGATCATTACAAATCAGCCCCTTGGGACATTGCACGCGAGATGTTTCCAGCTTTGACAGAGGACATGCACAATGATTGCTCAGGTGGTAAATGATGGTCAGGCTACTTTTAAGTATGTTCTATTTTCTGGAATAGACACTACAGATTCTTTAACATATGCTATGGGCACCAACTACATCATTAGACAACATGCCTGGATGCATTCTGCTGAATTCTCAGCAGTCATCCAGGCTTCTCCAATGGGCCTGCCATTTGATTGATCTAGGCCCTTTGGTGAGAAAACCAATGCAGGCTTAGAGAAATTTAAAAGCAGGAGTGCTTCGGCCCGCTCAATGGGGTAACTTTCCTCTCTTCAACAGTTCCAGGAAGCTTAGAGGATACTCAAGCGGTCATATTGCCAGCGACAACCCTCTCAGCCTTTACAGCAATCTTTTTGTGGTGGCAGGTCTAGAGGAGATTCCAAAGGACAAGGCCAATTACTGCAGAAACGCTCCCCCGTGTCCTCTTCTCCAGGAAATGCTGCCAAATCTCTAAAGTTTGCCCCTTCACTCTCTTGCCGAGGCCAGTAGGAATCAGAATCCAACACTACCTACCTTACTGGTGATCTGTCACATTTGACCCATGGGTCTTTCAAATTATCCAAGTTGGTAATGTCATTCTCTTTCTGTATACACCTTCCCCTGTTTACCCTCGGTTGTTGGCCCATCATGCCACGATTCTGCCAAAGGGTGCGATCCTGTTGCTAAGAAGGACAGGGGCATAAGACAGATTTTAGAACTCCTTTCTCAAGAAGTTCAAAATGATGACACGTGCCCAGGTTCTGAAGGTATTGGATCCCGAGGACTGGTTGGTGTCCCTGGACCTGCAGGAGGCATACTCTTAACTTCTCTTCTATCCTCGATGACTGTGAGGCTGCTTGGACTCTTGGTATCCTGCAGATGCCTCGCGTCATTGACATATGCAGACCCATTAATGGAGTGAGCGACTGCAATAGGTTCAGCATTGGAGATGTTTTTGGGACATAATCTGCATCTCTGAGGAGGTAGCTGGGGCTCTTTGGTGTTGGATGACTGAATACAACCTGCCATGGGTTAAGCCGTTGTCTATGCTCCCTCCAAATATTACAGTAGTGTCATCTCTGGGCTGGGGTGGGAATGAGGATGAGATGGAAATCAGAGGTTTCTGGTTTTAGAGGGAGCAGCACCTTCACATAAATCTTATGGAACCATAAGCCTTCTGTCTGGCTCTAAAGGCCTTCCTTCCATTATCAGCACATCAATCCAGGTGCTGACAGACAACACAAGCGCCATCCGGTACAGCAACAAGCCGTATAGTGCGTCTTATTGCTCGGAGGCTTTGGCAATTAGTTGCACTTCATGGGATTTCCTTGATAGTCAGACACCTAGCAGGTTTGCTCAACATCAAGACAGACAAACTCATCAGGCGACATCTTGGCGATCACAAGCGGAATCTGCACCCAAAAGCAGCATGGGGTATCTTTGCCACATGTGCCCTTTCTTACAAAAACTGATTTGCTATCCCCAAAAATTCTCATTGTCAGCCTTTGGCACTCTGGAGTTTCATCCTTAATGGTCTCCAGGAAATGTGTTCCGCTTTTGGTGAGACTCTGAACTCTAATACAGCTCTGCTGTTGTGCCGCTGATCTCGTTCACCTCTGTCTGGTAGGTGTTAGAAGCCCTCCTCCATCCGCAGGCTTCTGCCTGCGCCTCATCCCTGGTGGTCCAGTGGGAGAGCCTTGCTCTTCTGCTGGTCCGCTGCTGTCTGTCTCTGTGTTTGTGCCCGTTTTTTTCTGTCCTTGTGAGTTGTTTTGTTATTGTGCCTTTGGTTGTCTTGGTGTCTTCTTATTGCCTTTTTTCCTGTTTGTGCATTTTTCCTGTTTTTTTCTGTTGTTCCTGTTTGTGTTCTCTGTGCCTGTTTCCTTTCCGCCGCTGCTGCTCCCGTGACCCCTCTCCCCTGCCGGTTCCCGCTCCCAGCTGCGCTGCGCTTCCCTCCCCCTTCCCTATTTAATGCTGGTCCGTCTGCGGCAGGGACCCTGGTTCTCTGACCTCCCAACGCTACGACTCAGCCCCCATCCTTGCATTCAACCCAGAAGGAACAACTGCCAGCTATTTACGCCAAAAATCACCCACGGCCAGTTCTCCTGCCGACAATCCTTCACCATCTTACGTACTCCCACGATAGCCACACCCACGCCAGACAACAGCACCACCGAAGCCCTGAATTGCATCCTCCTCAACGTGCGCTCACTGCTCACAGACATGCTGTAGAGATCTGGGACCTCCTCGACACCCTCTCGCCAGATGTCGCCTTCTTCACAGAAACCTGGACCAACGCCTCCTACCACCCCCCCAACATCTCCACCGCTATTCCACAAGCGACAACCCTCCCACCACCAAACACCTTCACTTCCAGATCCAGACCAGCCCCAGAACAACGTTTCGTGCCACCCTCCTCTACAGACCCACGGGCTTTGCGCTTCATTCACCACTACCATCACCGATCTCATCGCACCCCATGCCATCACCTCCATGGACTACATACTCATCAGAGACCTGAACTTCCACCTCAACAACCTGAGCGACCTCAACTCCACCGCCCTCCTGGGCAACCTCACCAACATCAGATTGAAACAGCTCGTCACCACCCCTACCCACAAGGCAGGATACACCTTCCACCCCATCTTTGCAGGAGGGAACAACGTTTGCTTCAGCCACACCACGCAGCCCCTCTGGACAGATCCACCAATGTGTACACTTCTCATTCAACACTGCCACTGCTCACAAACCCACACCACGCCTACCGTGAATGAACTGGAGCAAGGTCACAGAGGAGCACCTCAACTCCACCCTCAACCACGACCTGCCTCGACCGACGCCAACTCTGCAGCCAATAACCTACACAGGTGGATCACTATTTGCGCAGACAAGCTTGTACCCCTCTGCAACCCGGGACAGACAATGCCTCCTGAAGGCCACCTGGTTCACCACCGACCTCAAAGAATCCAGACGCACCTGCAGATGCCTCGAAAAACAATGGAGGAACAGCAAAACCACCGAAGACCAGACCACCTACAAGAACACCATGATTGAATACCACCAACTCATAAGATCCACCAAAAGGACCTTCATCCGGAACAAAATCCTCACCAACTCCAGCAACTCGAAGGAACTCTTCAGCATCATCCAGCAATTCACCAAACACCCAAGCAAAGCCACGGACGTCACACCCTCCCAGGACCTCTGCAACATGCTGGGCTCCTATTTCCACCTGAAAATCAAGGCCCTCTACGACAACTTCAGCGAACAGACTCCAGAAACCACCTTTTCCTCCAGCAACGACAGCCAACCCACCGTCACCGCCTGGAACCCGGTCACCACCGAAGAGACCTCCATGACCATGAAGTGCATTCACTCTGGACCCCCCACGGAGCCTGCCCGCCGCCCATCTTGCACAGAGCAGCCGCCGCCATAGCGCCCGCACTACAACGCACCATCAACGCCACCTTCGAATCCGGCACTTTCTCAGACGACTGGAAACGCGCAGAAGTCAAGCCCCTCCTCGAGACCCTCTGCAGACCAGACGGACCTGAAAAACTACCAACCCATCTCTCGCCTTCCCTTCACAGCCAAAGTCACCAAGAAGAAATTCAACGCCCACCCGACAAACTTCATTGAAGAGAACGCCATCCTCAACTCCTCCCAATCCAGATTCCGCAGTAACCACAGCACCGAGACTGCCCTCCTCGCCACCACAAACAACATCCGCACGATCCTCGACCGAGGCCACACCACGGCCCTCATCCTACTAGACTGCTCCGCAGCCTTTGACATCGTCTCCAACCGCCTCTCGCAGCCAGACTCCACGATGCCGGCATACAGGGAAGCGCCCTCCACTGGTTCCACTCCTTCCTCTCCAGCAGAACCCAACTACCACCTTTCCTCTCCGAACCCACAGAGATCAACTGCGGAGTACCCCAAGGATCATTGCTCAGTACCACGTTCTTCAACATCTACATGGCCCCCCTCGCCGCCTTCGTCAGACAACATGGACTCCGCATAATATCCTATGCCGACGACACCCAGCTCATCATCTCCCTCGCGAAGGACCCCGAAGCCACCAGACTCAGTTTCCCGGAAGGAATGAAAGACATCGCAGCCTGGATGAGCCGCAGCTGTCTGAAGCTCCACTCGGAGAAGACAGAAGTCCTCATCCTTGGACCCACCCCCTCAGCTTGGGACAACACCTGGTGGCACACCGCCCTCTGCAACCCCCCACACCCCCACAGACTACGCCCGGAACCTAGGCATCATACTCGACTCCTCTCTCACCATGACCCGCCAGATAAACTATGTCACCTCCACCTGCTTCAACACCCTCTGCATCCTTCGCAAGACCTTCAAGTGGATTACCCCCGAAGCCAGAAAGACCGTCACCCAGGCACTCATAACAAGCAGAATGGACTATGGAAATGCCCTCTACACTGGAATCAACAAATCCCTACTATGCAAACTCCAGACCATCCAGAACACCGCGGCCAGACACCTTCGAGACCACCCCTGGCTCCCCGTCAAGAAGAGAGTAACCATCAAGCTACTCACCCACACCTACAAATCTCTCCACAACACCGGATCCAAATACCTCAAGAAAAGAGTCTCCTTCCACATACCCAAAATAAATCTCCGCTCCGCCGACCTCGCCCTAGCAGAAACCCCGTGCATCCGCAGAACCAGAGCGGGAGGAAGAGCCTTCTCCTACGTTGTGGCCAAGGCCTGGAACGAGCTTCCGCTCAACATCAGACCATCCCCTACTCTGCACACCTTCAGGAAGAGCCTCAAGACCTGGCTCTACGGCTGACCCGGAGCTGCATCCCCCACCCCGCCAGCGCCTTGAGACCCTTAGCGGTGAGTAGCGCGCTTCACAATTCCCTGATTGATTGATTTTGCCAAAATTTTAGAAGCACTTTTCCAGGATCATTTCAGTGGACTAGTATTTTGCATACATTTACACTACACAAGGCATAAACAAAGTGTTTCTATAATAGCTTTTTAAAGGCTTTGCATACATAATTTGTGAACCAGCCCCACTGACTTGCATAAGATGACAAAGTGAAATAAATAAAGCAATTTGGCCATGCACACTCAAAGCCTCTTTTTGTACTAGGAAGGCGTAGTGTGACAAACAAAACTCTAATACGTAAACATCCCAGTAATTTATTCTACAGTATCCAGGGGTTATAGAAACATTTTAAATGTATTTAAAATTATTCAAATAAACTTACAATTTCTTTCACTGCCTTCTGCCGCTCTTGTACGCCAGCTGAGTATGGTGGAAGAGCCTTTCTTTCCGCAACTCCTTGCTCCACCGAGCCCGTACAGAATTGCACCTACAAGATGGGCCACAATCAACTCAAGTTCATTTCAATGCTCAAAAATACTCTATTCTATGAAGCTCATTGAGATACATTTCAGATAAACCACCTTAGAAGTGTCTCCATCTCTGTTATTCAAATGACTCAATGCAAGTTTTGAGCTTAGTCTAGAGAAACTCTCGGCAGAGAACGGGTTGGGGTATGTTTGTGGGTGCTTGCTTAAGCAACATGGTGACCACTGCAGGTTCAGAGTGGGACCACTGTGTCATGGGTGATGGGCGCAGGTTCAAAAGTTGATTACTTCAGGATGAGAAAATGACAGCTGCGTCCTCCTATGGGACCATGCCAACCTCAGAAGAGGACCATTCTGACTTTGGAGGGGGACCACTGTAACCTCAGAGGCTGACTACTGTGGTCCATAGGGTAAGACCACTGTAATTTCAGAGGGGCAACCTCAGCAGGGCTCGGAAGGGGACTGCTGCAGGGTTAAAAAACGGGGGCCACTGCAGGTCCAGAAATGGGTTCCTGATGCAGGCTCAGAAAAGAGGGCACCACTACAGGCTCAGAAAGGAGGGACAGCTAAGGGGCCACCCTGATCACACCAAGGGACACTGCAGGTCCAGAGCAGGACAGCTTCAAACTCAGTGGTTAACACTGTTAGGCTCCGGGATTAAGAGTAAATCCCCCAGAAGGAGGTAACCGACAATCCCAATTGTCCACCTGTTTCATGTCAGTTAGGAACCCGGGGAAAAACTGAGGGAAGGAAAAAGACAACGGATACCCTGATTTGGAATGGTGCCAACCACAGCCAAGGATCATCTCAGAACCACTGTTTACTAATCTTCAGAAAGATAGGGACAAAGTAACAAACTGAAACTGGTATAAACAAAACAGACAGTGTCTAACATAACTGGGGCTATGAGCATACCTCTCACTTGGCGAGGAAATGCAGTGACTAGCCCCAGTCCTAGCAGTAATCAGGCCTGGAGCTGGATTTGCGGAGGAGACTGTTGGGGCGGCTGAGATGAAGTGAAGGAAGCACGTCAATATTTAAAGGGACTTGCAGTGGTAGCAGGAAGGCCACACACCGATGCCACTCAGTTACTGCCAAGATAGTGAGATGCGGCACACCAACAGTACTTCTAGAAGTGCAGCACAAAGCATGTAGGAGGGAAAAACATCTGACACAAAATGTATGAATGAGAAACCCAGGCAATCAAAGGAGAGAGTCTTTGATGAATACGACCCAAAGGAACTGAGATATGAAAAAGGAAAAAGTAAAGTGAGGGAAAATGGATGCAGAGTGACTAACGGCCGAAGGCAAAGTAAGCAGAGTAAGCCGAAACAGCTGGGACTTACCCATTGCCTGTATGTATCTTTTATGAACGCCCTGGAAGTTCCCGCCCTCAACCCAGAAGGTACTCGGAATGCTAAACCATACATGCCTACCCCCCCGATTCAAGCGGGAGACTATCGATTTCAAGGCTAGTCTTCTGCCTCCTGATTCCTGCATCCAAAAGCCCTATTCCTCGGCAGGCTTCAGATGGCAAGGACCAGTCTCGTGTGACTCCGATTATGCACTGCCAGTAACCTGCTCCTGCAAGCAAGTGCACAACATTTTTGTCATGCTTTCTCTGCCTGCCATAGTGCTTTCTTTGTGCTCCTGACAGGTATGGAAAAACGTATATATTTGAATTTCTGATTTCAGATCCACTTGCTAGTCCCATACACGTCGATAGACCCCATGCAGGCCATAAAAGAAGTCAATAGGAGAAATACATTCCCAGATTATTATTTTTATAAAAAATCTCCTCCTTTCTTCTTCCAAATAGTTGGCATGTATGCTAACCTTCCATATTCCTTTACCACATAGTCTCTATGCCTGACCTCTTCTAATCCTAAAGGAGCGTTGAAATCCTGCATGCTGTGAAGAAAGTGCTGTAATTGAGTGATCGTTCCCAGTATTTTGGACACACCCTGTTGAAGGCTCAGTGGAAGTCTTCAGCATGCTCAGAGGGGTGCCGCGCATGCCCAGACGGGGCGGGCGTAGGCAAAGTAAAACAGCTACAGAAGCCGTGGGACTGCTACAGGCTTAGGGAAGGGCTGCGCTCCTAGTGGGAGAGCTGCAGGCTTAGGGAAGGGCTGCGCTCCTAGTGGGACTGCTACAGGCTTAGGGAAGGGCTGCGCTCCTAGTGGGAGAGCTGCAGGCTTAGGGAAGGGCTGCGCTCCTAGTGGGACTGCTACAGGCTTAGGGAAGGGCTGCGCTCCTAGTGGGAGAGCTGCAGGCTTAGGGAAGGGCTGCGCTCCTAGTGGGACTGCTACAGGCTTAGGGAAGGGCTGCGCTCCTAGTGAGAGTGCTACAGGCTAAGTGAGAATTACATAAGGCTCAGTCACGGCCTGGCAGAGACGTTTAAGGATTGTTCAAAATGGATAATTGCCCAGGGCCCCCATCTTCCAAGGGGGTGAACTTTCCTTTTAATAAACCTCTGTCTATGATATTTCTCCCTCGAAAGCTCTCTCTCTCTCTGCCTACATGTACCTCTGACTCCCTCTCTATCCCCAGTGTCATCTTAATTAGTTTTTAGGTCTCGGGCAAGACATATTTTACTTGTTTATGTGACTCTATTCAAGTTCGACATATATTGCAGTATTGTTTGGCATCATGCTGGCTTGAATTAGCAGGAAATGGTAGTAAAATTCAAATCTGTTCCTTACAAGGGCCCCCAAAATACGTCTTGCCTGGGGCCCCCAAAATCCATAACATGACACTAGTGTGGCTAAGACAGTTGCAGGCTCTGAATGTGACTGGTGCAGGCCCTGAGCTAGGGACTACATATTCTGAGTGGGGGGCGTCACACCCGGAGGGACTAGAGCTGGAAACTCATAAAGGAGCCACTGCAGGGTTAGTATGCGACTGCTGCAAGCTGCAAAGGGAAGCATTTGTTAAGAAGTCTGTACATTGCTCACAGGTGACAGCAGGACACAGAGATCATAATCCACCACGTATACCAGCACTGTTGACTTGTGTTTGCCAACAAATGCATAGTAGTGTCAGGGGCCTATTGACATCTGTAGCAGCATAAAAGTAAATGCACATCTGTGCCGGTACTATGCCCCACTGGACACTGCGACAAATATCTGTTACCACGACAGTTCAGTCAGCACACATCACTTTATTTTTTATTTTTTTTATTAAGTTAGTAAACCGATACAGAGCAATAAGTCAAATCATAAAAACACACTAAATTTGTTCATCATAACAGAGAATAGAGACTGTACAGTCATATTAAATTGCCAGAGATGGAACCCAGGCATTGTAAAATCCAGTAAAAATCAACAGAAAGCAAGGAAGAGCAAATAATGCAGGAAAAAATGTACATATATCAGATCATAAAGTAAAGTAAAGTACTACTAAATGCAATATTACTGCAAGAGTCAAAATATATATCTTTCTTTCTGGCTTCCTCTCTGGGCGGACCAGCCTCCTATACTCTATTTTATTTGTAAATTTAATCTACATCTATTCATACTGATTTACCATTAGACCTCTCATAAAACTATAGGAGGTAAGTATTTATTTAAATTAGAGATAGAAGGATAAAATCTCTACCAACCCAACGGGGCTGAACTAAGATCTTATATTGTCGATGAGAGATGTTTCGTTAGAGCCCCCCATATCTCTTCACCAAGTTTGCGTTTCCGCGGGCTTTTGATGGCATACAAATTAGTCTCGAGTTTACTAATAGCAAATAGCCTACCTCTCCACATCTCAAATGTAGGGGGTTCTTTTTCTCGCCAGAGTGAAGCAATACATAACCTTGCTACTACAACCGCAATATATATAAAATATCTATATATATACATCCCCTGTGGAGGTGTTTTATTATCTATAACCCCCAACATCATAACTAATGGAGTTATCTCAATGTGTTCTCCGGTGACTTCAGTTAAAAATGTCTGTATCTTATTTATCAATAATTTCAACTCTGAACATGTAGCAAACATATGGACTATGTCCGCCTGTTCCTCCCCACATCGAGTACATTTGTCATCATTTGCTCCACCCCAGCGTGCCATTTTAGCCGGTGTATAATATAGGTTAAACATGGTTTTGTATTGTTGGGTTTTCAAATTTGAGGATATTAAAAGCTTTTCAGCTGGATAAATGGATTCTTGCCGAATATTACCTTCTGCGGCCACTCTAAATTTCCACTTATCATTCTGTGCCTCAACATCGTCCTTTTGTATATTAATAAGTGCCTGATATATATCCCCAATTTTACCCCGGGCTTTCACAATTTCTAAAAGATTATTTTTCTCGACTAAGCATAAGATATCCCTCCTACGGCACAGAAAGTCCCGAATCTGCAAATATTTTAAAAAAGTCCGCTTTAGGCAGATCATAGTTAGTCATCAGTGTATCGTAAGTTTTAACACCACTACCATCTACCAACTGGCCCAAAGTTATAATACCTTTACTTCTCCATTTATTCATAATGCCATCTAAGAAGATAGATGGAAGTAGTGTCACTGCATCCGTGGGTGTATAATCATTTTTTTTACCCATCTTTATCTGCCTCTTTATTTGGCACCAGACCTTATAAGCTGCCTGAAGGACTTTAAACAGAGTCTTCTTATAGTAACTTGGCTCTATAATTTTGAAGAATGTTCTCTCTGTCTTTGCACCTAGTAGTAGCTGATATATATGAGGTACATCACCTAGAGTTTCACCACCAGTTCCCACCAATAGAATTCCAGCATGTTGTAGTAAACAGGCCCAGTAATAAAATTGAAAATTAGGCACTGCCCACCCCCCTCTATCCCGTGGCAAAGTCATACATTTTTGTGCCCGTCGGGGTTTCCCCTGTGCCCATAGAAAACTATTACAAATAGATTGTAGTCTTTGCATTTGTTTTCTTGTTATTTCCAGCGGTACTGCCCTAAAAAAGTATAATACCTTTGGAAGCACATTCATTTTAAGAACATTACATCTTCCCAGTAACGACAAGTGTAAATTTTCCATCCTGTCCAAATCTCTTTTAATCTTATTAAGAAGGGGTTCCCAATTAAGTTTAACCATCGTATCTAGGCACGCATTCAGACGTATTCCTAAGTATACAGCCACCTCTAAAACTCTCTGATCCCTGAATTGCGTTTGTTCAGTACAGATTACCTGTGTCTTGGTTAAATTCAATTTGTAACCTGCACTTTTCCCAAATATTGCTGCCAATTGTTCCATCTGCTCCAATGTGATTGCAGGATCCGGTGTAATTATTGCAATATCATCTGCATAAGCAAGTATATCAACCCGCTCCAACCTAGAGCCTGTCAGCTGTTCATTTAATCTATGCTCTAATAGGTTCAAGAGCGGGTTGATATATATCGCAAATAATAGCGGAGAGCACGGGCATCCTTTGCGAGTTCCTCTTGATATAATTAATGGTTTTGATTCTAACCCTAGTGTGCATATTCGTGCTTTCGGGGATCTATACATGGTCTTTATAGCCTGAATAAACCCTGCCCCTAGGCCATTTGACCTAAGTGTAGCCCATAGAAACTCCCATGAGACACGGTCAAACGCTTTTTCTGCATCTAATAATATTACCCCACATGGCAGCTTACGTGTGTTGGCAATATCTAGCAATGTTGTTACTCTGCTTATATGATTGACCGTGTCTCTACCTGGTATAAACCCGTGCTGGTGAACTGAAACCAAAGTCTTAATGACATGTGATAATCGTGTCGCTGAAACTTTTGCATAAATTTTACAATCGCAATTTATTAACGATATTGGCCTGAACGATCATGGGAGTGTAGGGGGTTTTTCTTTTTTTTTAAATACAATAATGCTTGCCTCATCCCAGGATAGCGGAGCAGTACTTTTTTGTGCCTCCCTACACACCTCAAGCATATCTACCTGAATTTCAGAGAGTAGTAACTTATATATTTCTAATGGGAGTCTATCCGGCCCGGCAGCTTTTCCCAAAGCCAATGACCTCACAGCATCTACTAACTCCTGCATTGATATTGGCTTCTCTAATGCCCTCCTATCTTCTTCATCTAAAATTATCCTGTATGGGTCCTTATATAACTCCTCCTGATCATCCATACTTTGATCCTCCGCAGAATACAACTTCTCATAGTATGTTCTAAATACTTCTAAAATGCCCTCAGGTGTTTCTATTATGTTCCCTGGTGAATCCTCAATTGTCTCTATAGAATTTTTAACTTCCTTGCATCTGATCTTTTTCGCTAAACATCTGCCAGTTGTTTCCCCAAACTCATAACAATCTCTCCTGAAAAGATGGTATATTTGGGCTATATCTTTAGCCCATTCCTCATTAATCTTGGATTTACCCCAGGCAACCTCTGTTTGTGCCTGTGCGATGTCCGCCTTATCCCGCACCGCTTCTATTAATCTGTGTTCTAAGCAACGTAACTCCTCGTATAGCTGCATCTGATGTTGTCTCAGGTGTTTGAGTGCGTAGGCCAAAACCGATTATCTCTCCCCTTAATCCAGCTTTCATCGCATCCCATACCATCCCTAATTTAGTAGAGCCTCGATTTATAGCTAAAAATTCTATCACCCATTTACGAATGTGAGCAACAAACTCTTCATTTAGCAGTAACTTTTTATCAAAGGAGAATGTACTTCTAGGTCGAATTAAACCAGATATTGCAAATTTCAATATAATTGGATTATGATCCGAAGTTATACGGGGATAAATCGATATTTGTGCGTCTTTTAAGAGCATTTTAGATATAAAAAAATAATCTATTCTAGTGAGCTTTTGATGGGAGCATGAATAACGCGTATAGCCTGGTTCAGAATGTTTCAGCCTAGGCCACACGTCAACTAAGCCATGTTCTTGAAGAAGCTGTTGTAGAGCTTTATAAACTCTAGGTTTTTTACCACCATATTTATCATCTCCAGAGCCTTTAATAATATCTTCGAATTGAATATTGAAATCGCCAGTCAAAATCACTGGAGTTGTCCAATTAGCTAATTCCATATTAAGATATTGAATGACATGCTCCTCATCATGATTAGAGCCATAGACAGAGCATATTGTATAGTTTTTATTAGCAACAATACATTCCATCATGGCCCATCGTCCATATTTATCTGCAGCACTTTTAGTTATTTTTAAAAGACCCCTTTTAGAGAGTATAGCGGCCCCACGAGTGTGTAGTACACACCTGCATCTCCAAACCAAGCTCTCTCAAAAAGTTATGTTTGTTCCAAGGAATATGTGTCTCTTGGATACAGACTATATCAGGCGACATATTCTTTATTTCGTACGCTACTCTTTGTCGCTTCCCCCTATCATTAAGACCCCGCACATTAAATGTGCACACTGTTAACCATGCCATCGATCTAATTTTGAATTGACATATAGCCCTTCCTGCTCTGCTTGGTTACCTCTCTCTCTTTCTATCTTTCCCTCAAAGATCCTATAAAGGCCACTGACTTTTATTACCATTTTTTACTCCCACACACACCCCCCCCTCTGGCAGCCTCCCCCCTCCCCAACACAAAAAGCCCCCCCCCCCTTCCCTTGCCTGCCTTCCTTGCCGGTGGAAAGCAATTCCCCCCCTTCCCCAATACGCAGGCTAATAGACCCCATGGTCTACTGTGATGGATAGCCTCGCCGCCTCCCCCTGCTCCCCATGTCCCCCGATGCATTCCACCTCTATCTCTTTCCATAGGTAACGCCGCCCCCCCTTCTTCCCCCTTAGTACCACCATCACATAAACATAAGATAAGACGTATAAAGGAAAAAAAAGGGGGAAAAAGAGCCCTCATTAGCAATCAATTGTCTTGAAGCGGCGGCACAAACAAATTATAAAATATAATTTCTACATAAGTACTTTTTCCTTATTGCCTATTGCCTCATCTCTTGCAAATACTCCTTCGCCTTTAACTCAGAAGAGAAAAATCTCGTTTTATCTTTATAAATGATTCTTAACTTGGCAGGAGCTAATAAAAATGCTTGCGCCCCCTTCTCTTGAAAAGAGGTAATTAGTTATCTAAATTGCCATCGTTTTTCCACTGTAGTGGGGCAAAAATCCGGGCGAACAAAAAAATTCAGTGCCCAACGCTTTCCTCTGTCTATCTGGCCTAGCTAGGTCAAATACTGCCTGTCTGGCCAAATAATTAGAAAGGCATATCAATATAGCTCTGGGTCTAGTATTGGCCTGATGGTATTTCACTTGGAACGGAAATCTATGGACCCGTTGTATCTCACTTTCCCAGGACCATTGGGTTAACTCAGGAAATGCCTCGGTAAAAAGTTTACCGACAAATTTGTGGGGATCTACCCCTTCAGCCCCTTCAGGTATGCCCAAAATTCTTAAGTTATTCAGCCGCAGGCGGTTTTCCATGTCCTCAATCTTCCACCGTAAGTCATCCCTATGAGTTAATAGCGCCTCTGTGTGCCACCATTTCATCCTCTAAAGTGGAGATACGGGTCTCTGCTTCTGTCATTCTTTCACCAATTTCAGAGCAGGTTTTAGTAATCCGTCGGACAGAATTCTGCAGCTTTCTGCAAGCACCTTGTGTCTTTAAACTTTCTGCCCGACTTTCTTCCCTATGGGCCATCATCGTCTCATAAAGAAATCCCTCCTGATTGCTCAGCGACCCCTCCTTCAGAATGTTCGCTTGAAACTACTTGATCTATTTGATTGCTGGCAGATATCTGTGGGGTTGTTCTCTTACGTATAGTCCCAGTAGTCCCGGTAGTGTATATTCTATCACTACCTCTCAGAGTTTCCTCTTCCAGGCATATGCTACTGGTATCACTCCAGCGTCTGTTTGATAGATTAAGGGGATCCTCAGATACTTGTAGAGATTCATCCCCAGAAGAGCTTGAGTGATCGGACAATGAAAAAAAGGGACCCTCTATATCTGCCTTTTGTATATTGATTGTCTCGTTGTCTAACCTCGCATTGGAGTTTTCGCTCTGTTCCTGGGACAGTCTATGCACAGCGGCTGTCTCCTTCATTCCAGTTTTCGACGGGTCCAATTTATTTGATTTTGGTTTTGCCAAGCCCACATTTGTCTGTCTGTTAATTGAATCATCAGAGAGACCCTCAAATATTTGCACTGTGGCCCCACTCAACATTGTGCTCACCTCCGTCTCCACGGATCTCTCCAAAACCTCTCCGTCTCTAACGTTGCTAGTGCTCTGGTTTTGCTTCTCTCTGCGCTTTGGCACCAGGAAAATTGAAGGAGTAGTCTTTTTTGAAGCCTCAGAACTGGTTGTTTGAGCATCTTTTGTAGTTGGTCCACCTCGTTGTGGTCTTGGGTCGGTTTGGTCTTTTCCCAAAGCTTTGGAGGGTAACGGTGTATTCCCCCCGGCAGCTCGTGTCTTCCCTGCTCTCACACCCTTCGGAGGCATCTCACTTCGTGCCAAACCGAGGGTGTGCACACGCAGTGCCAAAGACCACAGCAAAGCACTCCGAGAATCAAACGGCCAGGACCAGGGCTGCAGCGGGCGCGATGAGCCGACTAGTGAAGATCGCCGTAAGGTAAGAAGCGCCCACAGCATACCGGGCAGAGTAACAGCGTTATTTTTTTACTCCTCCGGTCCAAAAGCTCCTATCGATGTTTTCGATAGTTAAATTATTATTCATATGCCCGTACTACCGCATCAGTGGACACACACGCAGAGTAGCGGCGAGCGTTTACTCAGCCGAGCAGCCGGCCGCCATCTTGCCTCCCGACACTTCGAGTTTATCCGGAGTCCAATTCCTATGGTTAGAAGAAGGTCCCGCACACATCACTTTAACTAACTGTGCAAATTAGTACTTAAGTAAATTTCAGGTTTGCACAAGTCCTTAGTATATCGACAGATAAGAAAGTAAAACAATAAACCACCATGTATAAATACCCTCAACTTTCTGAAGTCATAATTAAAACAGAACTTAAATGTGTCTAAAATATTGTAAATACAACCCAAAACATCGAAATGCATTTTTGCTTTTGAGCACTGCTGTCAATTCGTCAGCAGAGAGAGGGCCTTTAAGAACCTCAAGGCTGCTGCAGTTTAGCTGCTTTTCATGTTCACGGGTCCTGGTTTACGATACAGTTGATGTTCTCAGTGCACAGAAAACCTGCTTCTGTCCCAGTCCCAATGACACAAGAAGAATAAAATCATAACCTCAAAAAAACACAAGGTTCGACTCACATAAGAAATGGGGTTGAGTACCTCCCAAAAACAGTGGCCTGCATTCGAGGATCATGACCTTTTGTGACTCACTGTCTGTTAGTATCAGGAGGCTAATTTTGAGAGTGGAACAAGCAAAACTGTATTTGCCGTAAGAAACAACATATTGGAATATTCTGCAATGGTATGTAACGCAGATTTGTAGAGCGCACTCTCACCCGGAAGGGCATCCTGGGGATGGGCATGTGTGAGCCTAGGCACACCTAGGTCCTAGAGGGACTACTTGAAAAGCCATGTCTTCAGCTTCTTGCAAAACTAAAGCAGTGAGGAGGAGGCACATATGTGTAGCAGCAGGTGAGTCCACTCTTTAAGAGTGATGTAGGAGAAGGCTCGTCCGCTGGATCAATTTTTATGTATGCGTGGCATTTGTGCAAGTGGGAGTCCAGCCAAGCAGAGGTGTCTGGAAGGTTAAGTTATATATTGTTTATCATTTTACAGGTCTCAGGTAAAGGCCCTACCTCATTCAGAATGTAAGCAAACATTTGTAACGAGAGCTGGAGATAGATGGTGTACTCAAAGAAACGCCATGTGGAATTAAAAGCAATTAGAATGGCAATGTTGGCATCATATGAGGACAGGCTTGCCAAATTAGGACTTGCTGCTACTTGAATCACACATTCACAAACTTAGATAAGAGTCAGAAACATGTTAACATCTATACAAAACAGTGAGACTTCATTGATAAGGTCCGCCTACCCTCTCAGACTGCTATTTACTCAAATTCCCTACCTGGTCTCTGGGTTTACCTTTTCCTAGGCCTTGACTGTAACCCGACCTAATGGGATGAGAATACTTTATGCTCACCCCCCATACATTGTCTCCAGATTTACTTTTTCTCAGGCCTGGACCGTAGCTTGACCTAATTGAGTGAGAATAGTTCATACTCATTACATTGTACAGCAGTGTTGCAGGACCTCGCCCTCTCTGTCCTCGCTCAAGCGCCTAAGGTCATTAGCCAACTGTTCTCATGTTGCCCTCCTGCTTCACTGCCTACAGGAAGATGGTTCCCAGGAGTAAGACTCAAGACAGGGATCCCATCACAGAGGCCCGACACAGGCCATGTTCATTTTGGGATATTTTTAGGCCCTTTACATGATGTGAAGTAGCTGCCAGGGAGCATGCAGCATGCTACATACAAGCATACATATGTGCTTTGTCTCAGAGTGTGAGTTACCCATAAGTAAAATAGGAGGAGGCTTGACACATGTGGATTATATCACTGATGTAGCAGCCACACGAGATTTCTTTGACTAGGACAGGGCAGCATCTGCCTTTCATCCTTCCAAAGGATGTTTACATAGGTGCCACTGTCTTAGATAAAGACAGCGCTCATAATTTACGCCTACAGAGGCAATTCACTCTGTGCTGTGCATTAATTTTGTATGAAAGACGAGCACACTGAAGGCTTTGAATGTGTGTTAAAAACACAAAGGAGGGGTGAAGTGGTCCATTGATTTTTGCCTCTGTTTAACTTAAGGGAATAAGAAGAGAGGATGTGTGTCCCCTCGAGGAAGAGGAATGGTGTCGGCAGACAGAAGAAAACAGGATCTGCTGGTGTGTGGAAAGCAACCTGCAGGCAGGGTGACAAGGCACGTGACAGCAGGCTAGTGAGGCAATGGGTGGGCGAGGTCATGGTGATGCCAGTCGTCCAACTGGCAGACTTACTGTGCTGTTCAGGTTTAAACTAGATCAGCCACTCGCCCGCCTTGAACGTGCGGAGAAGCCTCTGTGTTTCGATAGGTCACCTCATGCGGGCAGATTGTGGTCAGCTGCTCCGGCCGCGCTCCAGGACGTGTGGCGGCTCGAGGCGGAGGAGCGTCGCCCCACTGCTCAAAAGGGAAAATAAAATGATAACATATCGTTATTATCATTCTATTTTCCCTACTGCAGTCAGTGGTGGGGCGGGCGGGGCTGGCCAGAGCAGGAGTGGTGTGCACTCCCTAAGTGCGCATGAACTGTTTGGCCGGCCTTTTCGGCCGACCAAACAGTTCATGCGCACTTTGCTTGTTCCTACCAGGCTGCATTACACAGCCTAGTCAGGAACATACACATGCTCCCTGATCTAGGCTGAGTGCTGATCCACGGCGCTCACACCAATCACAACGCTGCATTGCAGCGTTGTGATTGGCTCATGGGAGCCGGATTGCCGGCCGGGACAGGAAGATTAAGTTGGCGAGGATGGAGGAGAGGCGGCAGCCGGTCATTGAAAGTAAGGCAATTTTTTTTATTGCATTGCTGTCCCCGCCACACCACCCCTGTTGGGTAGCAGCTGCTACTGGTCAGTAGTGTCCATACCTGGCTAGGTCTGGGGTGTTTGGCCATTGTGACCTATCTTTTTTGGCCTCTTGCTGCCCCACTGAGTGGGGAAGAGTTCACTGAACTGCCCAGCAGCAGCTCTCCGAGGACTCACTGTTGAAGTCAGGGCCAGGGTGAGAAGGGGGCAGTTATCCTTCATGCTGTGCCTGCCCAGGTCGGTTCATCGTCATTATTCTCTACATACCCATGAGCCTGCGCAACTTCCAATGGGGCTTCACCATATCCCTGGGTCTCCTCAGCCATGGCTGAACGGACCCAGGTAGATAGGGCCACACAAATTCACCAACTAAAAAACATGGCCCACGGCTGGATCTGGCAGTGGCATTTTAACCATGGGTAAAATGACCACACAGCCATCTAACTTTGTCTTAAGGGCTTCCTAAGAAGGAATGTATGACGCTACTACGCATACATTCACAACGCGGTATTTTACATCGCGTTCCTTACAACGCAAGTCGTTACAACGACTTGTGCTGGAGGGCGCTGGACTTAGGAATAGTATGATTTACTATTCCAACTCCAGCCTACGTTACAGTAGGAAAGGTGTTGGAGTAGTAAATCATGCTATTCCTTAGCTTAGAGCACCATCCAGCGCAAGTCGTTGTAACGACTCGCGTTGTAAACATACCGCGGTTTAACGACCGCGTTGTGCAGGTCGTTCTCCCCTAAGAAGCACTGTAAAGACCAAGCAGTGTGGGCATCTTTATTTTCCCCAAAATGTGTAAATTCAGTACAAAATCGGAGATAGAAATCAGGACTAAATTCAATACAGGATGGAATCAAGCAGGGTTTGGAGAACTTTTAAACTTTGCCTTCAAATTTGGGTGAAGTTGGTAAACTATATGCTTGATGAGTTGTGAGGTTTGCAGGCTCCCCATTTTGATTTTCAGGGGGAAAACATTTTGAAGGGAGGTCTTCCTTCCCAACCTACTATTACCTTAAGTTTTTTCCAACTTTTTGCGTTTGTTAAGCTTCATGTGGATGTAGACATTGTGCTCAAATTGTCTGCCAGCAAAAGCTTAGTAGGTCCAGCTAAGGCTAACTACATCATTTTTAAGGACTGTGGATTATTAAATGGATCAATGTCATTCTTTCCTGGATTCAAAGGACCAATCTTGCAGATATTTTTTCCTGTGATACTTTCAGATTCGCGTTTTCATTAATTTGATACATTTCGTTTATTTTGATTTACAGGTTATATACGCTTTAAAATAAGGCATTATACACAGATTATTGATTAAAAAAGGTGGCCCATACAGGTTACTATTGCAGAACTGAGGCTTTGTTGATCGGCTGATCACAGACTCATTATACAGCTTCCGGGGTCACCCAGCTACTGTGAAAAGACGGGGCAATCGAGGCAGGAGCAAACTGCCATATGGAAAGCAGCAGGAGAGAGTGTGTGCAATAGCTTGCATAAAGACTACAGAAACAAAGACGGCAGCCTAAATAAGAACAGCAACAGGAAGGAGATGGCAAGGGCAAGTTTAAGAATATATAGAAATAAGAAAAGGGGAGAACAGGGTGCTCACTGGCAGAAAAGGAAAATGTGGGATAAAAGTAAGGCAGTCTGATAGCGTTTGAGGTAATTTCTGACCCTTCCAAAATAAGGGCAAAATGAGAAAAATAAATAAATTTCAACAGAAGAAAAGAAAAATCCCATCGAGAGCAATGCTTTTCAGTTGAGGAGCAGCAGGTCCAGTTACTGTACAAGGCAGCAGTAGAGGCCGTCTAGGATTCCAATACTGGTGTCTGGATGGGCCACATCAGCAGGAAGCAGTCACGTTTACTTTCACGTAAGCGAGGCTAGCTGTAGCACTGGTGGCGCCCGGTGCACCGATCTTTGCTGGAGGCCACCCCCCCCCCTGCAATGACCTCCTTGACAGACTATCACCCAAATAGGTGCTCCTTATCTCTCCCAGGCTCCTCTCTCACATTTATTTTATGGCGCTCCTCATCTCAGTGGAGAGTGTCAGAGCATTTTATGTCACAAACATTTTACACCGACAATGAGTCATGGTGTAGAAGACATTACAGTGCTTGGTCTGGAGAATAAAAGGCGCTGCTTCTCATGCAGTGTAGTGACCAAAGTTGCTGTGCTGCTTTGTGTGAAGACTGGAGTGCGCAGGGGCACCATATCTACTGAGGTATAGTGCTGTTGCTCTGGCGTACCTTAGGCTGCCTTGTGCCAAAGAACACACCCTTGCACCATAGTGCAAGGTTGTGTGCATGGTGTAAAGCATAGGTTTTACACTGGAAGGGTCCCCTACTGGCACAAAATTCTATGCTTTGACAAAGTTTACCACTTTACTACTTTGTATGTGTACAGTACGGTACCCCAAGAAGAGGAAAAACCAGACAGGGACAACAAGTGCAGTGGGCCCAACCGCTAGAGATAACGAGGAGCCATACCCGGAGTATGGGACCCCCCAACCTGCCATCAACAAGCAACAACCAAGTCTAGCTGTGAACCTATCCAACATAACTATTACACCTATACAAAAAAGCGTGTTAGAAAAAGGATTAGGCTTTGTCCCCACAGCAGCTCTGGACAAATTCAAGCTGATATGCGAATTAAAGGAGTTTATTCGCAAAATCAAACTGGAAGTCTATTTCAAAGATAAAGATCCTAGCGACAATACCACCACCGACACTGGACTACATAAAAAATCTAATTTCACCCCTCCACCACACAACCTTCCGGTTGAATTACTGGCTTTTGAGAAAGCAGTTATAAAAGAGGTGACGGAGATAGATCCAAGAACAATTAAAGTCTTTCACAATACAAGCAAAATTGAGTTGGAGGCGATCTACCAACTATCTAACAACAAGGACCTGACTATTAAACCAGCCGATAAAGGCGGAGCTATTGTTCTACAGAATACTATTGATTATCAACACGAATGCCTACGACTACTAGGTGATGAACGTAACTACCTAACAATACAACAAGATCCCACTGAACGACTACGCAGGGAGATCGCAAGTCTGGTGGAAGAGTCTCTGGCTAACGACTGGATCAGCAAGAAAGAGGCAGATTTCCTGGAAAACAAAAAACCAATAACACCTTACTTCTACACGATCCCAAAGATACATAAATCTATGGAAACTCCCCCTGGGAGACCCATAGTATCAGGGATCGGTTCAATTTTGGAACCCCTGTCTAAATTTGCGGATGCCTTTTTAAGACCTTTGGTTCAGGCTACAGAAACCTACCTACAGGATACCAAAGCAGTCCTTTGTTTAATCAAGGATCTCGAATGCAATCCCACAACTAACATATTGATCAGTTTAGATGTGGAGAGTCTGTACACGAGTCTCCCTCATAAGGAAACCTTAGACATCCTTGAAGAGGTACTCTACCTAAATGATTGGGGTTATCACACACCCAGACATGTGGTCCTTGAGTGTTGCCGTTTGGCTTTGACTGAGAATTTTTTTCAATTTAATGATGTCCTGTACAAGCAAACCCACGGTACTAGCATGGGAAGCACATTTGCGCCGAGTGTGGCGGGGTTGTATGTGCACCATTTGGAGAAGCAGAAAATTCTCCACCAACACAATCCTCACATTGAACATATTAAAGTATGGAAAAGGTACATAGACGATGTACTGTTGATCTGGGAAGGTAATGAACAGGAAGCGCAAGATTTCCTAATCTGGCTTAACCAACAAGACCCGTTTCTGAAATTCACTTCCTCGATAAGCAGATCCACCATGGTCTTCCTAGACCTTAACATAACAGCACAAAACGGACGTCTCCACAGTACCACTCATTTCAAACCTACAGCAAGGAACTGCCTACTGATATATGACAGCTTCCATCCTCGCAGCCTCAAGGACAACCTCCCTTTTGGCCAATTCTTGCGCCTCAGAAGGAATTGCACTACTACAGAAGACTACAACATTCAGGCAAAAGAACTATCAGAGAAATTGATACAACGTAATTACCCACAACATCTTGTATCCAGATCCAGGAAAAGGGCTCTCAATAACAATAGGGAGGCCCTTTTAGAGACAAAAACTGTAGCCAGACAGGATGAGCCACGGAGACAAATTTGTATCACCACATACAGTATTGCATCCAACTTGGTGAGCAAAATAATCAAGAAACACTGGCGCACCCTGAACAGCGGTGGCCTAGACCTACAGGAACCTATGTTCAGCCATCGAAAAGCACGCAACCTAAGGGATCATCTTGTCCATACACGACCAATGACAACTAAAATCGCAGGTCCACAACGCCTGCTCCAACCCCTACCAGAGGGCCATTTCCCATGCAGTAACTGCAGTGTGTGTCATCTGACCAAGGTGACTAAGACAGTGGAATGCAACAATGGGATAACCTGGAACCTTCGGTCGTTCACTAACTGTAACACATCGGGTGTTGTTTACTTAATAACTTGCGTCTGTAATTTGCACTACGTAGGCATGACCACCAGGAAAGTAAACACCCGAATGATCGAGCACCGTAGTAATTTCAGATGTAAACGGGATAACACAAAGATGACCACACATTTCCTGGAAAAACGTCATACTCCCAACGACTTCAACTGGGTCGTTTTAGAACACGTCAAGAATCATCCCAACGTAGAGAAACAGCTACATGAGAAGGAACAACGTTGGGTGTTCAAGCTACGTTCGGACGACAGGGGTCTCAATGATGACATACCCTGGGGTCAGTTTATCTAAACAGTTTACTTGAACAACAATCACTGGAACATTTGCTGATCTAGCTTTTTATTCCCTACAGGTTATACTGGATAATGACCTGGCTCATTATTATCCATTAATATAAGATTCTAGTCATTCCCTGACCATTTCCCTCCCTCATTTGCTTAAGCTATGTCTCATTTGTGGCCACTATTATTATTTCTCCACAGCCCAACAGTCGATTATCACTAAGCACCAATTCGGAACCTATTCCAATTGACCATTCATTCTGTTCCCTTCCCATTCCAACATGGCGGCATCCATCGCAGTGGTTTTGAACTGACCCGGGCCTGAACAAACCCAACCGGTTTATTCATTTGCAGTTTGAAGTTCCTCCAAATATGAGCTTCATTAGAATACCACCTTTCGCACTCTCAGCCTCGTTGTGAGCGATCTCTCACACTGTCTGGAACATTGAGTGCGTACTGTAACATATTTGGATACTTATTAGTATTATAGACCGTCTGTCTCACTCCTTTCAAATATGGCGGCTCCACTTGCACATTGTAACTTGCCCCTTTTCTATTTCGAGCCTCGAGACAGTCCCGCCAGCACATAAAAACATCGCGGCTACGAGGACACGCTAGAATGCGGTCCGAGAGGTTTGGCTTCCAGTAGGTGTCAGAAGCATGTGGGGTTCAACGTACAAGTAAGTGCTGCCATGCTCACCTCCAGCATGCAGCGTGGAAACTCTATTTCTCCCCCAGACCACGCTGGGCGATCCGTCATAACGGAACACGCCGTTTTTTCCTAACGATCTCGATTCCCTTCATCCATTAGATGTACGAGATCTCCACATCCCCTCCAGTGACCATGAGGCACAGTGTTGCTTTTTCTTAAGTAGGTTACATGTTTTATGTTGTATGTTATTGTGTGTGTTTCAGTCAGACCTAATAATTTATTTAATTCCAGCACAATTCTTTCTTCACCACGCCGGCATGGAGTGAATAACTGTATTTTCTCTGTCTTTCACTTAGCGGCACGCCATTCATGGAAGTGTGCATCCACCTGTGTGTAGTGTGTTCACATTTTTAGCAATTACTATGTATTACGCTATGCATATATATGTATATATATCCTTTCTCGCCATTAACTGTGATTTTTGGAATTTACAGATCAGTATACCGACGTACATAACGTATGTATACATATATTTTTTAAAACGCATGCCTTACTATTGTGGCATCACATTTATTTTCACCCTATTAAGGTCGACTAGGAGTGGCAAGTTTCTCGACATTGGGCTGGTCCCAGTGTAGTCCTGACGAAGAGCTGGGGAGCTCGAAACTAGTTGACTTCACAATATGCTAGGCATACCTTTCCATCATAGTTAGGGTCCCTTGTCATATTACCCCGTTTTTAATATTCTCAGCTTAGAGCACCAATAAAGTTTATTTTGTAGCCCACTAGCTGATTATTTTTAATTTTTCCACTCCACCACTACTTCACTTACACCACACATAGTTTACAAAATTCTCAGTGCTCCTACGTAACACCGCAAGTCGCAGCACGCCTCAGTCCGTAGAGGACTGGGAGGACCCCTATGATGAAGCATGTCACCGTGGGGAAACCCTGGTGAGTGAGGGGACTATAGAAAAAGATAATATTTCTCTTTCTGATAACGGTGTCTTTAAGGATCAAATTGTTTCCTACACCTTCTGTTTTTTTCCCAGTTAGGTTCCTGTCTATCTGACTTGTTCAGATAGTCTTTTTTGCTAGATACATTTGTGGAGGGTGAACCTAACTTTTACCTCTACTTCCCCCCTTTTTCTGAATTAGTACAGTACGGAGCACAACATATGCAAAGTTGGAAAGGCTTAGAGAAAACACATCTATTCTCCAACTTTACACCTGCCTCAAGGAGATGTAATACTTCGATGTAAATCCCTTTCTACCAAAGTTAGTAGATAGGAATTAGCATCAAAATCCATGGGTGGCCCGCAGCTGGCGGCCCTCCCCGGATTTCGGGACTGGGATGCGATAGGGATTTCCACCCTGGGTGACGTTATGAGGGGGCCCATCCTGAAATCCTTCCAGGAGCTCCAGAAGGACTTTCATATGCCGCGTACCCAATTCTTTAAATACTTGCAGTTCCGGCATGCTCTTTCCCCCAGTCTGGTGGGTCTTGAGGAGTTGGACGATTTTAGTCCAATTGAGGCGAAGGTGTTCATGGGGGACCTACGAGACCACAAGATTTCGAGAATATATCAGTCCCTGGTAACTCACTGCTCCCCGTCGTTGCAGCATCTCCGTGAGGTTTGGGAGGGGGATGTGGGTCAGCTGGAGGAGGAGGACTGGATGGAGGATCTGACCTCGCCGCGCGGGGCGGCTGTCGCTGTGAGCCTTCGGCTCATCCAGTTTAAGTATCTGCACAGAGTCTATTTCACTAGAGTTAGGTTGTATAAGGCGGGCCTGGTGGCCTCTCCGCATTGCCTCCGTTGCCTGAATGCAGAGGGGACGCTGCTACACACGATATGGGACTGCCCTGGGTTAACTAGGTTCTGGCGGGGGGTCTTGACCTGTCTGTCAGAGGTGCTGGGTTGGGATCTCCCACGGTCCCCCAAACTGGTGCTCTTGCATGTGATGGAGGATATAGGGGGCAATGTCTATAAGCGCCATCTGATGCTCCTGGGTTTTACTCTAGCCAAGCGAGATATAGCGAGGGCGTGGAAGGCGACAGTCGCACCTTCACTATCTGTCTGGAAGACCGGTCTCGATATTTGTATGGGACTGGAGGCCCCCATCTATGTGGCACGGGGCTGCCCCGTAAACATTATAAAATATGGAAGCGCTGGGCGGACTACAGGGGACTGGACTTAGAGCCCATATTGGAGGAATAGTTGGGTGGGTGGTGGACCATCTCCCTCTAGCTTTAAAGAGGCATGGCACACTGGAGTACCAGGCACAGCCGGGTCTGGGGGGTATGGGTCATGGACGGAACAGAATAGTAGTCGTGCATAGATCTGCTGCTTTGACTGGATGGACAGTGCGATGGGTGGGGGAGTGGGGTGGGGGTGGTGTTATGTTTTTTTAAGGGAGGGGACTGCTTTGGTTCTGCACGTCTCTTTTGTAGTCTGTATACGATACTTCATGAGAAAAATGTCAAAGCTGGTATGTTGTCTTTTGATATGGTTGAAGTCTCTGGGTCACAGAGCTTCGCTGGATGTGTCTTTGACGAATAAAATTTGTTTACAAAAAAATCCATGGGTGGGTGCCTGGGAACGTCCATGCACTACCCATAATATGCCTCCTTGACGCAAAGTAGAGCACAGTGCTACTGTATGCTAGCTTAGGGTTAATTTCCAAAGCAATTTCAGATTTGAATTGGAAATTAAACCCCAAAACAACACTTTCTACCATGTTTGCATTACATTTCGGATGCAAACCAGGTCAAAGTGTTAGTAAATACTGCCCACAAACTCAGATTTTGAAAAGTAGCACCATGATTGGGAGTAAACTAATCAATTGTATTGCTACCCTAAGGAACCTTTTTTGGCAAACTTACAATAAAGAACGATTGAGGAAAAAACAGTAAGGTTCTAAACCGATGCTTGCAATCTGTGTGCAGCACTCTGATGCCAGTTAATAGCTGAATGTGCTATATTAGGATTGTAACTTATGAACTCCAATTAACAAAAGGATCTCTGTGACAAAAGCAGTAACCCACTGAGCTATCTACATAATAAAGTATAAATCTGTGAATTGCAAGTCACACGTGCTTTGAAGTGAGAACATTAACCCTCTATTTTACTTCATCATGAGTGAAAACTGTGACTACACAAATCTCTCCATAACCACCAGAGTTATGTCATTGCTATTATCCCCTGAAAAATGCTGATCACACAAAGATCTCTGCAGGTTGCTCTTATCTCGCCTCAGCCTGTCATACAAGGGCGCCCCCTCGAACTTGGCACCCGCTGCTGTGGCACCAGTCACCCCACCCTAAAACTGGCACTGAACGCGCTCTCACCGAATATGGATACATAACCAAATTCATATCAGAAATTAAGTAACAATCTATCACCAAATGTATTTTCAGAAATAACTACAATTTAATAACTCTGGTGTGGGACACTGCTGAAGAAATACTCATGAAGCAAACTCAGTGAGATGATAAGGCAGTAGAGGATCTCATGACATGAATCAAATGTATTAGAACAGTGAATGACCCTCCGATGGCAGGCTACTATAAACATTGGCCTTGGTGTCATAGGAGACTATGGCAAACACAAGGAGATGATGGACGGAGCACTGAAACTTTTGAGACACTCACCCCCAGTCACAGATCTGGGTTGAATCCATCATCGTTCTTTAGTTCACATACCACCCCAGTTCAGACCCAACTATATGCAAATCAGTCTTGACCCTGTGCCTCATGGGAACAGTCCAGTCCGAACTGCCAAGCCAGGTCCTCCCCGGACTGGAAACAAGCATCTTGGGACCGGTTTCGGGGTAACACCCCTCATCAGCCTGAACTGAGGTGGCGAAGTGAGCTAAAGAACGATGATGAATTCAACCCAGATCTGTGACTGGGGGTGAGTGTCCGAAAAGTTTCAACGCTCCGTCCATCATCTCCTTGTATTTGCATAGGAGACTATAGAACATCAATAGAGGGGGTTGAAATGATCCGATAAAAGAGGGACTAAGGTTAGAATTACAGCCGCAGTCCATGCAGGTAACAGCGGTGAGGCCGGGTGGAGGGGGATTCCGACGGACGATGCAGAGGGAAAATTAAATCAATAATTTAATTTCCCCTTGGCATCGTCTGTCGGCATCCCCCCAACCTGGCCCCACCGCTGTTACCTGCACAGACCACAGTTGTAGAATTAGAAGTTAAGAGGAAAGATGTAGAAAATATGCATAAGCTATAGAATATGATGTAGGGGAAGGGTAGAAATTCATATGGGTCTGCGTCTGGCTTCTGTGTCAATACTTTACGTGGGATCTATTCAATTGACGACAGATGATATACGGTAAAAGGGATTATTGCGATAGAAATGTCCACTAGCCCCGCTGTCACCTATCCTCTTTGCTTTGGCAGTGGAGTCGCATTCTACAGGAATAACACCACCACAGGGGGATACAGTTTGGCACAAGGCGGCTCTTCCTTTCAGTGTATGCCGACGTTATTCTTTTACTAGTCAAGAACCCCTCCTTCAACCTCCTCTTTCTGATTAAAGAAATCACTGCTTTTGGTATGTGGTCTAGTCTTACTATAAAGTGTTCAAAATCAGTGTTGGTCCAGCTCACCACAGTTACAACGGCTCCAACCACTCAATACCCATGTAAAATGGCAGACAGGCCCCATCCGATACCTGGCCATACCATACCATCATGACCTCCCTCGTTAATGAATACAATGGTGGTTATATGGCCTCCATATTCCAATCAGTGGAGAACTGGATAAAGCTCCCCCTGTCAGTGGCAGGACGGGCAGCAATGGTGAAGATGGTAGTACTCCGTAAACTATTATACAATCTCCAAAACCCTCCACTGTTACTTTATAAAGTCCTCTTCAGCCACCTGGACTAATTGATGTTGGGGCTGATCTGGGCTGGCAGGCAACCTCGGTTGCATGGCACAACCTCCAGATGCCTTACGATAGGGGTGGCTTAGTCGATGCCTAATTTAGAAAACTCTATTTCCTGACTGCTCAGGCCCACTACACACACACTGGTTTCACCCCCACACGCTCACCCCCCAACCGAAGAGGCCTAATCACTCTAAGCCATTAAAATAGCACACCGTTAGCACAGAAGCGACGTCCTATCAGGGAGATACACATGGTGGAGTGCACCTGTAGGCTACCTACCCTGACAGGTACCATGACAATCTGCTTGCCACGTTAAACCCTGCAACACCACACAAAACTACCAGTCACATCAGAGTATGGGATACATAAAAGTCGCCTGAGAAGCAACATAAGATTGTTGACAAACCTCTTCCCTGTGGGCCAAATCTTGATGTATGAAGAGTTTCTTGGTGATAACCGTAGCACTTTGATAGTGTAGGAAGGTGGAATCTGACTGCATGGTTGCCCCCACTTTTATCCTGGTGTTTTGCTAGTTTTTGACTTAGTTTGGCCGGGATCCTGCTATTCAGGACCCCAGCCTATCTGCTTTCCCCTTTAAATTGATTACCAGTACTTTGGGTACACTCCAAATTGGATTCTGGGGTACACTTATAAGTCCCTAGTAAATGGGTCTATGTACCCAGGGCATAGGTACCCCAGAGGCCTACCAGGGGCTGCAGCATGCATTATGCCAACCCTGGGAAGCCTTCCAAAATGAGACCACAGGTCTGCTACTGCAGCCTGGGTAAGGTGGTGCATGCACCCCTTACTGAGATATAGGTTCACTATATCTCTCCATATCACTGCACATGTAAGCCTATCAGTCACCCCTATGGCAGGCCTTAACAATACTGAAGGCAGGGTGCTGGGTTTCATGTGAGAGGGTGCCCATGCATGAGCAGAGCCCCTCTGCAGCTTTTGGAACCTTTATTCCGGGGTTGTTTGTGATGTAGCCAGACCATATACTCTTAAGTGGATTATAACCAAACGGTAAATGCTAACTTTGGAATGGCTGCATGGAAACATGTCATGTTTGGTGTCAAACACCTTGGAATCATTCCCCCACACCAGTAACTGGTGTGGAAGTATGATCCCACCCTTCTAGAGGGAGAGACATGACAGCACCAGTATACCCGGTACCAGCTAACAGAGCCCTGGCATCACAAAATGGATGCTGCCAGCCACAGACACAAGTCTGCCCTCCTGCTGCTGGACGAAACTCCGGAAGGGGAGGCCTGGACAATAGGTTTCCTGTCAAAAGGAGGTGTCACCACCTCCCAGACAGGCTTTAGTGTATTGGGGCTGGGTGGGTGCACTCCAAGAGTGCTTTGTAGTCTGCACTGGGGGTACATTTGGTGTCCCTGTGTATAGTCCAGCTCAAACCGGTTGCAGGGGCTACCAGCCCCTGCTCTGGCGCGAAACTGGACAAAGGAAATGGGTGTAGCCACCCCCCTTTCCTGACCCTCCCGTAAGTGGGTCACTAGAGTTTGTCCCACCCCTTCCTTGGGTATAAGATAGGAACCCCTTGCTACAGGACTTTAGATTACACCTGGACGAAACTCTGATACATAATCCTGGAACTTCGACGATCTACAAGGCGCTAGATGACTGAAGAATCTCCCTTGGAGTACAGGAGTTACTCCCCTGCAAGACAAGCTCCTAAGACGCATCTGACTGGTTTGCATCTCCGAAGCCCCCGCCAGACTCTGAAGAATTTGCAACACAGGAGGTGGGTTCCCAGACTTCCCAGAGGCCGACCCGAGCTTCCAGTAAAGCTGAGACCTGTAGCCCTCGTGGGGACCGTGGAACCGGAACCCCTGGACACTGTGCACATTTGCAAGTGCATATGCTTCTCGTCGATCCTTGAGGCTGTGCTTTGGGCTACTTGTAGTCCACACCCGAGCAGTGTCTCCACCGAAGATTACTGGCCTACACTAACCGAGTGTCCCGTGGGCTGGTATTGTGTGATTCCTCTCGAGGTCCCTTCGCGATCCCTGGTCCGTCGACTGGTGGGTCCCTGTGAAGGCAACTCTAACTTTAAATTGGGCTTACCTGGTTACTCCATTCGTGCCCTGACTCTCCATCGCTTGGGGAGTCCCCAGGACCTTGCTGGTCCGCACCAAAGCATCTTTTCTCTTCCTGCGTGGATTGCTGTTGCCAAGGCTTGTTGGGTTTAATCCGAGCACCGACACCGCAGCACTCAACATCCTTCGTGGGTCAGCTTGAATCCAGCTCCTGGTCGTCGTCGACGCCTCCTGGTCCTCGTGGCTGCAGAGTCATGCTTCATCTCTTCGCACCTGAAACACCCGACATCGGTGGACATTTGTCTATCGTGCCCCTGGTCACTGGCAAGTGACCCAGACTCTGTCCCCTCTGCTTTCAGGTTCTTCTGATCTTTGATCCAGGCTTGGATCACACCGGACACTTTTCTTTTTCCTGGCAGCAGCACTTTGCAGCAGATCGACAATGAAATCAACGACGATTCCCGATACCATTTAACACCTATGCACCCGGCTTCCCTGGGTGAGGTAACTCGAGTACTCCGGTGCTCCCGTGGGTGCTGGCCCTAGAACCCCCTAAGTCTAAAGGGGTTTGCTCAAAGTCCTCTCCTAAGTGTCCTTAACTTCTAAAATTCCAACCGCAACTTTCCCATAGAATAGTACGGAGCTCGCGCCTGTGTTCTCACACTGCACGCGTCCCCCGTGGGTCTCCGGTGTCACTACCTTGGGTGGTTCCTTGGGGTTCCAGCGATTCAACGTGCTCTAGGCACTGTGTCTAGTCAAGTCGTGGTTCTTATACCACTTTCTTAATATATGGTTTGGCCCGCCCCTGGGGCCCATTGTATATTGTGCTATTTACTGTTGTTTTAGAACTGTATTATTGTGTATCTTGGACTCTAATCTCATAAAGAGATTAGTAGTGAGTCTTTAGAAATAAATACATATATTTCATATATACCTGGTGTGGTTCTCCTTTCATTTAGTGATTCAAGAGGTTATAATTTGCTAAACCAAGCTGCTTTACACTCCTTCAAGACTTACCCTGAGGCTGCTCTCCATAGCTACCACTAGGATAGCATTCAATAAAGGTTGTCTTTAAACCTATTCATCAATAAGGGTTGTTTGGACTGGTACAAGGTGCCCACTATAACTAGTGGGCAGCATATACCAGGCCATCTTCTCACAGATAGAATAACTTTTGTTTAGCCGCCTACATAGCCAAGTGAATGAGCTGTTTCCTATGTTCCAGAGGGAGCCCTCTTAGTGGGTGCTGCTCACATTTCTCATCATTAACCCCGATAAAACTCACCTGATCTCCAGATTTTTAACTGTGCCATACAACCCTGGAACCATGGTGACCTCACTATGAAAGACAAAGGGCCAAAGCAGGACCTAGGCCATCCCATTCCCCATCCACAATGGGTGTACTGTTGCAAGCAGATTAAAGAAATCGCCCCTAATGGTAGATATAGAATGATTCAGTTAAAACTCATACACAGAGCATACCCCAGCCATGTTGCCTACAACGCTATGGTCTCCTAGACAACTCGAATTGCTGGAAAGGTAATGAACCCAATGCAGGCCTACAGAACATGATGTGGGACTGCCCTCCCATTAATAATTACTGGACCCATATAAGGGACACAATAAGGGAGATCACTAGGATTAACCCTCTGTTCGTTCCCGTGGTAGTGATTTTGGCATACTTTGGGGACATCCCGAAGGCAAGCCAAAAAGTTGTTGCACTGGCACTTTCCTATGAATAAGATACAGATCATCATAAGATGGCGCACCATCGCCATCCCCACTCACACTGCCTGCCTGCCTGAAAGATATGTCCATGTGTAACACACACTCCAACACATATGGTGAACTGACACTACATGCCTCATGACCTAAAGGCTCCCATGCGAGTATACCTGGCTAGCATCAATACATAGTCTGGATGGCATGGCAGGAGATTGAAGGATGAGACATTTCACTGCAGGTACCTCATGATCGGAAACTTGCAATGTCATGGTTTTGAGGGCTTGCTTCTTTCTTCAGGCTACTATTCGTATTGTACACTTTTGAATTCCTGAGTACTGTTAAAGTACCGGTGTGAAATAATTCTGGTAAGACTATCAATCACTTTGCTAAATATTGGGAAAAAAAAAAAAAGGTTTTTTAAAAAAACTAAAAGAAATGTCCACCACCAAATTAGTGGAGGCAATGTTGAAATAAGTATTGATATGAGGATGTGTTGGGGGACATTAGGGTGGTGGGGCAACTAGTGCTAGTGCCAGGGTTTGTAAGTGTTTCTATTTGTTAAAGATGTATTGTATATGAACTGAACCATGACGGAATATACAATACATGCGTGTAAAAACACAGTTATTGTATGGTTTTATTGGAAAAAATATATATATTAAAATACAAAACCTACAAATTTAATGACTGTCTTTCAAATGAATATCCTTCAGGACATACCTCAGAAGATACACTGAAATCTCTGTTGAACATCAAGAAAAATGGCGTGTATTTCGTAACTGGGTTTACGGATGTGCGGATCTCAAACAGAACTGGCTCCATATGCTCATCCCAATCCCTGGGCTTCGCGCTCACCACACTCCGAATGGAGGATTTTAGCAGCTCGTTGGTACGGTCATCGAGGCCGGTGTAGCTACTGGGGTCAGCCAATGCTATGGTCTGAATGATGTTCCATCGTTCCCGTAAATGTCTGCTGACCTATGGAAATCAAGAGAGTGTGATATTAGACGCTAGCGGGCAAGGGATACTGAGACTGCCTCCAAGAGCAGCGTCTGACATGACCTCGAAGAATTCAGCCCGATGGGACTGTGCTCAAAACGACCAATCTCAGTGCTTGAATCGGATTTTGTTTAACAAAATCCATGAAACTAGTTATTTTGGGGTGTTTTATGTTTAAAACAAAACTTTTCTCTGAGGAACAAAATTTGAGATTAAATGTAATAATCAGGAAGAAATTGAGATACTAATCCAAAATATGCATTTTGTGCATGAAAACCACTAAGAACAGTAGGATGAATTCGATACAACGACCAGTCAAATCAAATATGTGGCTTTATTTTGATTAAATTAAATATAGAAATATAGATACGGTTATGTTATTACAAAGATAAATCTGAGCACAGAATGAAAATGTGCTCTATGAAACTAAATTGTGTAATGAAGAGAACAATGACGCAGAAGCATTTTTAATATAGAAGTCTGATAATTACACACCTTTATTTATATTTCGTACAAAGTAAAAAGGCCGATATTCTGTCGATCATAAAACAGATGTGAATCTACAACGTAAACTGCATAGGATGAACTTGAGTTGTGTGATCACTATATAACAAGCCTAACAATAAGATTGTTTAACAATTGGCCCACTTTCAGGGTCGTTTTTAGGGAAATATGAAACAAACTTTGCATTACAGGAATAGCTATGAATCTCTTTTGGCATCATTTTCAAACTCTGCAACAAACCCTTTGTTGCAGGTATAGGTATAAATTCCTTTGGGCATCATTTTTGGCAATCTGCAACAAAGGCTGGGAACTAGAGATAGGTATGAATCTCTTTTCTTATAATTTTGGAAATCTGGAATGAAACACACATTGGGTTTCAGCGATCGCAAAGAGTCCCTATTGGCCTAATTTTGGAAATCTGCAACAATCATTGTGTTCCTGAGATAGCTATGAACCATTCTTGGCATAATTTTGTAAATTGCCTGGATTCTTTGAGTGCCAGAGATAACTATGAATCCTTTTTGTGCAGCCAGTGGCCATTACGGGATGAATGCGGTCAACAGTTCCGGTGGTAGCGAGTTCCAAATCTTCGGGGCAATGCCTGAGAAGGCTCCATGACTCATTCTCTTTTTGTTAAAGATATGGTGTTTCAGAAGCAGTGAACTTGTACTTAATGATGATGTACAACCCCGATAACTCTAGCTTTTGAGGCAGATAAACAGGGGGCTTGAAATGTAGGGTTTTGTGAGTCATGTAGGCAATCTTTAGTTGTATTCTTGCTTGGTAAGGCAGCCAGTTTAGTGTTTTCAGAGCTGGGGATACAGGATTGTTTCTTTTTATACCAGTAATCACTCCAGCTGCAGCATTAATGAAAGCTCTTAGCGCGGCCAGGATATATTTGGGAAGACCATAGAGCGTGGCGCTACCGTAGTCTAGCCTTGCTAGTTAGATTGCACCGCCTGCTTAAAGTTTTCCTGTGGGAGAAATGGTTTGAGATACCTTAGTAAACTCATCTGGTATCTAGCTCCCTTGGTTGCATTGCGAATATGATTCTTCATGTTCAAGTGCCTGTCTATTGTAATTCCGAGGGATTTCACGGACTCAATTATGTGGGGAAAGCAGTTGAAAGCTGTAAGATGTTTCATCCAGAGGTCGATCTTGGGAGTGTGATTAGGGTGAGCGGTGAGGAAGAATTCCGTTTTGGAGGTGTTGAGCAAGAGGTGGTTCTCCGTGAGCCAGTTTTGCGTGTTCAACTGGGTAGAGTTGAGTGTAATAAAGTATTCTGAGGAGGTGATTTTCAGATATAGTGGAGTGTCATCCGCATACATATGAAACAGAATGTTCATGGAGTTCAGAGCATTTGCTAGTGGTTCCAAGAATACATTGAAGAGTATGAGTGACACCATTATTTTCCTATCCGCTCTTCTGTTTCCATGATTGTTTACTACATTGTTGTACACCTGGGAAGCCCAGTGTTACCATGCTAGACACATCTATGTAATGAATGTGCTTTTCCCTCTATTGTATCCTTACTATCCTAAATCTGAAGTGCTCTGATACCCGCTTTGGTCGTTCGCGCTATACAAAACTTTATAAATAAATGGTCACATTTGACAAGACAACAGCGCAAGATATTGTATGATGTATAGGCCCCTTCCTGAAAGACCTGCAGTCCAAATCCAGCTATGACACTCGAGCAAAAACTGTGAGATTCTGTGCAAATACGTTGGCATGATTCACTAAGATTATTCAGTGACTAACTCGTGACTTACTCCTGAGTCCACAGGACTAAGTTCCACTAATTCATACAAAACACTTTCCAAATCAGGTCCAGTGCCTCTACGTGCCTCACAACATCATTACAATTAATGATGCAATTTGTAAATATATGTGACATTTAAAAATATGGTCCTGTCTCAGTCTATTGTGACCCCGTATTTTTAGGTTTAATGGATAGCAATAAAAACAGCAACATATGACATAGGTTTATTCTTGGCAGAGAACAACGCTGAAGCAAACCTTGTTGGTAGCATGTGAAAACAGTTTGCATTGCAACAACATATTTCACAAGAACAGGCTTCAAAATAGAGTGGCAATATATCGACCTTACATAAAAGGATGTCTCCATCTAAACACACTATCAAGCATTATCTCCACATGTGCTAGGACTCCAGTAAGACTAGTCAATGAACCGAGTTATAAAATCTGTGTAGGAGGTGGGTCTGGCCGATTTAGGAAC
The DNA here is from genome assembly GCF_964204655.1 of Triturus cristatus. Taxonomy (NCBI): domain Eukaryota; kingdom Metazoa; phylum Chordata; class Amphibia; order Caudata; family Salamandridae; genus Triturus; species Triturus cristatus. The sequence continues at coordinate 152,857,583 of NC_140594.1, read as the reverse complement.
CGAATGCCGATCAAAATGTTTGTAGGAAGATTATTTTGTAAAGTGAACACAGCAAACTTTGAGCTTTCGCAAGGGTACGGTGCATGGCCTTAGCAGCATATTCGGCCAGGCAACCAGGTGCATACCATGTAACCCATCAGCATTCTCAAGGAAAACCAGGAATAGAAGACAAAGATGGAACCTGCTACAGCAAGGTAACTCTTTAGCGAGCATGCCCTGAGTCTTCATCCTTCAACTCTTCAGCATCAGATGCCACACACTACCCATAAAGGCAGAGCAGCCCGACATGAACTTTATGAAATACATATAAATAGAGAAACAAAACAAAAACGTGATCACCTACAGACTATGCCAATGCCTCTAGATGGAGATAGTATAGAAGAGGCAGGGTCCGAAGGTCTGCCCATGGGGTCTAGTAGGTAAAGGGTGTGGTCAGGGGCAACAATCAATCAGGGGGTTTGGAGAGCGCGCTACTCACCCGTGAGGGTCTCAAGGCGCTGTGTGTTGTCTCCTTCTCAGGGATTGAGGCTCGGCGGTTGTTTGTAACTCGCCTTCCCGCACCAAAACCCCAGACAGAAAAGAAGAGCTAAATCCACAACATGCACAAAGGGAGATAGTCCTCTAGTATGAATGTAGGGTTATCCGTCTCATGGCGAAGACTCACCACACATAGGTACGGTCTGTATTTGGAATACTAGCACTCAGAGTAACGAAGATTACCAGTAAGCCATCGGCCTTTGTCACCTTTTGATGCCGGCACAATTTTCAGCACTGTGGCGGTCATGGCTTGATAGTTCAGCTGTCACCACATCTCATAGGATCAACAGAAAAATAACTTTAAGAAGCAGTACTACAAAGGGTCTTTGGCTGTGCCCTCCTATTGATCTGTCAATTTTGTTACAGGGGGGTGACATTGCTGCACTGCTGCAAAACCGACCCCCAGTAAAAAAAAAATTTAAAGTCCCCCACTGCTTGAAAACCAGCCCGCACCCTTCCAGCCCACTGGGAAAACACCCGGTGCCCGTTATGGCCAGTCCGGCCCTGCCCTTCTTTACCCCTCTGGGCTGCTTTTCTAGAAGCAGGTGCCCCACTGCTTCTCTGTCCTTTCTTGCCTGAGAAGAACTCCTCTTTTTCCATCAGGCTACTCTGTTTCAGTATAAATTTTTCTGATATGTGCATCAACAATTAAACTAATTAACTTAAACTGCAAACTTTACGCAATGATCCTCGCCAAACGCCTACAAAAATTCTTACCCAAACTCATCCACCCCTCAAAGGTTGGTTTCATAGCACATGTACTAGAGAAAGCCAAATCTAATCACTCGCCAACTGTCGCCATCACTTTGGATGCCGAAAAGGCTTTCGACAAAGTTGACTGGACCTACTTAGAAGCAACACTCGACAGATTTAATTTGGGTGAGAATTTTAAACGTATGGTCATGGCACTATTTTTCAACCCATCGGCTAGGGTCAGAGCAGGAAGATGCCTCTCATCCTCTTTTAAATAGAACAGGGTACAAGACAAGGCTGCCCCCTTTCACCCTCTCTATTCCTTCTTGCAATTGAACCTTTCCTCTACCACCTTAGGAACAATAAACAGATCACTGGGATCCGTTTTATCAACTGTACGATTAAGATAACTGCTTACGCAGACGACGTGTTAGTTGTCTCTGAGAATGCGGAAGCTGCCATTCCCGCACTTATGTCCTCAATCGATGACTTCGCCGCAGTATCTGGTTACAAGCTGAATAAAAACAAGATGGAGGTAAAACTGCTGAACAACCTTGGAGGAAAGTAAATTATTGGTGATTCAGGTCTAGTTTGGCAACCTAAGTGCTTCAAGTACCTTGGCCTAGAGTTCACAAAACATCTGATCACCACCCTACAGACCAATGAGAATGCTGTTCTCAAGAGAATTTCCTCACTGCTGGAGAGTTGGTCGCCTACGTTTTTATACTGGTGGGGAAGAGCAGAGACATTAAAAATGATGATTACTCCTCTGGTCAACTATCTAGCTAGGATGCTACCAATGACGTTTACGAATGACTTCTTGAGCAGGATCTACAAACTCTTTAATACGTTCCTTTGGCAGGGTAAGAGACCCAGAATATCTATAAAAAAACTCCAATTACCCAAAGAGAAAGGTGGTCTGGGCCTTCCGAACTTTAGGAACTATCAAACTGCATATCTTTGTAAACAGGGGTCCAATTGGCTACTCCCTCAGAATGACTTTACCCCAGTCTGGTTGGACATAGAAAGATCAATCATCAATGATATGCCTTTGCCCGCTCTCCTCACCATGGATATGTCTTCTGTACCCCATTCAAAATATGTTTTACTTAATACTAAAAGAGCCCTACTACGACTGGAAAACTTCTCCGCACTAAAAGTCAACAAATCCAACCTGTCCTCTCTCTGGCACAACCCAAGTCTGAAGATTGATGGAAGGATGCTCCACTGGGAGCTCTGGTCAAAAAGTGGCATAAATCTAGTCAAAGATCTGTTCACAGGGACCCTCCCCTTGTGTTTCTCTGAGCTTCAGTCTCGCCACGGGCTAAAACCGATGGACTTTTATGAATTCCTAAAGCTAAAATCTCTCCTCACGATGCGTTCTATTAAACCTTCCAACCCATCGATACTCTCAAAGATGCTACAGCAACCAAAGTCAGGACATACCGTCTCCAAAATATATAAACTCCTATCTCCCAAACCCCGAAAATCCCACATAAAATGTGAAGGTAAGTGGGAATCTGAAGCCAACTCTAACAATATCCCTTTCGACTGGGGAACGATTCATATCACCCCCTTCTCGAACAAAATCTCTACAATACTCTCACAAACTAAGCTGGTGTTATTAAATAGATCTTACTGGACCCCAGAGAGGATTTTCAAACTGAATCTAAGTGAAAGCCCTACATGTTGGAACTGCAGATCCCACGTGGGTAACCTCTCCCATATGCTCTTCCACTGCCCTATCCTCGAAGCATATTGGGATAAGATTTACGACTGTATAGGCAATATTTTCAACATAACCCCTCCAAGGGAATTCTCTAATGTCCTCCTAGATGCTCTAGACCCTAAGAGCACAGATGTAAATGACCGATATCTGCTAGATCTTATGCTTACTCTAGCCTGTAAAATTGTCCTGAATAAATGGAAAAATTCCAAAGAAGTCTCATTTAGGATGTGGCGAGAATGGCTCTCCTTCCTTAGAGGAGCAGATACCGTTGCACTCCACACCTCTCCCTGGCGTAAATCACACAGAAAACTATGGAAGTCCCTTGACGCCTTTTCTTTCTCATACAACCCTCCATGAAATAGAATCAATTCCCCATAAGATAATGCTGGTGGTATTGACTATGTATTGATATACTCATGGTGACACTCCAACACTGTACTGTAAACTTCACCTATACAATCATGTAACTGTACTTGCTGACTCACCTGTACTGCATAATATGTGTTATTACTATCCACGTATAGCTCCGTGACTTCACAGTGTTTATCAGGGCAAGGCACTTGAGTAACTTGTTTTATTATTATTATTTATTTATTTACTTATTTGCTTTCTTATGATTTACAGGCATTACTTTAATTATTACTGTAACTACCATTACTTATTTGCTCATTTCTTGAAATTTAATAAAAACGCTTTGAATTTTAAAAAAAAACAATTAAACTAAATGTAATTTTAGATAGAAAAGTAATTTCAATCTTAAAGGTGGAATACAACAAAATCACATTTGTTGTATTTCATCAAATACAATGTAGTCATATGCATAAAGGACTGACGTTCAAATGATGACAGGATCCCTGTTTTTCTTACCTCATCGCAGAAGTCCAAGCTCAAAATGGAATAGATGTGTTTTGCTGCACCAAACCTGCTTTGAGCAAAGAAGGCAATGCAGTCAGACTTCACGTCATGCAACTACAAAACCAAGAAGATTGCAAACAAATTTACTTTTAGTAATGTGGCATACCAGAAGACAACATGCGAGATAAGCAAAATGCTGGAAAGTCACCACAGCATGTGAATGATTCCAAGCATGAAAGGCAGACCTGTAAAATGTTTTAGCCAAGGCTTTTGCAACAGACAGAGTGTCTTTCCTCTGTAGCGGCACTGCTTCGATCCACTTAGAAAAATAATCAGCCATCGTAAGTACATAGGTATTTCCTCCTGCTGTCTCTGGAAAAGGACCTAATAAGAGGAAAACAGACATTTTTCTAGGTAAACACCAGAAAAACGGAAATTGACAGGTCTACACACTTTTGTCTCATTTAAATGGTAATGGTTTATTTGCATGAATGGCCACTTTTATTTTCAGAATAAAAACTTTCCCATCTGTCTCTTTCTCAATATTAAGTACTAAAAAATTCTATGTCAGGACCGGAGGCGAGGATTATGCGTTAGCTTTCTTCACTTTAATATTAGCAGCCATTCAAAGTCAAAACAAATATACTACTATTCCCATGCAACATAGGGAATAAACAAATTAATCATAGTTTGTCCAAGGTTAGAGTGTCCTCTTTAATGCACCAATCAGCAGTCCCCCTGGGGTTGATAGTCCTTTGTTTGTGACTACCCTTTCTCTTTCTTCGCTGCTGCAGCCGAGTTAAGTCACCATTTCTATACCTTCTATTCTGAGTAATTTTTTATCTCCAATTTGGTTGTTATTTCTTTGTAAATTGCAATATTGTAGCTTATTTAGTTTAAATATGAGCAAATTACCTGGCTAGCCGGCAGCGCGGCTCTTCTGTGCGCATCGTTCCGATCTTTCCGTTTTCCTCACGGAGCGGTTAGACGGAGCGCACACGCCACTTCCGTAGGCGCGCTTCTCTCACGGATGTTTTCTTGGTTTAAGAATTATTCTGTTATTTCTTTATAGATTGATTTAGCTTGGTTTCCTTCAGCGCTTCGCCGCTACTCGGCGTCCGCTGCAGCCGCGGGAGTCTCGTTCCTCCCTAGCGGCAGTGAATGGTGCGAGCTCGCGGTGGCCTTCTGAAACCACTAGAGGGCGCATTTGTGACGTTCTCTGACGCGGCGGGCGCGCTGAAGATTCCGATCATTCTAATCTGCATCGGAATCCAGCGCTGCACCGCCGCGAGCGAGCCTTGTCGAGTGTCTGCCATAAACGCCCCTGACAAGGGTCTGTAACTTGCTTTTAGGCATTTCTCTTCTTATTACACCCCGTGAACGCCCGTTAATCCGGGTCTGTAACTGCCATTAGGCAGATCTGCAGGTGGTGTTTCCTGCTGTGGGGGTCTGTAATTTTAGGCCTTTTTACACTCTGTTTGAGGGGAGTCTGTGTCGCAGTTTTCTGCAGGGACCTGTGCTAGGCAGACTGCCCTTTACATACCTTATGCACCAGGGCGATTTGGGCCCTAGGCTTCAAGCCTTTGTTATTGCGAGCTTTGCCCGCCCATATCCTGGCTGCTGCCCAGCCACCCTTAATCAGGATAACTTCCTTTTCAGGCTTTGGCCATATTTATTCTGCGCATTATGGAAGCCTCCCACGACTATACTGTTTATGAGGAGCAGTGGGAGGAAGACCCTTTGGGGGCAATGCCCTGGGGTGATGATTTTTACGATGCGGTGGATGAATCCATCTATAAGGCGGTGGAATTGGCCATGACCCCTTTAGAAGAAAGACTTTCACGAAAAAATTGATCAAGCCTGTGAAAAATTATCTAAGGCCGCACAATCCTCAGTTTCAGGATCGTCTGCCACTGGTACTAATTCAGGTGACCATTCACCTCCACTTAAACGGGCTAGGGTTGGGGGGACGGGTTCTGACCCCTTTGCTTGCCTTAAGCAAGCTTTCCTTTCTAGTTGCAACCGCCCGTTAGACACTGTTTCTATTCCTCCGCCTCTACCTTCTACCCCCTCAGGAGGGGACCCGGATGACCAGGGTGATGCGGATGCTTCTCCGGAGCGATCCCGCCCATGGCTCCCTGCCAAACCTCCTGTGACAGACACAAGTTTGTGTGCCGATATGTTGGACCCGGATGACGTTTTGCATCCACGCTCTTCTGACTGGGCACCCTCTGAAAAAGTCGCCCAGTTTGTGGCCAACAGGATTCGCCGACCGCTGGAGCCAGCCACTCGCAGCTGCCTTAGGGCAGAGTGTCCCCGTCCCACCCTAAATGGAAAGGTGGCGGCGACCCCCGAAATAGATCCCAGAATGGCGACATTCCTGCAGAAATTCGTAAAAGACCCCAAAAGGGAATAGACTTGTGGGACACCCCCGCGCCGCACGGCCACCAGCTGCTGTGTGTGCCCCCTCGCCTTGCCCTCTGCCTCGCTGCCTGCCTCGCTGCCGGCGGACGCCGCTGGCGTCTGTTTTTGCTTGTTTTGTCTAGCATTTGTGCTTGTTTGAACTGCATTTTCCTCCCGTGTTAGCAGCTTTTTGTCTGACTTTTGTGCCTGTATTTTTTCTAGTCAGTTTCTGCATTTTCCTCCCGTGTTAGCAGCTTTTGGCTGACTTTTGTGCTTGTTTTGTCTAGCATTTGTGCTTGTTTGAACTGCATTTTCCTCCCGTGTTAGCAGCTTTTGTCTGACTTTTGTGCCTGTATTTTCTTTCTAGTCAGTTTCAGCCCTTTGCGTTCTCCTGCCTGTCTGCCCGCCTACCTCGCCGCCCTCCGCCTTCCCTCCCCGCTCCCCGCTTCCCGCCACCACCGCTGACCACGCCCCTTTTTCCTTTCTGTTCCCTCCCCGCCCCCGCCTCCCAGCTGCCCCGCCCACCCGCGCACTTGGCCTTATATGGCGACCGTGCGACGCAGGTGAGTGTGACCCACTTGTGGGACACCCCCGCGCCGCACGGCCACCAGCTGCTGTGTGTGCCCCCTCGCCTTGCCCTCTGCCTCGCTGCCTGCCTCGCTGCCGGCTGACGCCGCTGGCGTCTGTTTTTGCTTGTTTTGTCTAGCATTTGTGCTTGTTTGAACTGCATTTTCCTCCCGTGTTAGCAGCTTTTGTCTGACTTTTGTGCCTGTATTTTTTCTAGTCAGTTTCTGCATTTTCCTCCCGTGTTAGCAGCTTTTGGCTGACTTTTGTGCTTGTTTTGTCTAGCATTTGTGCTTGTTTGAACTGCATTTTCCTCCCGTGTTAGCAGCTTTTGTCTGACTTTTGTGCCTGTATTTTTTTTCTAGTCAGTTTCAGCCCTTTGCGTTCTCCTGCCTGTCTGCCCGCCTACCTCGCCGCCCTCCGCCTTCCCTCCCCGCTCCCCGCTTCCCGCCACCACCGCTGACCACGCCCCTTTTTCCTTTCTGTTCCCTCCCCGCTCCCGCCTCCCAGCTGCCCCGCCCACCCGCGCACTTCGCCTTATATGGCGACCGTGCGAACGCGCAGCGGTCACGCGCAGCGGTCACGCGCAGCGGGCGCGCCGATTGTGCGCCGAAGGCGCGCCAAAGGTAAGCCCGTCTGCGCCCGTCCGCGACCGGACCGCGCCCAGCGCCAGGACCCCTGGCCAACGAAGATCCCGACCGACCCGCCTGACGTACTCCGCCGCCACCCTCACCGCTCTCAACACCAGCCGACTCCCAGAATGCCATCAAGCCACTCCACGACGTACCCACGGACCTTTCAGCTGCCACGCCTGCAAGTTCACCTGCATCCGGACCAGCCTCGCACCAGCACCCACCAAGTCGAACACCAGCAGCACCCACCTCAAGTGCATCCTGCTCAACACCCGCTCCGTCCACAGACACGCCATCGAACTCTGGAACCTTCTAGACGCCACAGCCCCTGACGTCGCCTTCCTCACGGAGACCTGGATGAACGCCTCTTCAGCTCCCGACATCGCCATCGCTTTCCCAGAGGGCTACAAGGTCGTCCGGAGGGACCGAAACGCCAACCGGATGGGAGGAGGCATCGCCATCATCCACAGGAACACCATCCGTCTCACGACCAGCACCGACAACACCCTGACCAGCGCCGAACACCTGCATTTCCAGATCCACACCAACCCGAACACCACCCTCAGAGGCACCCTGATCTACCGACCCCCTGGACCACGCACACAATTCAGCGAGGACATCGCCGACTTCGTCAGCCCGCATGCCCTCCCCTCCGCCGACTACATCCTCCTGGGAGACCTCAACTTCCATCTGGAGAACAACAACGACCGCAACACCAGCACCCTGCTCGACAACCTCGCCAACCTGGGACTCAAGCAACTGGTGTCCACCCCCACCCACCTCGCCGGACACACACTCGACGCAGTCTTCTCATCCAGCACAGACATAGACTTCAGCCACGCCACAGAGCTTCAATGGACGGACCACAGCTGCGTCCACTTCACCTTCAAGAGAACGACGACCCACCAACACCAGCAACAGGCAGCCCGCAGAAGCTGGAACAAGATCACAGCAGACCAGCTCGCCACCTCCCTGAACCAGCACCCTCCTGCCAGCTCAGCGAACCCCAGCCAAGCCGCCGACAACCTCACGAAGTGGATCAGCAACTGCGCGGACGAACTCGCCCCACTGAGGACCCCGCCTAGCAGACCCGGCAGCAAGAAGGCCCCATGGTTCACCGACGAACTCAAGAGCTCCAAGAAGAACTGCCGAGCCCTCGAGAAAGTCTGGAGAAGGGAACCGACACCAGACAACAGGACCTCCTTCAAACTTGCCACCCGGAAACACCACCAGCTGATCCGCGCCGCCAAGAAAACAGCATTCAAAGACCGGTTGGACAACAACGCACACAACTGCAAGGAACTCTTCAACATCGTGAAAGAGCTTTCCAACCCCAGCGCAGGAAACAACGACATCACCCCATCGCAAGACCTCTGCAACTCCCTCGCTTCATACTTCCACAACAAGATCGCGGACATACATAACAGCTTCAACAACCAACCAACGCACACCATGACCGAACAACCACCCCCCACCACCACCCTCCACGCCTGGACCCCGATCAGCACCGAAGACACCATCCGCACGATGAACTCCATCCACTCCGGATCACCGACCGACCCCTGCCCTCACCACGTCTTCAACAAGGCCGACGCTGTCATCGCACCCCACCTGCGAGACATCATCAACACTTCCTTCGACACCACCATCTTCCCTGAGAGCTGGAAGCACGCCGAACTCAGCGCCCTACTAAAGAAACCTACAGCGGACCCCACCGACCTCAAGAATTACCGCCTCATCTCGCTCCTCCCGTTTCCAGCCAAAGTCATCGAGAAGACCGTCAACAAGCAGATGGCCGCCTTCCTCGAGACAAACGGATCCCTCGACCCCTCACAGTCCGGCTTCCGAGCCAATCACAGCACCGAGACCGCCCTCATCGCCGCCACCGATGACATCCGAGCCCTGATGGACAATGGAGAAACAGCGGCCCTCATCCTCCTAGACCTCTCTGCGGCATTCGACACGGTCTGCCACCGCACCCTAGTACGGCGCCTCAGCAACATCGGAATCCAGGACAAGGCGCTGGACTGGATCATCTCCTTCCTCGACGGAAGAACACAGAGAGTCCGCCTACCACCGTACAAGTCAGAGGCCTCCGAAGTCACCTGCGGCGTCCCTCAAGGATCATATCTGAGCCCCACCCTCTTCAACGTCTACATGAGCCCCCTCGCGGCCATCGTACGCAAACACAACCTCAGCATAATCTCCTACGCCGACGACACCCAACTGATCCTCTCCCTGACCAACGACCCCGCCGCCGCCAGATCCAACCTGCACGAAGGGATGAAAGAGGTAGCCGAGTGGATGACGACCAGCCGCCTGAAACTGAACTCGGACAAGACGGAGGTCCTCATCCTGGGCTCCTCACCCTCCGCCTGGGACGACTCCTGGTGGCCTCCCGCCCTGGGCACCGCACCCAAACCGACAGACCATGCACGCAACCTGGGCTTCCTCCTGGACTCCTCCCTCTCCATGACCAGGCAAGTCAACAACGTCTCCTCGGCGTGCTTCAACATCCTACGCATGCTACGGAAGATCTTCTGGTGGATCCCCACCGAGACCAGGAAGACCGTCACCCAGGCCCTCGTCACCAGCCGACTGGACTACGGCAACGCCCTCTACGCCGGTACCACCGCCAAGCTCCAGAAGAGACTCCAGCGGATCCAGAACGCCTCAGCCAGACTCATCCTCGACATCCCACGAACCAGCCACATCTCCGGACATCTGAGAGACCTTCACTGGCTCCCCGTCAACAAAAGAATCACCTTCCGCCTCCTCACCCACGCACACAAAGCCCTACACGACCAAGGCCCGAGCTACCTCAACAGCCGAGTCAACTTCCACGCTCCCAAACGCCACCTCCGATCAGCCAACCACGCCCTCGCCGCCGTCCCCCGCATCCGAAGAGCGACTACAGGAGGAAGGTCCTTCTCCTACCTGGCCGCCAAGACCTGGAACTCCCTCCCGACCGACCTGCGCCTGACCCAAGACCACCTCTCCTTCAGGAAGAAGCTGAAGACCTGGCTGTTCGAGCAGTAGCGGCACCCCCCCTCCCCCCCAGCGCCTTGAGACCCTACGGGTATGTAGCGCGCTTTACAAGTGTCACTGATTGATTGATTGACCGCTCATGGCGTGCCTGCCAAGATAAGCTATTGGATATCTTAGGGCCAATTACAAACATTTTAGACATGGCGGAGGAAGCCAAGGTTTCGGGCTCTTTAATATCTCCGGAGCATCTCTCCTCATGGGCCCAGAGAGTGGTAGTCTTTCTAGGAAACACCAACTGCGCGCTGTCCTCTGAGCGACGCAGGTCTCTCCTAATTAAAGTAGACCCTAAGCTAGGAGACCTTGCGGACACAGAGGCAGGTCCTGTAGCTCAAGGCGGCCTCTTTGGGGAACCCTTCTTCAAAGAACTAGGGAAATTCGTTAATACTTTCACCTCCCTAGACAGAGCTCAGTTTTCCATCAGGAAAGTCTTTCGCCCACGGGTTTTCAGAGGGGCCGGACGAGGTAGGGGCCGCTCGTCCGGCCATCCAAATCAGACCAGAGGACAAGGCTCTAACCAGGGGCAGTATCAGGATCAAGCCCGCTTCGGAAACTTCTACCCTACCAGAGGTAGACGAGGCAGAAACAGAGGCGGCAGAGGAGGTGGCGGCTCCAATACTTCCGGTGAGTGTTCTCCCTTCTTCCCGTCTAAAAGTGGGGGGCCGTCTGGCGCATTTTTTCCCAATGTGGACTTCTATCACGGGGGATGCTTGGGTCCTTCAGACAGTCAGGGGTTTTCATATCGAATTCCTGGGCTCCCCGGTGCAAGCAGTGCCTCCCAGGCCACTTTGTTTTTCAGAGGTAGACGCGAGGCTAATCGACCAGGAGGTCCAAGCCCTTCTGTCCAAAGGTGCTATAGAAGAGGCAGTGTTGCATCCAAGAGGTTTTATCAGCAACCTCTTTCTGGTAGACAAGGTGGATGGGGGTCAACGCCCGGTTATCAACTTACGAGAGTTCAACGAGTGGTTCGTCTACCGCCACTTCAAGATGGAGGGAATCAATCTCTTGCGAGACATCTTGCGCCCAGGTGATTGGTTGGCACGCCTCGATCTCAAAGATGCTTATTTAGCCGTGCCAGTCTTTCCCCCTCATCGCAGGTTCCTTCAATTTCAGTGGCGCGGCAACACCTACGAGTTCACCACACTTCCTTTCGGCCTGTCCTCCACTCCCTGGTGTTTCACCAAGGTCTTGAGGCCGGAAGTGAAACACCTGCGAGGGTCAGGACTCAGACTCATTGTCTATTTAGACGATATCCTGCTGATTGCGCAGGATCCGTGCACCCTGTCGCGACAGCTGCAAACGGCGGTAGATCTCCTGCAGAATCTGGGGTTTGTAATAAACGAACGCAAATCTACTCTGGTGCCCTCTCAAAGAGTGGTTTTCCTAGGTTTTCTGATCGACCCGGTGGCGTCCACCCTCAGCCTTCCTGCGCGCAAGCTGACGAAGATTCGCCACGAACTTCGGAGAGCCTTAACTCTGGCTCGAATCTCTCTCAGACAGTTGGCCCGGATAGTGGGGCGCCTGTCGGCATCCATCCAAGCCATCTTTCCTGGGCCTCTCCACTACAGAGCTTTACAGCGTTTAAAGGCGGATCACCGCCGCAGGGGTCGCCCTTATTCTTTCAAGGCGACCTTGACGGCGGAAACCAGGGAGGAACTGCAATGGTGGTTGACCCACATGGAAGCCTGGAATGGGCGGGCCATCTTCGGTTCAGCGCCCAATGTCGTTATCGAGTCAGACACAAGCAGATCAGGCTGGGGCGCGCGTTGTGGTGACTTTACCACCGGAGGCGTTTGGTCTCCGTCGGAACAGCGGTTGCACATCAACTGCCTGGAACTTTTGGCGGGTTCATTTGCCATCAAGTGCTGGACCAGAGAGTCAGTTCGTTAGTGTGTCCTCCTCAAGATGGACAACATTTCCGCAGTCCGTTATATCAATCACCTCGGGGGCACTCGCTCAAGAGCGCTTTCGGACTTGGCGGCGAGTCTCTGGCAGTATTGCCTGGACCGGCAGATCTAAGTCACAGCAGAATATTTGCCCGGCCAGGACAACCAGGTGGAGGATTTTCATTCGCGCCACTTTCACGATCTCAGCCTCTGGAAGCTCCACCCAAGAGTCTTTGCAGATCTACAGACCTTTTGGGGCCCCTTTTCAGTCGACCTATTTGCCTCTCGTCTGGACTATCAGCTTTCCCGCTTTCACAGCTGGAGGCCGGACCCCCTGGCAGAGCGGACAGATGCCTTCCTTCAGGATTGGAGGAACGAACGGGGCTACGTTTTTCCTCCATTCGCAATAACCCGGGTTTCGGCCCAAGTTCGCCGGCAGGAAGCGTCCATTGTTCTGATCTCGCCGATCTGGAGGTCTCAAGTCTGGTTTCCGGTTCTACTGGAACTTTCCTGGGATTCTCCAATCCTACTCCCCCAGTTTTCCACTCTTCTTCCGAGTCCAGACGGACACCCTCACCCATTGATCGAACAGGGTTCCCCAACGCTGATGGCGTGGCGGATTACAGGGAACGATGGACAGTCCCGGGGCTTTCGGGAGAGGCCGAGACTTTCCAGTCCAAGGCCTGGGCGGATAGTACCCTTAAGCGCTATCGCTCCTCCTGGAGAAGATGGTGTTGTTGGTGTCTGCGACGGAGTTTCAATCCTGTGGCAGCGGATGTTACCGCCATCTTGAATTTTTTGGCTTCCCTAGCAGAGAAGGGTCTCGCATATAGGACCATCAACACATTTCGGTCCGCCATTTCCGCAGGTCACGTTTTGATTGATGGTACACCTGTCGGGGAACATCCCTTGGTCTGTAGACTCCTTAGGGGTATACGTTTGTCACTTCCCCCGAAACCTCGGTATTCCCAGTTATGGGATGTTAATAGAGTGTTGAATCTTTTTCAGTCTTGGCAACCAAATAGGTTCCTGTCCAGGAAAGAACTAACAGCTAAGATGGCTATGCTTCTGTGCCTGATTTCTTGCAGACGAGTCTCTGATGTCAGAGCCCTGGATGTCTCTGGGAGGATTTTTTCCACCACCGGTGTCACGTTCACCATTCGTAGGCGCACTAAGTGTGGAACGACGACCGTCTCCTACCCTGATTTCCCGGACTCTCCTAAGCTCTTGTGTTGTGGCCTGTCTCAAGGCATACGAAGAGATGACAGAGGAGCTGAGGCCTCCTGGTGAGCGCCAGTTGCTTATTGCGCTCAAGAAACCTCACAAAGCGGTTTCTTCTCCCACAATTGCACGTTGGATTCGTTGGATCATGCAAGAAGCAGGCATAGACCTGAGTATTTTCGGTGCTCATTCTACAAGAGGAGCTATGGCCTCCAAGGCCTTTACCCTGGGAGCTCGTCTAGAGGACATCCTCAACGCAGCGGATTGGTCCTCGGACTCAACCTTTAAGCGGTTTTATTTCAAACCAGTTATCGACATGGCTCAATTGGTCGTGAGCAAGCTTTAAACTAGCATAATCCTCGCCTCCGGTCCGGATATAGAATGAAAAATTTCCTAGCTAATGTAACGGAAAGTTTCAATTCTATTAAGGACTCGGAGGCGAGGATTATCCCACCCAGGGTACATCTTCGTTGTCTTCCCTCCCTCGTACTGGGGTAAGTAAAGTGTTTACGTAACTTTCCAGTGGACTGTTTGCGTATATGCAGTGTCATTTTCCTCCACAGGGCTAAGCCTTAGCCTTGACTGTCGCTTACGCCGTCTTTATTTTTTCCAGGGGACTCGAGCAAACAAGACTCCTGATGTGAATTTCCTGGCTGACTGAGCGACGAAAGAGGAAGGGTAGTCACAAACAAAGGACTATCAACCCCAGGGGGACTGCTGATTGGTGCATTAAAGAGGACACTCTAACCTTGGACAATCTATGATTAATTTGTTTATTCCCTATGTTGCATGGGAATAGTAGTTTATTTGTTTTGACTTTGAATGGCTGCTAATATTAAAGTGAAGAAAGCCAACGCATAATCCTCGCCTCCGAGTCCTTAATAGAATTGAAACTTTCCGTTACGTTAGCTAGGATTTTTTCATTCTGCTCTGGAGGCTGGCATTTTGATGCGCTCAAGTTTAATGTGGGTAACAAGTGATGTCACCTTGACTGGAACTAACACCCAAGAGAGCTTACATCACAAGTCACCAGCAGATAGCAGCAGTTTCAATGAGTGACACTAGACACTATCTCTTTCTCTGCGAACGTAATTGGAGTATGAACCAGACTGAAACAATATAAAATGATTTATGGGAATTTAACATGTGTCACCAATTTAATTACAATTTATTAGAAACCCTATTGAAGACTAATACGAATGTTTCCCATTTGGCATTGGTAATTTGAGCAACCTGTGCAAAATGCATGCTGGCTTTATATGGGTTTCATTACGCTTAGGACTTGAATTGTCCCGCTTCCACTGCAAAGGTTCTCAGAACTCTTCCTTTTTTTTTTTTAAAGGGCTGTGGTCTTCCAAAATGCTTCCTGGTTAAATCTGTGGTTGGACAAAGAGTTGTGTTTTTGTTCAAGATCAGATGGCAATTGACACCAAAATACCACTTTTCAGGGAAATTGACTTACCAGGGCACCACAATAACATTGGCCCTCATTAGCAAATCAGAAAGTTTAAAAAGTGACCCACATTCGCAAATCAGGGCAGTTTTTAACTTTTAATGAATGATAAGACTGAATACATTTGTGCTTGCTGCAGGCAATGTTTGAGGTAACATCAGGGAAATAACCAGTAAAAAACAGCCCAATAGACTACAAAGCAGGCCCGCAAACAACCAAAACATCCGCCCAGACACTGAGATGTCAGAGCAGCCCTTCGTGACCTGCACGACTGCCCTATTGGCCAGTCCGCCCCTGAAATTAGTTAACTATTACATGGGGGCGCCAGTCGGAGCTTTCATCCGCCCAAAATCCGACATAATCCTCGTCATCCAGAGAACACAAACACTGGAATCTACTTGCCTGCATACCGTGATTCCATCCATGTAACCAGAGACGACTTTGGTGCCGGTTTCCGCTGTTTGCTGCAACACTCGCGGCAGTCACAACATGGCGGGCTTGAGGCGCTGAGGCCGAGACAAGACCAGACGGAGGCGGCTGAAACTGTAGTCTGACCCGGCGCCTGGCGGTGGACGCTTGTGCCCTCATATGGATTTGATCGATGCAGCGGGGATGGCGACAGTAGTGGAGAACACCCTCGGACTGACACACGCCCTATCGGGTACCGCGCTGTCTGTGAAACGTCCGACGACTATGCTGCGTCGTGTGCCTGATGGGGCCGCTGCGGCCTACGCAGCTACACCTAGGAGGCACCGAAGCGGATCGCTGGCAGTGGACGGTACGTGGGGTGCCTGTAGAGAGATGCTCTGCGGAGGCTGAAGATGTGTGGCCTGCCCGCGCTGTGATGGGGCGGTGAAGCAGCAACCACATTGCGGACACTGTAGCGCGGCGACCCCCAGGAAGATGTGCACCGCGCCGAGGCGGCAGGGGCGGAGCATGCACCGCGGCGAGGTGCTGAGCGGCTAAACAGTGGCGTTGAAGGTCGGGCTGCCCTACACAGCGCAATACTCGCCCCGAAAGGCAGCTGCAGACGCTGCAGCGGCCCCTTTGTGAGTGCGGAGAGGTTCATGGTCGAAACGCCGCTTGCAGGGCCCTGCGCTGAATACACGGCCTGAAACTGTCTTTGCTTCCCCCTGGAACGCGATTGCATGAACATTGCACAGCACACGCTGTGATTAACGGGGTGCAGGTGAGCTCCTATTATTTGCTAACCAACGCTGCAGCCTCAACACTACTGCGGAGCAGGGTCACATGGCCTGGGGGTGAGGAGCTGCCAGAGAGCATCAGACTGAGTCGGCTTCATAAGGGGCCGGGCCATTGTCATAGGCTGGGGCGGGCAGCGTTTTCTGTATACCGCTTCACGCAACAGGCGCCCCTAATTCATGGTATAGTTCGAAGAGCCCGGCGGAGAGAGAGCGCACTCCACCACGCCTGCAGCCCCAGCTTTCCACGGGTGGAGGGCCATCACTAACAGTGCGAAAATGGGGAAGCCAGACAAACAGCAGCCAAAGCTATTATTTGAAACCAAGCCCCCAGCCATAACGCGTGCAACAGCTGCATCGGACACAGAATCAGAGCCCAGTACCAGCAGTAAACTAGAGCGCATAATGCTGGCCATGCAACATAGTCTGCAAGCCATCGCCAGTACAAGAGACAATCTCAATCTGCGGATGGACACCATGGCGGCAAAACTTGATTGGCATGGCTCACGTATCACAGAGGCAGAGCAACGCATCTCCACTACAGAAGATCAGGTGGAGGCTGTTACGGACTCCTGTGCCCAAATGGAAAAGATCCTTACAGTAATACAGGCAAAGAACGAGGACCTCGAAGCCCGCTCCCGGCGCTGCAACCTTCGCATCATAGGAGTGCCTGAAACGACCAACACGGGCAAGCTGGAGCTGTATATTGAAACCATGCTGAAGGACATGCTGGGCGTGGAACACTTCTCCAGCGTGCTGATCGTGGAGTGGGCACACATGTCTTTGGAGCCGAAATCGGTGCCTGGCGCACCGCCGAGCCCCATCATAGCCAAATTTCTCAACTATCGTGATCGTGACACTGCGCTGCGACTGGCAAGAGAAAAATGCACCACAACCTACCAGGGAGTACAAGTAGCGCTATTTCCAGATTTCACGGCCACTGTACAACAGGAACGGCGAGAGTTCCACACGACCAAGAAAAAGCTCCAGGCACTGAAAATACAGGACGCAATGCTGTACCCAGCGCGCTTGAGGATTCAACATCAAGGCAAAGTTAAGATTTTCTCATCGCCCAAGGACGCTATGCAGTTTGTCCGCCAGGTTGAGCGACAAGCGGCTTCGCGGACGGCAGCTGAAGATACCGACAACGAGGACTGACACTCTTCGCTCCTTCAGTGGTACATGTTGGGCGGCGACACGGTAGCGAACTGCAAATCAGCAGGACCAGGTGATGGTTAAAAACCTTGTGGCTCTGCCTGGGCCTCGGCCCCCTCGAAGCTTCACCTAGGTGGAAAAAGGTAATAGTGCGTTGCAAGGCTCACGGCAGACGCCTTTGATTGGCTATACCTAACTAACAGAGACAAGTGAGTATGCCTATGACCAGGAGACACTGGTAGCGGAAAGCAACGAAAATCTCTTCACTGTCCATCAGCTGGGAACTGTGTGCCTGCTGCGCTTCATTGCCCAGGCCGGGCTGGTAAAAACGTATGGGCCTGTATGGTGGATGCGGGACTACATAAGGGTTGCTGATCCTGAGAGATCGTTCCTCATACTATTAGATGATAAGAGACTCAGCGAAATAATGTATTTAACAACTCCTGTTGTACTGTTTTAAGCTATTTTTGTTGCTGCACTAATGCTTTACTAGGATGTATTACAGTAAGTCATTTCCCTCCCTTCCCTAGATGTGGTGTTGAACCTTCTGGATGGGAATCCCCCGGATTTCAATGCACCAGGCGGTAGGTCGGCCACTTGTGCCCCCTCTTAAGGGTATACCCTACAATGTTCCGACACTTTTTCCTATGCACCACGTTCGGTGCCTCTTTTGTTCCCATGCGAAGTAGCATGATGTTATATGCACTGGTTCTTGGGTTGTTAGTAGGGGTCCTTAGCATAATTGGGATGCTGAAGTGGGTGGGGGGATTTGTTGGGGTACGTTTTAATTCCAATCACTTGACACGTATGGTACAGAGGTGGTTAATAACATGTCAAGGTTTGAGCGATACAGACTGGCATACAGCGACGCCTAGTCGCAGACATACAGTGTATGGCAGGTAATATAAGCAATCACCTCACGTGGGTAACATGGAATGCGCGGGGTTTAAACAACCCAAAAAAGACACAGCAAGTACTGGCTTACCTGGACCGTCACAATATTCAGTTAGCGCTCTTACAAGAGACCCACCTCACTGCACATGCAGCGGAGGCAATCGCTACTAGATGTGCTGGAACACGCTTAGAATCATCTTACTCGTCCTACGCTAGGGGGGTCATGATATTAATTAAGAAAGGCGTGGCATTTGAGCTCCTGCATGTGGATGCAGATGATCAAGGGCGATATATAATTGCACAAGGTAAACTATGCAGTACTTTAATGACTATTGGTAATGTCTATGGCCCCAATATAGACAACCCAACTTTCTACACCACACTTTGGAGTAAATTGCATACGTTGCCCCGGGCTGCACTAATTTGCAGAGGCGATTTTAACGTGGTGATAGTGCCAGGAGAGGATAATCAGACCACGGCTGACACCGCGCATAAAAAAGCTACTCTGTCTGTCCTAGACGGCATGAGGGATCTGGGCTGCTGGATGTCTGGCGCTTGTGCCACCCCGGTAGGCGGGAAGGCACATGTCACTCTTACGTTCATAGATCATGATCGCGGCTCGACTTCTGGTTAGCTACACCTGACAAACGGATGGACAACCACAGTCCGACATTTACCCAAGACGCTATCTGACCATTCACCAGTCCTGCTCTGCATGGCGGTGCCTACATACACACCACCCCAGTTTCAATGGCGACTACAGTCGGCTTCGCCTCTTGACCCAGTTTTCAGAGAAGGAGAGAATGAGGCAATCACAGACTATTTTAATAAAATGTGGACTCCGTCGACAACATGGGAACGCTCTGGGAACCGTTTAAAGTAGCGATTTGTGGAGTCTGCATAGGGCTCCAGGCCGGAGTACTCAAATCCCTTAGAAACACATTGAGGTGCCTTGAGCAAGAGCTGAGTGCCCTAGAGCGGGAGTATGAGAATACTGCTGATACTGCCGGCAGAATTTTATAAAGAGTATATAGACCAACTGGCTCCGTATCTCCTTGAGTTGTATATGGAGGCCTTTGATGTGCAACAGCTCCCTCCCACATTACGCGAAGTTCTAATCATAACACTCCTGAAGCCAGAGAAAGAGCCTGATAGGTGCGGCTCGTACCGCCCCCTCTCCCTTATCAACACGAACACTAAACTTCTAGCTAAAGTGCTGGCCAATCGGCTGAACCTCCTTCTGCCGGTAATGGTCTTCCCAGACCAGTCTGGCTTTGTGCCCACGTGCTCCACTTCACACAATCTCAGAACGCTCTTCTTGGTGCTACACATATTGGAGCCCACTTTGCCTGCGGTGGCGGTTGACTCCGTTGCATGGAAATACATGTTTGCGGTCTTGCGGGGGTGCCTTTTTATATACACTAATTAGATAAAATTATTGTACACAAACCCAACAGCAAGAATATGCATAAATGGACAAATATCTGACCCTTTCCCGATACGGCGAGGCACTAGGCAGGGCTGCCCCCTGTCACCTCTCCTTTTTGCCGTGATAATTGAGCCCCTGGCCTGCATCTTGCGTCAGCGACACGCATCAGCAGCGCTACGCTTTCACCAACGGCCCCTGGCGGTATCGATGTATGCCGACAACATGGTCCTATATGTCCGTGACCCCAACATGCACCTTGAAAAACTAATATGTGAATACATCCGCTTTGAAAGACACTCTGGGCTGGGCATAAATTGGGACAAGTCGATCATACTTCCACTCACTGACAGCACGGCACGCATGGATCTGGGATACCTGCTGGAATGGGGAGGTGACTCAGTGAAATATCTAGAAGTCTGGATCAATAGGGACCCACAGGAGGTTATTCGGGCCAATTTCGGTGCAGCAATCACAAAGCTCGAGAGTCAGGTATCCCGGTGGATTAAGCTTCCACTATCACTTGCAGATAGAATAGCATTGATTAAAATGATGGTATTACCGAAGTTTTTATATCTATTTTTAAACATTCCTATTAAGCTGACACAGCACTTCTTCGCCACACTTCGCACACTACTCATCACACTAACCTGGGGGGGGGGGGGGAAGAAGGCAAGAGTGAAGTGGGCACAACTAACACGGACATATGACATGGGTGGATTTACAGCTCCAGACTTTAAGCTGTGTTATCTCTGTGTGCAAGCCCTAGATTACACTCTGCACATGGCAGTCCATCCCTTACCCCTTAAAGCAATGCTATTTAACAATAGTACAATAGAGGAGGAGCCTAGCGCGCAACCAAGATGGCCGCGTAGGTGCGAGGCTCCCGAGGACCTCCGCAACCTCCTACGTTTATCCTGCCTTCATCCTGAATCGGTTGAGGGGACTGTGTCGGTGAACCTGAGCCGAGGTGGTACCCGTTTTCTGTTTTTGAATCGGACCCCGGGGGCCGGGGTGAGCATCGACTGAAGTTTGCGGCCTTCTTCTCTCCTGACCCCGGATTCGAGTTTGGGGGTGACCCAGTGGCGAAGTGAATAACAACGGCGGGCCGGGCCTGGCGAGTCGCGTACCCCACACTTTCACTTTCGCTTTTGAGTCCCCTTGCCGTCATCGCGAGTGGGATTACGGCGCTTCTTTGTGTGGTGGTGGCCTCGCTGGGGGACCCTGCCTGCCTGCGGGGACCCGCTCCGCCTTCCTGAGGTGACCCCCGGGGCTCACGGCCTTGATTGCTTGCTCTCCACTGCGTGACTGGCGGGGGTGCGAGATACGCGACGATGGCCACGAAGCAGGATGGAGATCGGCTGAAGGCCAAATCGACCCGGCGTGGCACCGCGCCTCAAGTCAACATTATGGATCGCTACACCCTCCCGAAGGGGTCTCCCGGCGGATCGCACAAGTCTTCCGAGTGTCCCCCGGATGCCCTGGATTTGCCTACGGATCTGACTTTGCAGGACGTCATGGGCGCCATTGCTGAGATGAAGACCTCAGTAGGCCAACAATTCGACACCTTGGCGCACAAACTCGATGCGGTCCTCATCGATGTCAACCTTGTTAGAGCAGATCTATCTAAGACAAATGACCGGGTTGAC
The DNA here is from genome assembly GCF_964204655.1 of Triturus cristatus. Classification (NCBI taxonomy): domain Eukaryota; kingdom Metazoa; phylum Chordata; class Amphibia; order Caudata; family Salamandridae; genus Triturus; species Triturus cristatus. The sequence goes on along the minus strand of NC_140594.1, from coordinate 152,836,239 downwards.
TCCTTGGCCCATACCGCGTCGGGCCTCACGACTGAGGTAGCGGCCCTTCAGACGGAGGTGCGCCGGCTCCGGCAGGCAAGTGCGCTCACGGATCGGCGCCTGGAGGACTCCAAGAGCAGGGCCCGGAGGAATAACATTCGCATTATCGGAGTGCCCGAGGGACGGGAGGACTCGGCGGCGGATCTCTTTGTGGAGGACCTGATTTGTACCCATCTCCAGCCTCGAGGACTGAGTAAATTCTTCGCGGTGGAGAGGGCCCATAGAGTTCCTGGCGGCAGACTGAAGGTCGGAGCTCCTCCGCGGCCTCTTATTGCCCGTATCTTCAACTTTCGGGATAGGGATGCGATTTTGCAAGCTTCCAGACTGCAAGGGCCGCTTAAGCTGGAGAACATGGAGGTGAACTTTTATCCTGATTTCACGCAGGCGGTCCAGAAGCAGAGACTGAGTTTCATGGGCGTCAAGCGGCGGCTTCGAGACATGAACTTAAAATACGCCATGCTTTTCCCAGCCAGGCTGCGTGTGGAGGCTGATGGTCGCACTCACTTTTTTGACCGTCCCGAGGTGGCCGGGGACTGGTTGGACACTTTGTCTGGGGGACATGATCGGGATGGGATGGGGGCGGCGGGAGGAGAGTGCCCACCGGACTGGGTATGAGGTATTGACACTGGGGCTCATTCCTGATGATGCCACCTTTCGGCCAGGCTTAGGGTCTCTTGACTGTTGTGTCTTGTTTCCCCTCCGTTGGAGGTGGTGCTGTGTCTCGAGGGGGTTCTCTTTCCTCCTCTAGGGGGTCTTTGTAGTTTAGTTTACACAGGGGCGACAGGCACACTGCAAGTTGGGGAGGCTATTTGGGCTCATGCAGGGGTGCAGGGAGGGGGGAGTTTTGTTTGGGATGTTGGGTTGGGGTTGGGTATTGTTTATTTGTACCACAAGGCAGAAGTATTGTTGTGCTATCGCTAAAGTGCTCTCTGGGGGGAAGATTGATCGGTTTTGGCTATGATGGGGGGTAGGGGACTGAGCCTTTTGTCCTGGAATGTCAATGGACTGGGGGACAGGATAAAACGGGGAGTGGTCCTGCAGTTCTTAAAACGAATTTCACCCGATATAGTATTTCTGCAGGAAACACACCTCATTGGAAACTCCTTTCGTGCCATGAACAGACGGGGCTATCGCCTTGCAGCCCACTCGGGCTTCACATCTGGTTCGAGGGGTGTGGGCATTATGGTTAAAACCTCGCTCCCGTTGGAGGTTGATGAGGTGCTCCATAATGATAGGGGACGATATACGGCTTTGGTGGGTAGATTGGAGGGTAAAGTGATTGTTTTGGTTTCTGTTTATGTCCCGCCAGGGTTGCAGACAATTACTTTTGCTGATTTGGGGCGCCTTCTTCTTGGCCTGCCGGAGGGGATTCTAGTGGTTGGGGGGGATTTTAACGCAGTAATTTCCGGAACTGAGGATCGTCACCCTCCCAGGGATCTCCCCCGTGCCCAAGCTTGGTTATCTGGCCTCTTGGATACCCTGGGGCTGGTGGATTGTTGGCGGCTGAAACACCCTACGCTGATACAATACACCTTTCATTCCGGGGCTCATGGTAGTCTTTCGAGGCTTGATTATGTTCTGATGCCAGCAGCACAGGCAGGGAGGGTCGGGGAGGTACGACATCTGGCTCGGGGTATTTCAGATCACTCCCCGCTCCTGTTGTACTTCGACATTGTCCCGAGGGGGGAGGGGAGGGTGGTCCCGATTAATTCCTGGTACCTGAGTGACCCCACAATTCGCGCTGATTTGGTTAAATCTCTTGAGCGATATTTTGAAGACAATGTGGGGTCTGTGTCGTCTGCGGTTTCTTTGTGGGAGGCGTTTAAGACGGTACTCCGGGGGGAGGCCCTGTCCCTCATTTCCCATTCCCGGAGGCGCGAGCGGGAGGAGGTGACCCGTATCGAATCTGAGATAGCTGAGTTGGAGGGTGGTCTGGAGTGTGGGGTAACGGATGATAAACTGCATGCTCTCCGACTCAAACAGGCGGACTACAAGGCCCTAGTCACGGAGGCAGCCAGGGGCCTGAGTAGAGAGCAACAGGGGCGACTGTATGATGTGGGTGATAAGGCTGGTAAATTGATTGCGTGGCTGGATAAAAAGGAGAGAGCGAGTCGAGTGGTCCCGTCGATTGAGAGACTGGATGGTGTGTGTGTCACTGAGCCGGAGGAAATTGTTGAATGTTACGCTGAGTATTTCCGTGGGGTGTATTCCCCGGTATCTTCCCGCTCGGAAGAGGATTCCCATGACCTGCTTAAAGACATTGCGCTGCCTTCCCTTTCGGAGGAGGATAAATTGTCGTTGGACGCGGCCCCGACATCTGAGGAGATTGCCCTCGCCATACGTTCGGTCGCCTCTGGCAAGGCCATGGGTCCTAATGGCCTTCCCATTGAATTGTACAAATTACGACCGGATACGCTGGCTCCGCATCTCCGCGCTATGTTCCTCGCGGCCCGGTCGGCGGGTTCCCTCTCGCTGGACCAGCGTCTTGCCACTATTGTGGTTATTCATAAGGAGGGGAGGCCGCGGGATCGGGTCACGTCTTACAGGCCCATTTCGCTGTTGAATGCGGAGCCGAAAATTCTCGCCAAGGTGCTGGCTAATCGGCTGGTTGGCGTGGTGTGCGATCTGATCCACCAGGACCAGTCCGGCTTTATCCCTCATCGCAACACCGCGCTTAACTTGCGGCGTCTACACGGGGTGCTCGCGAGGGTCCCGTTCATACGAGAACCAGCCATTTTGGCGTCCTTGGACGCCACTATGGCGTTCGACACGCTTGAGTGGCCATATATTTGGGCGACGCTGGCTAAGTTTGGGTTTGGCCCGGGATTCATTGGCTGGGTGAAACTGTTGTATTCCGGACCGCTGGCGCAGGTGGCGGTGAATGGTGGAGTATCGGCGCCGTTTGAGCTGGGCAGGGGCACGCGGCAGGGCTGCCCGCTGTCGCCGCTCCTTTTTGCACTTGCCTTGGAGCCCCTGGCGGAGTGGCTGCGGTGGCACCCTTCGATTCGTGGTCTCCGATGGACCCCCGAGTATGAGGATCGCGTATCCCTTTACGCGGACGATATTCTTTTGTACCTTGCTTCCCCGCGCATATCACTGATTGTGTTAGTGGATGTGTTGTGTTCATTCGGCCGCAACTCCGGCTTAGTTATCAACTGGGCTAAATCCTGTGTGTATGTCCTCTCGGGGGAGGCTCCTATCCTTCCGCGGGGTTGTCCTATCCAGGTTGCTCCGCAGGGATTTAAGTATCTGGGTATCTTTATTACCCTGGACGCTGCGGCCCGATATAAACAGAACTTACTCCCCCCCCTCCAGCGCCTGAAGGAGGATGTGGCGCGTTGGAGGCGCTTGCCGCTCTCGCCGCTCGGCCGTGCGGCACTGTTTAAGATGATGTCGTTGCCACGTTTCTTATACGCTTTACAAAACACGATGGACGTCGTCCCGGCGCGCTACTTTCGGGAGGTTGAGGGTCTGCAGCGCCACCTGTTTTGGGATGGGAGGCCGCGTATCGCCCTCGCGAAGCTGACGCTCCCGTGGTATGACGGGGGGGTCGCCCTCCCAGACATCAAACGGTATTACTGGGCCTCCCAGCTGGCTGCGATAAACCACGGCCTTTATGGGCCCGCCCTTAACCCGGCTTTTGAAATGGACAAACTGCTACTGCCGGGTGGTGACTATAATCGAGCGCTTTACTCTACATCGCTCGACGCACGTTTGACGGGCCCTACGCGGGTCGCGGTACGGGTGTGGCACGCGGCAAACTTGGCTATGGGGTGGAAGGATCGGTTGACCCGGGCGACGCCACTGTATGCATCTGAGCGACTGGGCTGCTTGTGGACCTCGAAAGGCTTTGAGAAGTGGGACATGATAGGCATCAGCAGGGTGGGCGATCTCTGGACGAGGGGGGGATTCAAAACGTTCGATGTGCTGCAGAAGGAATTCCAGTTGCAGGACAGGAAGTACTTCCGATATGTACAGGTTCGTCACGCGCTGTGTTCTGTATTCCCGGATGTTGCCTCCATACCGGAGTGCTCCCCTCTGGAAGATAGAGTGCTAGATGGGCATGTACCGGATGGCACTATCTCATTGATTTATAAGAAGCTCATCAACGATCGCTCCGGACTGCTGACTGGCCTTCGTGAGGCATGGGTCGCCGATGGATTGGAGCTGGATGACGAGGACTGGGTGTCTGCGGTGGCCTCCCCGAAAGAGGTGGCCATACCGGCCCGCCTTCGCTTCGTCCAGCTCAAAATACTTCACAGGGTCTATGTTTTGGGGCCGGGTCTGATGCGTATGGGATATGCCGTGGATGGACTGTGTAAGCGTGGGTGTGGTTTGTTAGGGACCTTTATCCATATTTTGTGGGAATGTCCGGAGGTGGCGCGATTCTGGCGTGGTGTACATGCGGTGTTGCAAGCGGTCACGCATGTGGCGCTGTTTCCCGAGGCTAGGAGATGTCTGCTAAATGTGTGGGAGCCGACTGATTATACGGTGCAGCAGACGTGGTGGGTGACTCTGGGATATATGGTGGCCAAGCGTGACATAGCACAATTGTGGGGCTCCCAGAGGTCACCAACGGTTTCGGTGTGGAAGGACAACATGGATTGGTGTATGTTTCGGGTGAAGGTAGTGTATGTGGCGAGAGGTAAGCCTGGGAAATGGGTGAAGATGTGGGGCCCCTGGAACTCCTATCGTGGCGGGATTTGTACCCCGCCGCTGACGCCTGACTTGGCAGTGGCCCAGTCTCCCTAGTCTGCTTGTCACCTTGGTTCTGGGCATTGTGTCTATTTTGTTTCTGTCCCGGCCTGTCCCCCCCCCCCCCCCCCTATTCCTGTGGATCGGTAGGGTCCTCCCCAGGGGAGCTCATAATGCTGCTTTGACTTTTGCTGCCTTGTGGATTTGTTTGTGGTTTCTTATAAAAAATGGAACCGCCATTTGGGGGGTCCGGCCGGTGTGGCCGCCAACGCTTCCCTCGACTTCTGGGACCTTTATCACTTGCCGCTTGTGTTTAATGACTGTATTTTATGCTCTCACTGTTTGCTAGCGGCCGGCCTGAAGGTTGTAGGCCCATCTTTGTATATCTTTGCATTCTGTAATAAAGGTTTCAAAAAAAAAAAAAAAAAACAATAGTACAATATTTGAAAAAGAAGAAATTGACTCGGTGCAATGCACTGTGCATGCTTGGAGAGAACTTGGGAAACAGGAGCGGAAACTCCCGCTTTACGCCCCGAACATGCCACTACTGCACCATGCAGCCATGTCTGTGACAGCAGAGGCCGGTTCACTTAAACAACTCGGAGGGACAGGCCTCTGCCCTAAGGGTGATCTGTTTCCAGAAGGGAACTTCATAAGCATTTCTAAATTGAGGGAGGATGGGCATGACACCGCGATGATGACCTTTATATATGTCCGTCTGAGGGCGGCTGTGAGAACGCTATACCCCGGGTTCCCAGAGGAACCGCAGACGCTAGGCGCCCTGCAATTGATCTACACTACTCAGTCCAGAGTTAAACTAGTTGCACGTCTCTACCATGCTTCACAAATAGACGAGGTCACGGAGGCAGAAGGGCCCCTGGAAAAATGGAATGCTATCCTAGAGGAACCCCCGACACTGGCTGACTGGCACTCCTGTTGTGGTTTAACAGGGAAGTTGACAGCTAATGGTAACCTGAGGATTATTTCTGCATCAGATGTATTATACTCCAGTCCAACTACATAAATATTGTCTGCGAGACTCCGACAGCTGTGCCCGTTGCAGTGCGCCTGAGGCCGATTTTCAGCACCTAGCATGGGCGTGTCTGAAGGTATATGAATTTTGGGGGCAAGATACCCAGACCTTTACTGGTATGGTGGGAGAGCAGATAGAGTGTACAATGTCAATATTTGTACTGGGAAAGGTCGCGCACCTCAAGGCTACACACCAACGGCTAGTGGCGATTGCATTGTTGCTGGCGAAACGCAGACTATCAATTCATTGGGGGGGGTAGGCCTGCAGCGACTAAAAAGTGTTGGCTGCAAGACATGATATACTGTAGAGATCAACTCGTATGTTATGCGGAAGAGTTACCTAGCAGCTCTAAGCTGCGTGATATCTGGGGCCCGCTGACCACCTACTTGTTGCAATGCAATGATAACTCATAAATTGGACGATGTTATACACGCCATGCTACCGTATATGGATTCGACTACCATTTGTAATTTCACTGCCAACTGTATGTATTGTCTGTATGAGCTGTTGCTTCACCTGACTGTACTGTATCAATGTATGCATACGATGCTGATTTCGTGCTGTTACATTTTTGAAAACTTAAAAAAAAACTATTACACTCATCCAGCAACAGCCAACGTCGGTTCGAGAAGATCACGTCCAAGCCAAATTTTGAGGAAAACCAATTGTTATGTGTATACATTTTCTTTTAATTCATTTGCATGTAAATTTATATTACGTATTAAACCAGAAAATCCACTATGGATTGGGGCATAGGTTGGACACCACTGCTGCAGACTGTGTATGTATTCTTCTAATTGCTATTTTCCTCCACTACTATGCTAAAACCCAATCTCTTTGGGGTCTGTGTGTGCCCAGGCTATAGAGTTCAATTAGCAATGTCTCCTTAACGCTATTGTAAAGACATTTCTTTTCACTGACTGAAACCATGCAATACTGGACAAGGCGGTGACACAAAGTAATGTACACAATGCTGTGCCTCGTACCATTAAATAAGCAATGCAATTACTTTAAGATCCCCACACCTAGAGTCTGACTATACCTGAATGGAAGGGTATGGCATGGGAATAGTAACAGACCTACTAATATTGGGGCAGGTCATCTCTTGCTCAAGGGCAATGGGGTAAGTGTATTGGAAACAAACAAACTTGAAACACAATTCCAATGCCTACTGAGACGTCTGCACTAAAGCACAGCTTCTGCACCAAAACACAGATAGATCCTGTTTCCTTATCATCTGTTATTAAATGTGACATTGGAGAAAGGGATCCTTTCTAATATCAAGTTTTGTTTTGACAACCTTGCTCCATTCAAAATATATGATGTTGTTTCACATTACTGAAAGAGTACTGTTCAGTAGTGTATCAATAAGGAAACCGAAATGCAAGCATAAGCAACAGAAACGCAAAATAAAACCAAGAGATTAAGCTGCAGCAGATTTTTCTGGGATCGTGTTTTTTTTTAAACGCATCATACTGGGAATAAACTGTGTTAATGAACTGCCCTTTAACTAGAGCCCATGTAGTCTACGGGTGTCCATCGTTAGCATTAGAGGGTCGTAGCTTCTCAAGGTTCTTATGCTTAACCACGGACAAATGAAAATATTCTAATTAAAATTCAGATTCCCTGAAAATCTTACAGAGGACCAATGTTGTGAAAGGCTACTAAGCCCAATGCAAGATCATAAAAAGGCCTTTGGCTAGAAATGACACGCCACCGATATGTGACTTAGCCCTGCAGGATGTAGAAGCAGTGCGAGGCTAGTAAAATACAGGTCAATCTGCATCTTACAATATATCTTTTGGAAAAATACATCTTACCATAAACATCTAATCCCAGCGCATCCCAGGGCACTTCAGCCTTCGAATGCCTGATTTTGTTGGATGCGAGTTTGTTCTGCTCTGAAATCTGGCACACTTCACATACCTTTATCTGAAAAAAAGAACAATACATACATTTGGAGCGCAAATAATGAACACAAAAAAAGAAAAGCCTGTACCAGAAGCAGTTTAGCTATAAACACACACCATGAAGAAATGAAACCTAGGTAATTAACTCATAGGCAGTTGAATTACAAAGCTTTTTGTGTTAAATTTGTGCTACCAGATACTTCAAACCACTTGTTCACATGTAAATATAGGCAGAAATTGTTTAATGTCATCAATTTTTCCTGAAAGAATGCAGGATTCTGATTATATAGAACATGTTCCACCCAAAAGAGACAAGAGACATCAACAGGCAGTATTCAGAGGCACAGAAACAAAGACCGCCGACAGATGGAGTCATCTGATTTGCTGGTTAGCAAGACTTGCGACTGTGGAAATACGAGGACATACGAACATGATCTAGTTCCAAACTTACCACAGAGATCCACCTCTATCAGTACATGTCTGGCGGGGGCGGGAGAAAGGGACCAGAGACTGCAATAAGTCCTTGCTCATGCCCAAGGTTCATGTGGGCTCCTCACAATGTGCACTGTAGGCTCGTGTTTTGTGTAACTGCACTTCACTTACCTACCGACGCGACACCCCGTCCACCCTTGACCCCAGATTCCGCACACAGACCCCAACAGGCGGCAGACCACTGGGACACCTATGTGTGTCACAAGTAACGTTTGCCAGGCATTACAGTACACTGTAAGTATCGAGAAGTAAACGGACATGAGTCAATATTTTCCAAATGTGCTCCCTGACGCCAGAGATTTGACTCACGACTGAAACTATCACTGAGGTGGAAAACCGCTGCATTTACGTATCGAAGGTTACTGAGGGGCCAATAAGGTCCAAACAGACATGTACATTTGCATTAGAAAGGCGTTTCTACTAGTAGGGACACAGGAGTTATGTAACACGTTTCATAAAATAATTTTTGAAATATAAAAATAGTTCAGGTGCTCACAAAAAAGTGACAGCAAGCGTGATGTGGTGGGTGAAGGTGACTTGAAAAATACATCGCATTGACAACATGAGGCAGAGACACCCAAGAAACAATTTTCTAACAATACAGGGAATCTCTTGTTGTAGGGGGTCGACGGCGTTTCCATCTCACTGTGTAGAGATCATCAGGACATATGTGAGCAAGAAGAATTGAGATGACTGGTCAAGTAGGGTGACCAGATTCTCAAAACAAACAAGCATTTACAATGCAATGGTCTCGGCAATATTATAGGTAGAGCTATTGGTATTGCTCATTATTTTTTTATCATTTTTGTTTCCCTAAATAAATGGCATTGTCATTTCTATTGGCATTAGCTTTTTTTGGCATATGTGATACCTATTGCATTAGCAGAGAGAGAGTAAGGTAGTGAGATAGAGAGAGTGAGGTATTGAAATAGAGAGTGAGGTAGTGAGAGAGATTGAGGTAGATAGAGAGTGAGGTAGTGAGATAGAGAGAGTGAGGTAGTGAGGGAGAGGGATGTTGTGAGGTAGTGATATATAAGCATAGAGTGATGTTGTGATGTAGTGAGATAGAGAGAGAGGTAGTGAAAGAGAGAGTGAAAGTGAGTTAGTGAGATAGAAAGAGTGAGGTAGTGAGATAGAGAGTGATTGAGGTAGTGAGTGAGAGAGTGAAGTTGTGAGGTTGTGAGCTAGAGAGTGAGGTAGGGATGTTTTGAGAGAGAGAAGTTGTGAGATAGTGAGGTAGTGAGATAGAGTGGAGTAGTGAGGTAGAGAGAGTTATGTAGTGAGAGAGAGTGAGGTAGTGAAACAGTGATGCAGTGAGGGAGAGGGATGTTGTGAGGTAGTGAGATGTAAGCAGAGTGGTGTTGTGATGTAGTGAGATAGAGAGAGGTAGTGAAAGAGACAGTGAAAGTGAGTTAGTGAGATAGAAAGAGTGAGGTAGAGAGATAGAGAGTGAGTGATGTAGTGAGTTAGAGAGAGAGTGAAGTTGTGATATAGAGAGTGAGGTAGTGATCTTTTTAGAGAGAGAAGTAGTTGGAAGTGCATTTGCTCTGAGCTCATTCACGAATACAAATTAGTGTTACAGTACTTACATTTACTTTTTAATTGTGTTCTAAAGTGGAGAACATGGACTTCATTATATTTGTGCTGAAGAATCGTTTGTGAGAGGCAGATAAACTAGTCTGCTGACCTTTAGCAGAAATATGGCTGTCTTGTGTGTAAGACTAAACAAGTATTTTTCAGTCTCTCAACAAATGTTCCATATAAGCATAATGTAGCCAATCGCTGAGGTGCCTGTCATCATTTGGAAAAGATATGACTTTTAGATGCCAACTATTAATATAACATATTGTGCTTACCACGAATAAAGTGCAGTGGATAAATGGGACCCTTCGTTTGTGAGCTGAATAGCACGTTGGAATGGTTACTCGTTGCATGGCATGTGCTGTTGCATCAAAATCTGTATGAATTTACGTTTGTGATGCCTAATTTCAGTCTAAATAACATTACCATTGCCCCACCGCAAAAGGACACAGGACTGCTTGAGCCTGGTTGACATCACTCCATACTACACATACTTTATAAGTTATACTAGGCCACTACGTCTCAGAATTCTCCCTCAGCAGTGATTTTCCATAATGGTCAGTACTCTCAAACTTCAACATACAAGTAGACCCCTTGACTGTTGTATAACCGATCGGGATGGCTTAGAAGACTAAACGCATGTTCTTGAAAGATGTGCAGACCACAGATTTTAATGCACACAAGACTAACAAACGTCCATCTTTAAGGTTTGTAATCAGATTAGCATTAATATGGGTAATAGTAACATCTTTCATTTATACCACTTGAAAATGACAGGAGTATGAAATGAAGAGCTACATAAAAAAGTTATTTCATAAGACTGGCCTTATGCAGACACTATTTCATCCCAAACACGATAAGTGAACAGAGGAGTCAGAAACCATATGGCAATTGAGAAAGTGATGCGATAGCCTTGACACCACTTTATCAATTTATTAAATTTCAGGAGAATAATGTCTATTAATCTCCCCCTCTTTGTAATAGGCGTGTGTAGGGTTAGCAAATTATTAAATTCACAATCCAGTATCTTATATTTGGATTGAAGCTAAGTAAATGTTTTTAGGTACTGCCCATTGTAAAGGCAGAAAGAGATGCAAATTATTTATCTTTGTGTCCCAGAAGATTGTCTTCCCCACAATACCAAATATATTATTCCTCTTGTATAGTGTACTAAATTTGAATTAAGTTAATTTATTTAGTAGCTTAGGTCCAATCTCCTGTAAGAAAGCAATTGTATAAAGTACTATTGAACAGGCCCCTTTAGAGCTGCAGGACCTTGTGCTAAGGGCTAAATGGGTACTTGTGGAACAAAATTCAATTTCTGCCTCAAGCCACTCAGGTAATTGGTGGTTTAAATATAGGTCTATGAGTTGCTGGTCTAAATGTAAAAAATATAATACTTTTACAGTCCGGAAATTAATGCCTTCAAAAGTTTGTTGTGTTGTAATCGCAATTCTACTCCTCTATTCCATGCAGACTGCAGTCTATTAAAATATTATCTAAAATGTTGAAGGATGAGTCCGACAGCTAAAGTGGTACACTTGCAGTAGACAATTCACAATACATTCAAGTCATTAGAATGGATTCTCCGTTTCCCCACCAGGTATCAAGGTGGCCATTACACAGTGACCAAATCTTCTGTAGAGGTCTAGTCCTTGCAGGGAGAACAGTGGGCGAACCATATAGGATCACAGGGAGGTCACTTTAGGGTGCACACGAGTGCCCAGCTTTGCAAGGCGTTGGCAACATGGTACCAAAGAGACGCCAGGCAGCACAATATACACTATAATGGAAACGCAGAAGAAATACCAGTCGCAGTAGCCTCTCCAAAATGGTTCTAATAATTGAAGCGGGTTTAGCAGAGTGGAGAACGCGACTAAACATTTTTACATTTTTTTTTTTTTTTTTTTTTTTCTTTTTTTAAAAAAGAGCTCCCAGAGGTCTGCTTTAGGACGAATCAGAATGGCACGGTCGGACCACATGAAACCGCGAGTCTGAATGATAACGGAGCTTTTCAATGATGCGGAAAAAGGGAAAAAAAAAAAAAAAGAGAGAATCGAGTTTTCTCCAGACTGAACAGTTAACATTTTACAGACATTCTTAATCAGTGCAATCTACACAAATATGCGGAGAACTCCAGAGGTATGCACGCTGCCGATTGCCAACAAAGAAAAACACCGGAATAATATTTCAGTTTTGTTTTACAGCTCAAACCCCTTTCCGAGTCCCACAATTATCCAGGGAAAGAAAGATGCCGGGCATGCAAAAGCAGCCTGCTTTCTTCCTGTGCAATGATCACAAAACGAAGGAAACGGATTTGGGGGGCGCGGGTGGAGGCAGACCTAAAGAAAGGCGCATTGTTTGGTTCTGTCACATGGCCACAGCCTTGCTCCTCTTTAAAGCAGAAGAGATAGGCAAAAGAAAACAAGTCAGAGCAACACGCATCGCGCAAAAGTGAAACCGCAATGCAAAAGTAAACAGACGGCTCACTTTGCTAAAGCCGAATGGAAAGAGAAAAGCAAATCAATGACCGGTGGCAGACGAGACAAACAAACAAGGAAAATACCTTAGAAATAACGCACAACTGCAAAACAAGATCCTCACAGCCAGAGAACAATCGTCACAGCTAGAGAACAGCAAAACAATGGCGGCTGGAAGAATCGTATCTTTTTCGGATTCGGGGGCGTGTTCATGCTGTTTTAAAAGGGCGTGGCTAAAAAGTGGAAAGAACAGCAAGGAACACGCCCCCGAATCTGAAAAAGACGGAGCCTATTTGGAAGGACGGCTCTCTCCTCCAATGGCTGGCCTCCGTTTAGGAAGCCAGCCAATGGAGGAGAGGCAAAAAGAGAGGCGGGCTAAGGAGCCACTCTAGGAAACATTAAATCTCGACTTCCGGTTCTGCCTTCGGCAGACCGGTAGTCCTCGACCTAAAAACGGGGACAGGTCATAGACATAGAAGTAGGACTACGGTTTGCAGTAACAATCGACATAAAAGTAGGACTATTTGACAGCTGTCATAGACATAGAAAAAGGACTACAATTACAGCTCCCTCCACAGACCGAGATGAAGCATTACAGACAACAAATCCGCAGTCTTTTATTGGCAACCCTCTCCTTCACACAGCAGCATTAGTACTTTTTATTACATTTACACTTTTAAGGACTATAGCATATATTTGCCAAAAACCAATAAAACATCACAGGCTAGCAAACGCCAGATTTAATAGCTTTATCCATGCTCGTTTCTATAGCTGCACGTCAGTACCACATAAAGTATAACTCACCAATGTTGCTTAGTTGCACATGACAGAAAAGGATGGGAGGTAAACTGCGGAACGCTAAATTGCCAAATGGCAGCCATGGACCAATGTAAAAAAAAAAAAACACTTCTCTCCATGTATTACTGCCTTAGGGTCTTAAGGGTCGCAAAGGGTGGCCGACCACACAGTCCTCCCACATTTGCGTAGTCACTGCTGGGATGTCATGTTACCTTACTGGGGTATTTATAGTGCACTCTAGCCATTGGTATCATCTCATAGTGCAGTAGTGTGAAGACCTGAGCAAAAAGCTCGAGCAGCGCTGCTCGCCTCTCCCACAGGCGTAAACTCTGCTCCTTTAAGTCCTTTCCAGCTAAACAGTTTGCCGTGATCTGAAAGGTCAGTCAAAAGGTCAAGTCATAGCTTTGATATGGAGAACACAAAGCATGCATCAATTGGTTATGAATAAAAGATGCAATGAGCAATGCATTAATCCTTGCACGGTATGCATAAGGGCTACTGAAAAGTTTGTATGGCTATGAATACAAGCTACAGGATGAAGAAATATTGTTTTATCCAAAGTAGAAACTTTGGCTGGCACGATGACGTAGGTGGCGCTGCGTGTAAAATGTCTCTCTTCAAAGGATTTCCCTTCTTGCTACAACGCTCACCTCAGTGACGACACATGCCGTAAACAGTGCAAAGAGAGCATGCGCGCGCATGCTCAACCGGAACAATGAAAAACAGGGACATTTCTGTGTTTAACGGGGACACTGTTTGAAAACAGGGACATTTGAGTCACTTGGAGAAAAGTGTCGGGACACGGGGACACTTCCCCAAAAACGGGGACCGTCCTGGGAAAACGGGGACGTCTGGTCACCCTATGGTCAAGGCCAGTGATGTAAATTAATTAGGTACAGGCCAGCGAAGTAATGTGAGTGGGTGCCGGCACTGATTGCTTCATTGAGCCCAGGTCCTGAGACGGAGCGGCTGCCAGTCCTGGCAGCGCGAACCAATTAACTAGGCCACGTTCCCAAGTCTGATTGACCACTAAGCGATACCTTGAATCCCGGCAATTCCTCATTCCGATTGTCTGCATTCAGCTAACTTTCATTTTTGATCTACCTTCCCGGATGACTCGCACCAGTCTGCATGCCTCCTTGCCACTGCATGCCTCATTAGCGTAGCTATTAAGTGTTGACACGTGCCACAGCTTCGCATACTGCCGTGAATTAACCCCCTGGCTGGCAACTCCATATCTAACTCACACGCCACTCCAAGCGGTTAACACAATTTTATGGCAAGACCGGAGGCTCCTACTATGCTTTCTTTTCTTGCCTTTATTCAAATAGCAGCCAAGAAAAGGTACCAAAACTACAGTTCCCAGAAGGTCAAGCAAACAACCGGCCAATGGGAACACACTAAAACAAAACATCATAACCAATCAGGCAGTAGAAGTAGGTATAACGTCAAAACTGACTGCGAACAGTCCTCTTTTCTTGCTGCTCGCAGTCAGATAAGTGTCTTCCCTTTACTGCTCGTGCTTACTTTCTTTACTATGTGTATACCGGAGAGGTAGGACATTAGGCACAATCCTGAGTCCAAGCTACCCAGTAGAGGTTGAGAAGGAACAATGGCTTTCACAGTTTAGTAAAGGTTTTTTTAAATGTGGCCATTGTGGTATGTGCAAGCACGCAAAGGACAAAACGAAGCAATTTAAGTTTAATGGAGAATGAATCTATGATATTGTGTCCAATATCAACTGTAGCACGAAGTATGTTGTGTATGTGATTATGTGCAAGTGTAAGAAAATATATGTGGGTAGCACAATAAGGGCTCTTAAGGATAGGATTAGTGAACACTGGAGAGCTGTCAAGAACAATGATCAGAAGTATCCCATTGCAGAACATATGCATAACTGTATAGCGCAAGATTTGCATAAATCATTTCAATTCTTTGGCATAGAACATGTGAAGATGGAAGCGTGTGGAGGTAATAGAGAACTCACACTGCGGAGGCATGAGGCGAGGTGGATCATGCGCTTGAGGGCCGTGGAAGAGGGTCTTAATTATGACCGAGAGTTACAGTATTTCCTAGGTGAGTAGATGACGAGGCCTGTGATTAGGCTAGCGGTTCTGAGTGGAATGTCAGTAAGTGAGGGTAAGGTAGTATTAGTTGAGAATGGTCATATGAGATTTCGGTAATACCTTCCATTGCAATCTTCTTAACTGTAACAGGTTATATCAGATGTTTTATTAAGGTCTGAATGGTGCTGATATGGTGCACCCAAGGTTGAAGAACTGTGTATAGGAGTTATGGTACAGTGAGAGTGGATTAGTAATATTGGTGTGTAAGATTCATAATGAATGTGTGTAAGAGAATTGTAGTCCATGACTTTAGATGAATGCCAAACATATATGGCACTCATGTGGATTATTATTATTTTTGTGTAATGGATTATTATTCATTTATTGGGCGACAACATATCAATGTGCCGCCTTAGGTGGCTGGACTGCATTTACTTTTGTTTGTTTTTGACTTTATTTACTTGGAATTTTATTTGATATAAATGGTAGCTGTTACTACTTTGGTGGTTCATAGAGAAATAACGAATAGCGATTGCTGTAATTTAGTTTGCCTAATTGATGTGTAAAAATTAGACTCAACCATAATGGCGCCCGTCTTAGTATGTCGAGTGTAAGTCACTTCGTTCGTTTTTTATCCTGAACGAACGGGAGGTGAGAGAATTCTGTGGCTTTTCTTTGACGGGGACATATACATGTGATAGCGTGCGGGAGAATAAGTTTCATAGTTACACATAATTGTGGTGCAGGATCCAAACGGTTTTAGTTTAGTTGGGTCAGCAATACGATAGGACATATATTGGATTTAAATATTTCAGTGCATGACCTATCCAAAATGGCGCTGGTGAATTTTTCCTAACGTTAGTCACCTTGTTCGTTTCTATGATTTGTATAAACAAACGTGGGAACTGTGAACACGGTTGTGTTCCTGTATTCGGGGGCCACGGTGTTTCACAAGTAGGTGGGAGAGCATTCTTACTGCCGGTCTAAATTTGACTTTTACAATTAAGAATATAATAATGACTGGGATTAATTTGGCTATTTAATCCTATAGATCTCCGTACTCCAGGGATTTGTGGAGGATCTAAAGATTAATGTTCGTGATTAAGGACTAGAATTACTTTTGGATTGTGACTGCGGTTTATTTGAGAAACAAGACAAAGAATTCAGGTGAGAAGTAGTTATTAAGAGATAGGTAGAAAGGATATTGTATGACCTCTGAAGGGAACAATAGAGGACTAAGTTTACCTAGATTTTTGAATTATATTTTAGGTTAGCGCCAACAACTCGTTTTGGACATGATCAGCAGTTATTACTGAAGTTATCAAAACAGTATTTGAAGGTACGTTATTATGGTGTTAAATGTGGTGGTGAGTCCAGCCTTTGCCTCATGTGCTCCGCAGTGTGTAATGCGGTTTTACATGGTTGTTTCTTTATAGGTGAGAGATACAAGAATTAAGGTACAGATTATTTATTCAGGTTCTATTTATAGCATGTGCCGCACGTTTGGGAATGGTGCCATCACTGGAATTGTTCAATGCTCACATTTCTTATGTTGGCTATGTGGGTGTATTTAGATTATAATTGTTATTGTGATAATGTTGGGAACAAGTACAAAAACGTGTATAACACGGGATACGACAGGTGTGATATCACACAGCATGTTTATTTCCTTTTGCACTTGGAGGAATTGTGGGCTCATTTAAGAATGGAATAAGTAAGAGTTTGTACTCCAATTATATTATTTATCACTTCCAGCCCTGAGGAAGTCGGATGGGTTAATCCCTTATCGACGAAACGCGTTGGGGAGTGGAGGATTGTTTGCAAATTAAGAAATTGAAGATCCAACTTGGAAATAAAGAAGAAGAGAAGCCCACACAAATTGTTTTCTGTTTTGCTGTTATTATAAAGAGACTTTTATCAGTAATTTCACATGTGCTTCAACAAAAGAAATTACATGATTCAATCTTCGATTGTTTTTTGAGGGTATGGGGTGTTTAACCTCAAGTTGAATGCACCGTAGTGTAAAGTGTTGTTCGCACAGTCAGTGATTGTGTATTTTTGCAGGTAGCGCGTTTTTTTCCCTTGACACCCATTATTATTTTATAACTCCATATCTAACTCACACGCCACTCCAAGCGGTTAGCACTATTTTATGGCAAGACCGGAGGCTCCTACTATGCTTTCTTTTCTTGCCTTTATTCAAATAGCAGCCAAGAAAAGGTACCAAAACTACAGTTCCCAGAATGCCAAGCAAACAACCGGCCAATGGGAACACACTAAAACAAAACATCATAACCAATCAGGCAGTAGAAGTAGGTATAACGTCAAAACTGACTGCGAACAGTCCTCTTTTCTTGCTGCTCACAGTCAGATAAGTGTCTTCCCTTTATTGCTCCGTGATTACTTTCTTTACCATGTGTATAGTTTTAATGTGACCTGTATAATGCATTGTATGGTATGTCTATTACTGTTGTGACATTAACGCTTACCTTATCGTGTTCTCAGCGGTTTTTGCCCCGCTAGCTCGCTCGTGCGCGTTGACTGCTGTGTCTAACACGTGGCGTGGCAGCTGCTTTAGCGCCTGACTGACGTTTAACCGTTCTTTTCCCCTTGTTGCGGCACGTGTCTGTGTTTCAGCGATGCTTCCTTTCTGGTGCCTTACGGAGCCCTTGCTGCGCTTCCGAACCCTTGCTGCGCTTCCGACTCTCCACACGCGTCTGCGTTTCAGCGACGCTTCTGTTCTGGTGTCTCACGGAGCAGAGTTTGATCCCTTCAGCGCCGCCTCTGGGGGAGTGTTCTTCCAGTTGGTTACCGCCCTATTTCAACGCTGCATTTCCCATTCCTCTGGCATTAACCCTTTCCTCTCCGTGTGGAGCACACATTATCTAACTATGGAACTTGATAGCTCCCCTGCTTCTGACCTGCACAATGAGGAAGGCGAAGCCTTCAAAAGTGATTTGAATGCTTTTATTAATAGCTCAGTGGAGAATGCTGTGGAAGCATCTATGAAACGTTTCTCTAAAGGCATGGAAAATTCAATGCTGAGTCTGTTGTCCAAAGCCTTGGCCCATTCTGCGGGGGATAGCAGAAAAAGGAAATTGGTACCCTCTGTGTCTTCCAATGTCCCCAAAAATGCGTCACGCTTGATTGGCGAACCATCTTCGCACCAGAATGTGGACTCCGTTCCTCCCAGGCCTCCTTCTAAGGAGGGGTTGTCGTCTTCTGACCGTAAAAGAAAACTAAAGTCCAAACACGTTGAGGTACCTAAAAAACTGGTTATATCAACCATTATGGACACAGACGATGATATGAAGGACGCAGATGATGATTTATTTGACGTATTTGATGTTTCTGACCCTCCTTCCCCCCTCTAAGAAACTCAAATCTGACTCCTTTGCTTTTACGCCAGTATAAGACTCGGAGGGTCCCCCCATGTTCGATCCTTTCACTATTCGTCACCCTAACTCCACAGAGTGATTCCCGGCCTCTCATGTTGGCGATTAAATCTCAGCCAGACTTCGGCTTCCCCTTGACAAGTCAGCCCAATCTAAGTTAAAATCCGAATGTCCTAAATCTTCTTTACCTTCCAACATTACCGTGGCCCCTTCCATTGACCAACCTCTTCTTACTTTTTTCTCAAATTTGGCAAAGACCCTCGCAAAGGGGTGGATAAGGCTTGGTCCACCTGCCAGGACAAGCTTTTGAATATTGTAGGTCCTATGGCTCGCATTTTTGATTTCGCAGAAGCTGCTCGCTTGGAAGGACATGATTTGAATGCGGAAGATATTTCCTTGTGGATCCAAAAAGCATTCTGTCTGCAGGGCAATGCCAATGCAGCTATCACTCATGAGTGCCGTAAAGGTCTTCTTATCAAGCTTGATCCGAAGCTGGCCAACCTGGCTCCTCTAGGTCCCGGCATTAAGGTCGATGGTCTCTTGTTTGGAGATTCCCTGGTCAAAGACCTCAGTAAATTTGTCACTACCTTCGCCTCTTTGGATAAGGCTCAACTATCTATTAAAAAAGTTTTTTCCCCTCGGGTTTTTGGGCGGGCCGGCAGAGGCAGGAGTTGCTCTTCCGTCCGCTCCTATCCAAATCAAGGCTCCAGAGGTTCCTTCAACACAGGCTACCAGGAGTACAAGCCTCAATTCTATCCACGAGGCCGTGGTTACAGAGGTCATGGACAGAAAAATTTCCGGCACAACAACAGCAACCAACAAGGTAGGTCTTCCCCCAGTAGGGGGTCGTCTAAAACTCTTCATCCAAAAATGGCGCACTATCACCGCAGACCCCTGGGTTCTAAACTCAGTCCAAGGTTATCTTCTAGAGTTCTACGCACCACCTTCCCAAACTAGTTTTCCGCCTCCTCTAGTCTTTTCGGCAGACATGTCACACCTCATTTCTCTGGAGATTCAAAACCTTCTCCAAAAACAGGCCATTCTCATCATTTACGAATATCATGAAACCAGTGGTGTCTTACCTACGATTCCTCGGGATCAGACTGATCATTTACCTAGACGACATTCTGCTCATGAACACCGACAAACAGTATCTCTTGTCAGACTTGAATACCACCCGATCTCTTCTTCTAGATCTGGATTTTCTTCTCAATACAGAAAAGTCTATGCTCATTCCATCCCAATCCATCGAATTTCTGGGTTTTCTCGTGGACTCTTACACGGCGTCTCTTCTGCTTTCACAATCAAAGTCTCGACCATAAAGTCATAAATTTCTCACGTTCTTCTAACCTCTCTGATCTCCCTCAGATCGCTTGTTCGGATCGTCGGTCTCCTCTCTGCTTCCATCCAGGCTATCTTTCCAGGGCCTCTTCATTATCGAGCCCTTCAACGTCTAAAGATTCGGCACCTCCGCCAAGGTCTAGCTTATTCCGATCTCATCACTTTGAATCAAGAGTCTCGTATCAAGCTCCAATGGTGGATCGACCATTTAGATGCTTGGAACGGGCCGACTATCTTCGCTTCGGCCCCAGATCTTGTATTAGAATCCGATGCAAGCCTATCGGGTTGGGGCCCCCGTTGTGGTCCAATATTGACTTGCGGTACATGGTCTCACGATGAGTCGAAATTGTACATCAATTGTTTAGAGATGCTGGCAGGCTCCTTTTTCAATCCAAAGCCTCACGAAAAACAGAGTTTGCTGCTCCATTCTCCTTCGCATGGACAATGTTTCTGCGGTCCGTTACATAAACCATCTAGGTGGCACCAAGTCCAAACCCCTAGCAGAACTGGCAAAGAGTCTTTGGGAGTATTGCCTATTAAACAAACTTTCTCTCAAAGCAGAGTATCTTCCTGGAGAGCTCAACTCTATAGCAGATTGGCATTCTCGCTACCTTCGCGACTCCAGCGATTGGAAGCTTCTTCCATCCGTTTTCAGATCTCTTTCTCAAAAATGGGAACCTTTTCATTTCGATCTTTTTGCTTCTCGCCTCAACGCCCAATTGCCTCGCTTCTTCAGTTGGCGGCCGGACCCCCTGGCATTAGCGACGGGTGCGTTTCTCCAAGACTGGTCCCTTCATCTCACTTACGCTTTTCCTCCTTTCCTCATGATCAACAGTGTACTTTCTCAGGTTCGCCGCCAATCGACCTCTCTGGTCATAGTAGTACCTTTTTGGCAATCGCAAAAAAGGTTCCCATCTCTTCTGGAGAGGACGGTAGAATTTCCGGTTCTACTCCCCGTCTTCAACGATCTGCTTCTGAACCCCTCGGGTCTTCCTCACAGTCTCGTCCTGGACAACTCCTTGATCCTGTCCGCTTGGAAAGTCTCCAGCCTGTCCCTCCTGACCTCCTCATTTCACAAGAAGATTCTGTCTTTATCAGCAAAGCCTGGGCCCCAGGTACCTCCAAAGCCTACAAGTCTGCTTGTTCTTTATGGTCAAGCTGGTGCCTGGAAAGACATATCGATCCCTTTTCAGCCCCTCTAAACTTTGTGGTCAATTTCTTGGCTTCTGAAGCCAGAGCAGGTAAGTCCCATAGAACGGTCAACTTGTATAGATCAGCCATTTCCCTTAATCACTGTCCTATCGATGGCAAGCCTGTCTGGGTTCATCCTCTCATTTGCCGCCTTCTACAAGGAGTTCGATTTTCCAAACCTCCGTTGGCTAAGTATTCTAATTTATGGGATGTTAATTTGGTTCTTAAGTTATTTTCTGATTGGCCAGACAACTCCGCCCTTTCTCTGATAATGCTCTCTGCTAAGCTTACCATGTTACTTTGTCTTGTTTCAATCAAACGGGTTTCAGATGTTAAGGCACTGTATGTTTCCTCTCGCCAGTTCTCCCCTACTGGAGTTTTGTTTCAAGTTAATAAACATACTAAGACGAATCTGAACTCTGTTATTTATCCTTATTTCCCTTCCCATCCTAAACTATGTGTAGGTCAATGCCTCAAGGTATATGAACAAAGAACCGTTGATCTCAGAACGTCCTCTCATTCCCAACTTCTCATTTCCTTTCGCAAGCCCCACCTTCCCGTTTCTTCTGCTGCATTGGCCCGTTGGGTTCGTTGGGTCATGTCCCTTGCGGGCATTGACGTCTCGGTTTTTGGGGCCCATTCCACCAGGGGAGCCATGGCATCCAAAGCTTTTTGGGCAGGTTCTCATCTGGAGGACATTCTGAGATCCGCGGATTGGTCTAATGATAATGTATTCCGTATGTTTTATTGCAAACCAGTGGTCTCTCCTGTTTCTTTGGTTGTTGATATGCTTTGAACAAGCATAATAGAAGCCTCCGGTCTGGCCATAAAATGTAGATTTTCCTAATACATTATGACGGACAGTCTTAATTTTATTAAAGACACAGAGGCGAGTATTATCCCGCCTCAACACTTCTAATTTGTGTTCTTTCTCCCTCCCTATAGCGAATCCAGCGTTGCCTCCTGCATCTTCGTGATGGAATTCATTATCCGCAAGTGTGCTTTGCACCTCTTCATGACGTCTCTTCTTCCGGTTTGGCTTCCTCCAATGTGACTCCTGCGGTTCGACTATCCTGGTTGGATTTTGGTCAAGAGATTTGTTCCTGGACTTTGGCTCTTTGCATTGTGTTATTTATTGTTTCTTTATTTACTGACTCTATCTGATCTGCTTGTCAGCAAAAAGAAGACTGTTCGCAGTCAGTTATGATGTTATACCTACTTCTACTGCCCGATTGGTTATGATGTTTTGTTTTAGTGTGTTCCCATTGGCCGGTTGTTTGCTTGGCCTTCTGGGAACTGTAGTTTTGGTACCTTTTCTTGGCTGCTATTTGAATAAAGGCATGAAAAGAAAGCATAATACTTGCCTCTGTGTCTTTAATAAAATTAAGACTTTCCGACATAATCTATTAGGAAAATCTACATTGATTTACAATCACTGGCCTTGACCAGTCATCTCAATTCTTCTTGCTCACAAATGTCCTGATGATGATCTCTACTCAGTGAGATCAAAACGCCGTCGACCCCCTACAACAAGAGATTCCCTGTATTGTTAGAAAATTGTTTCTTGGGTTTCTCTGCCTTATGTTGTCAATGCGATGTATTTTTTAAGTCACCTTCACCCACCACATCACGCTTGCTGTCACTTTTTTGTGAGCACCTGAACTATTTTTATATTTAAAAAAATATTTAATAAAACGTGTTACATAACTCCTTTGTGTCCCTACTAGTAATTGGCGTACTGTTCCTTCTGGTATTAGTAACCCCATATGCCTACTTAACTACAGGCATACTGTTTAACGCCTTTCTAATGCAAATGTACATGTCTTTTTGTACCTTATTGGCCACATAGTAACCTTTGTTTTCTTAAACATATTACTTACCCCTGGTTCTAGTGTTGGGGTCCCCTTGTCTTTCTTACAACGCATTTAGGTATCGGGCATACACACTGCATATTAGGCAAGGGAGCACTGTAACTTTTTATTTAGGAAGGGGAACAGCGAACTGGAAAATATCTGGAACTCTGGGTGATGCGGTCTTGGTCGCTGCTGGGACCGTTCGCACTGGCAAAGATGGCAGCTATCCCTCACTGCTACTGTAGGGATCTAGGTTTCACCACACCAGGACTGCATTTAAGCAACTGAACAGTATTCCAACTCTTTCTGTGTAGGGAAGAAAGAGAGTCCCATTTGTTTTTAATCTTACCTATAGTTCCCATTAATAAAGGCAATTTACCCGGGAACAAAAGGTATTTTTAATTCACTGATCCGGATACCTCCCTTATCCAGTCGTTTTTTTTAATCTATGAACTCCTTTTTGCTCGAATGCGATGTTTATAATGGAAAGTATTTGCTATAACATTTGTATTGGTATGAAAATCAATAAAAATATGTTATAAAAAAAAACCTCCCTTCTGCGCGGTGTCCGACAGGCGGTAGAGTCCGTCCTGGTGGTACTAACCTACCAGGGTGGGGAGAGGTTGCAGATGATGAAGCATGACGCAATTTTGTGTGAGAGGCTTCCTCTTTCATAAGGATGACCTCCCCTTTCCCCTTGCACTCGCACAGGAATTCTATGAATGTCCGACTTGGACTTCTGTATATCTGGCTTAGGTTAGTAACACTGGTTACTGTATTCTCCCTACAGCTACCGTACCTATTGGGCTTGGTTGCGTTTCAATAGATGGGCGTACGGAGCTTACCTCCTGCTCTCCCTTATGTGTTAAGAGTCAAAACAACATACACACAACTCTTATTTGCTTAGGCTGCACCTTACATACATACCAGCTTTCGCTTACCATCCAGCTATTGCTATTTCTTGCCAAGAATTTTTCTTTAATGGCAAACCCAGCCATTTCATAAACCCTTATCTTCTCTGCCTTATGGTGCTTCCTCTTCAATGTATCTGTTGCTTGGTGTGTCTAACATGATCCTGGTTGCTCCAGTAATCGACTATCTGAATCGCTTAAATGACAGGTTTAACAAGACAATCTATTATGTAACATGCTAATTCATCACCAAAGCAATGTCTTGGCACAATAATCGATGCTTATTCAGAACCCACACTGGAAGGATACAATGCTAGGCTGACTTGCACTAACTTGCATCTATAAGCACCCAGTTAACATAGGTCCCTGTCACTTTGGCTGGGTTGCGTTCTGTCATATGTGTCTTCTGGTCCGATGTTTTCATCACATGACTTTGATTTCCTTATTACTGAGATTACTGTAACACTAACTCTCAGGGTTTTCATCCCCCAACATGTTCGCAAATAATGAAAGCCCGAATAATATTGGTGAGGTTTAATATTCGTCCCAATAGGTTTCAAGGCAAATTGGAGGATCTTTAAGCAATTGTACTTTTTTTTTTTAAATCTTTTTATTTTAACAATGCTCATAAGACCATACTATACAATTCTATGTACAAATAGCACATTAGGGAACAATACAGACATCATCCGGGAGTTACACATCAGGGAATCACAAATGTCTTTCATCAATACAATTTGATTATTCCTCCACAAGGGCACCTGCCTCTCTGTATTTGCGCTATGGCGCCCATATTTTCTTCAATTTGTTCGTGCACCCCCCGCTTTTATATACCGTTTCTTCCGCTCTTTGACACCAGTCTAGGTCCCGCTGCCAATCTTCCCATAAAGGGGGCGCCTGCATCCCCCAGGCCATAGGAATATTCCGTTTCGCTACCCCCGCCGCCACGGTCAGCCATAGCTCAACATACCTCGACCAGTCACTGTCCCCTTTGATCAGCAGGAGAAGCCACTTTGGGTCCATCGGGACTGGCACTCCCGCTACCCTGGACATAGTGTCCGTAACTTTTACCCAGAATGTTCTGATCACCGGACACTCCCAAATGATATGAAAGAAGGAGCCCTGTTGTTGACAGCCCCGCACACAGAGCGCCGACAGACACCTTCCCCATGTATAAAGGTGGGTACGAGGATAGTATGTGCGATGGAGAACCTTCAACTGTACGAGCCGAAACCTAGATCGGATAGCAATTTCCCTGTGCCCCTAGAGCGCATCCTGGCAGTCCTCCTCAACGAGGCTCCCAAGGTCCTGAACCCAGGCCGCTCTGAGACTGACCAAGGTATCTGGTATATTATTTATCAATTTCCGGTAGATGGTGGATGTGGGTTTCTCCTCGATAGGATCAAGTAACAAACGATCTTCCATCGGGGATACTCCGGGACCACTGTGCCACTAGGTATGTGGGAGCGGAGAGCATGCTGGAGGCGCACATATTGGTATCTCTGTGAGGTATGTAAACTCTACTCCTTCTGGAGATACTCGAAAGAGCGTATGGCTTCTCCCTTCCAGACGTCCCCCAGATAATCAGTGCTTATTTGCGGCCAAACCTTAAACCCCGTTAACGTCGCCACTTCCCTCAACAGGTCCCCCTACCAAAGTGGAGTTTTCCCGGTGAGCTTGTCAGCCCAGCCCAGGAGCCGATTTGCCTCCTGTCAGCAGTGGACGACTACCCTTGTATGGTATGGCCACATCTTCTGGGGTCTACGGGCATACAGGAGAGTTTCACAAGTGCCCCGTTGCACAACCATTCTGTCCACCCTGTAGGCAGGTTTGTTCCGGTCAGCGTACAACCAGTCATTAACTGCCTGCAATTGTGCCGCCCAATAGTATAATTTGACATCCGGCACTGCCAACCCTCCGTCGTACACCCCCCTGTGCAATTTGTGTAGCGCTATCCTAGGGGACCGTCCATCCCATGACAAGGTTCGCACAGCCTGATAGATCCTTTTGAATACACTTGCGGGTATCAGATAGAGGGTGATCTGCAGGATATACAGTAGCCTCGGCAGTGTGAGCATCTTAAACATGGCCGCCCTTCCCATAAGAGAGAGCGGGAGAGTGTGCCAGTGGGCCACGTCTGCCTGCAGGCGAGTCAGTTGGGGCTCGAGATCCCTCTGGAAGAACTCCTGTCTGTTACGAGTTATGCACACTCCTAAATACTTAAATCCTTCCAGGACCACCAGTGCAGAGCACCTAGACGGAACTCGAGGGGGAGAACCCGACAAAGGGAAGATCATGGACTTTGACCAGTTGATGCTACCAAACAACTCAAAACGGTGAACCACTTGGGCAATCAAGTGATATGGCCTTGCCAGATACAGAATGATGTCGGCGTATACAGATATACGCTCTTTCCATTCTTCCGTTGTCGCTAGACCCCAAATCGAAGGGTCCCTCCTGATCCAATGAGCCAAAGGCTCCAGCGCCAGGGCAAACGGGAGAGGGGACAGAGGGCATCCCTGCCTTGTCCCCCTCCGTAAGGAAAAGGCCCTAGATACCGCCCCATTAACCCGCACCCGAACCGACTGCCTCTCATATAGGAGCCGTACCCAGCTGCAGAAGGTCGGCCCAAAGCACAACCGCCGAAGTACCATAAATAAATAGGGCCATTCTATGCGGTCAAAGGCCATTGACGCGTCCAGCGCCATCAATGCCGTCTGAGTGTCTCCCACATCCTCAGTCATATACAACACCCCAACGGTTATGACGAGTACTTCTGTGGGGCATAAAGCCAGATTGATCCACATGGACCAATTCTGTTACCACTGATAGTACCCGATCCGCCAGGACCCTGGCAAGAGCCTTCGCCTCCACATTAAGCAAAGAGATCGGCCAGTATGAGGCACATTGGTCCGTCGGTTTCCCAGCCTTGTGTATCACCACGATCATGGCCTCTCTCTGGTCAGGGGGCAAGTGCCCACGCTCTCGCACCTCCTTGAGCATCTCGAGCATGGGGGCTGTCACAACCGAGGCCTGCCTTTCATAAATTTCGATTGGAAGCCCATTCGGACTAGTGGCCTTGCCCGACTGCAAGGAGTTGAGCGCCTTTCCTATCTCCTCTACCGTGACATCCTCCTCTAGTCGTTTGCTCATCTCCTCAGTCAAAGTGGGGAGCGCAAAGTCCCTCAAGAAGTCCTCACAATCCTCTTCAGTTCTAGTGCATACAGGTGAGTACACCCTCTCAAAGTGAGCCGCAAAGGCCTCTGCTATATCTGTGCTGGACGAGCATAATTTGCCCGCTCCATCCCATACCGCCGCTACCCACGATCGATTTCTGTCTCGGCGTTCCAACCACGCCAATAACTTCAGCGCCTTATCGCCTACGTCGTATAGTCGGTGTTGAGTGGCCAACGCATATGCTCGAGCCTCGTTCTCTGTCAATGCCCTGAGGTCCCTCTGTTTCAGCTTAAGCCTGTGGCACGTGTCCACTGAAGGGGTTACAGCCGCGTCCCCCTCTAGCTGATGAACCTCACTCTCCAGGAGCCGAATCTGGAGGGACTCCTCTTTCTTTTTCGCCCCAATAAGTGACTGAGCCAATCCCCTCAGCACCGTCTTGTATGCTTCCCATAAGATAATCTGGGAGTCCACGGACCCCTGATTCTCCTCAAAATACAGCTCAGATCCTTCTCTGAGCCTATCACCAATTTCAGGGTCTCAAAGGCGCCAAGGGTCTATTCTCGGAAAAAACGCTCTGTTTACGACAGGGCCCCTGAGGGTGGTACAAACAGGGGAATGATCCGAGATCCCCCTAGCCAGGTGAGAAGTAGTGCCAAAGTCCCCCATCTGGTCCGATGGCGTAAAGAAATGGTCAATCCTGGAGAAGGACCCATGCCGTCCCGAGTGAAATGTGTATTGTCTAAGTGTGGGGTTCTGTGCCCGCCACAGGTCCCCCACTCCCATGGCAGTGACAAAGTCCGATAGGCCCCTCTCTCCCTTCCTACCTGCGGGGGCATTGGACCGGTCTATCTCTGGGCACATAACCGCATTAGTGTCATCAACCAGAAGTAGCGTTCCTTCAGGGAGGTTTGTCAGAAACGTGCTCTGTTTGGGAAAGCACCCAGAATGGAGGCCAGGGTTATATAGCACTATCAGAACACCAATGTGCGTCCTTCCCATCCACCCACCACTGCAGCGAAACAACCCGCCTCATCCACCCAAGTGTCCGAAATAACAAAAGGTAGGGTATTACGTACTAATATATCCACCCCACGTGACCCAGATGTGAACCCCGAGTGCATGACCATTTTGTAGCCGAATCGATCGAGGGCCTTACATTTATTCCCCTTCAGATGCGATTCTTGAAGAAGGACCACATCCGGGCAGTGTCTCTGCAATTGTACATTTTTGATGATAAGAACTGGGATATGATTTTCCATTTAATTGCCTGAGAATTCAATGAAACGCATGAATCATGAGGCATTTGTTTATCGGACTCAAACGTTTACTGTAAATCAACTCACGGTTTAAAAAAATGGTTATACTGTGATCTGGGAGTAGCTAATAATAGCCTTTATCCGAAAAGCCCAAGTTTTGCACTTTTTAGGACTACCAACTGGTCTACCTTGATAGATTATATATCTGTGAAAGTTGACGAGTGGGGTCTTCTGAATTCATTTAAAGGAGAACATTGATAAGAAAGTGATTTTGACATCTTGATTTAATATTTAATGGCTCATCAATTATGTTCATCACAATGAATTAATTCAAAGAAAGATGTGGTAGTCTGGTGGTAGGGATGTCGATTTTTATAACATATCTAGTTATCCAGAGAATGAGATACTTCAGAAACCTACTTGTCCTGTAAATAATATCCTCTTGTCCCTTTTGGTCCATGCACTGAGACAAACACGATTTTCATTATAATAGGCCTCTGATAATATATATCCTTTCTGATTATACCAGGGTTCATTTTACATCAGGGTTTGAATTATAGAAGTTCTCTCATTTTCCCACCTTTCTGCAATGCTACATAAGAACCTGGAAGTAGGTGGTTAATGTTTAAGGGTATGCATCAACTCCTCTCTAATCTCTTGCCCACAAAGGAAAACAACTGCTCGAAAATCAAGTTCTACTCTAAGAACTTTTAGAAAAATATACCTGTTTATTTTTGGTGACAACAGGAAAAAAAAGAGTATTGGAGCTCCCGATCGACATCAGACGCGCCCCCTCCCTGAACATCTTCAGGAAGACACTAAAGACCTGGCTCTTCGACTGATCGGAGCTGCTTATCTCCCCCACTCCCAGCGTCTAGAGACCCTCACGGTTGAGTAGCGCACTTACAATCCCCTGATTGATTGATTGATTGGACACAACTCCTTAATAGAGAAATATATAGGATTCAATCACAACTGCAGAATGACTAACAATGATTTGCTAACGGTCATTTAGATATGTGGTGTGCAGTCTGAAGTATTGTCAGTGTACCTGTACTGGAGTCTGAATATAAAAAAAAATGCTGCATTTCTATGTAGAAATGAATCAGAGAGTTAGGAGACAGTGCAGTGCAGAGACGCAAGGGTAGCAGTTACTGGCGCCATTAAACAACAAAATAGAACATGGATCCAAGCATCCAGAAAAGCGTATACAAATGCCATTATGGTATCAAAAAGAGAGTGAGAAGTAGGTGAGTTTGCTGAATGCAGTCACCAGAAAAGCTTATTGTTCATTTGGGTATAGAGTCTCCACAGGTAGTGGTGAAGGTTTCAGCCCCATCGAAAACTATATCACGATGTCTGAATGGGTCACTAATTTTTCAAACCTTTATGCTATCCCATGGGTACCCAATGACAGGAAAACCGGAAAGAACAGTTCCTCCTAAAGGCCAGGATAGTTAGAATCACTACCAGCCTGCTGTTATTTGGTCACGAAAGGGAAATCTAAATTTCAGATCTTGTTGCCCTCACACACCGGGTAGGGTGTCATGCTTCATCATCGGGCGCTCCTCGTCGGACCGGCGCTGCAATGTCCGACGGGCCTGGTGGCATCTTTTGCGGAGATCTTTTGATCTGAGAACGCCGTTTTATGATGAATGTGAGTGGAAATGTAGAAGTCAGTGATTCCTGATTCGTGTGGGGACTAGAAAAACTAAAATAGGCCCTGGCCCCTAAATGATTTTAATTGGTTTTGTGTGGGGCTGGGAGTAGATAAAACCAGGGAGGCTACTATATTGATTCTAGGTATCAGGGTAGCCTATAGTTGACAACGGTCAACATGTTTCGTGTCTTCTCTGCTCAAAATCGAGTGACACTTCTTCAGGACCGTGGATAGACCTACAAGTGAAAATACCTCGGATATAATAAACGGGTAAACAGATCTATCACAACTAATAAAGAGTCCCTAATTCAGGGTCTTGGAATATCGCCTCAAAATAGAGGGGTAGGAGGCTTCATAGGTGAAGGAGGAGCGACCGGACCACTGGAGCGGTGCCACAACAGAAGTAGTGGGCATGCCTCACTCGACAAACGCGTAATCTCCTCACCCAATGACAGACCTGCAGGACACACTATAGAGTAAGTTGGTTGTATGATGGATTCTCGCATGCATTTACAACGTGTCAGTTAAAATGCGGTATTGTTACCACACATATGCCTTTACCACGCATGTCTTCACAACAATATGCCTTTACCACGCATGCCTTTACAATGAATTTTGTTGTAAAGGGATGATTGGTAAAGGCATATACTTGGTAAAGGTTACGTGTGGTAATGGTACCCGCTTTGTAACCGGTGGCACCTACCGCTGCCCCTCCTACAGCCTGAGCCCTATACACCACTGATCCCCTCTCCCTAGCCCTGAAAAACACCTTGCCCCCAGCCATGAAATCTTTAACCGGCCTGCCAGCCTTAAAACACCCCAGCCTCCCCACCCGGAGCCCTAAAACCCGGCCCCAGCTCTGAAAACCATCCGACCCCAGCTCTGAGCCCTAAAACTCCCAGCTCAAAAAACACCACCGCCCTGAGCCCACAAACCCAGCCCCCGGCACTGAAAACTACCCCAACCCTAGCCCTGACCAGAAAACTTACATCTGCCCCGAGCCCTAAATCCCGGCCCTGAAAACCACTCACCAACCCACGACCTGATCCCTTTGACGTACCACGTTTTTTTTTTTTTACCTCAAACACCTCCCACCCCCTGCCCATTTGCTTCAAGTCTAGAGCACTGACTACCGTTACCACGCATTTGCCTCTACCGCAAATCATTGTAAAGACGTGTGGTGCATATGTGTAGGAAAGGCAAGCACAGTAACGCTTGCGTTGTAATGGCATGTGTGGTTAAGACTGCAATGCAGATGTTGTTTCCCGAGTAAGTTTACCTGCAGTAGCAGGAGTTCAATTGGAGGATACAAGCATCACTCCAGAGGAGATCAGCCAGGCCATCAGTGAAATCATAACTAATAAAGTACCAGGGCTTGATAAAGTATCAGAAAATCTATTCTTAGACAGGATATATGTTTGGAGTCCCTACTGTGCATTAATTTCCAATTCTTTATTGAATGGGGCCCCCACCCCTAACCTGGGCTGGGGCTGAAATAATTTCTGTCTTTAAACAAGCATTGGCATAGCAAATAGGTCTCGCCTTTGGGACCTTGTAAGTGTTTAGTCAGAACTATTGGCTATGTTGTAGAGCATTGTGGCTGCTATGGTTCATGTTGAAAAATTATAATAAAAAAGTGTTATAAGCATTTTAGTTAGCTTTATCCAAACCAAGAAGACATGATATACAACTGAACGACCCGATTAAAAAAGAATGTGTTCTAGTTTTTTTGTACTTGCACGGCTGGCAACTTCTTCCTATCTGTTCTCATGCTTGTTTGTTATACATTTTTTTGTTTTGGGGGGGGGGGGGGGTTGGAAAGCAGTACCTGAATTACAACACAAGCAGCGGAAGGACACTAGGGAAGAACCAACAGATGCCAGATTCCGAGGGCGGACTGATGTGGTGCTGAGGTGGTGGTGTGCTGGTGCAGAGGTGGTGGTGTGCTGGTGCAGAGGTGATGCTTAGGTGTTGCTGAGTGATACTGAGCTGATGCTGAGGTAGTGATGCCTCACTGGTGATGAGGTGGTGATGCCTCACTGGTGCTCAGGTGGTGCTGAGCTGGTGCCCAGGTGATGCTGAGTTGGTGCTGTGCTGAGGTGATGCGCTGATGCTGAGGTGGTGCTGCGCTGATGCTGGAATGGTGCTGCGTTGGTGCTGAATTGCTGCATTGGTGCGGCTACGCTGGTGGTGCACTGATGAGGAGGTGCTGCTGTGCTGAGGCTGAGATGGTGCTGTGGTGGTGCTGAGGTGGTGCTGTGAGTAGAAGTTCTGTGGTTAGTTAAGAGCTGGCGAGGAGAGCTACTTAAGATAGTATTCTGGTGGTGTTTTTCGCTGCAGTGATGTCACTGACTATGTCATGAGTTATGTAATATGTGAGGTCATAAGCAGTGCATTGCGGGAGCGTAAGTTATAGTTAGGTCAGGTAACTAAAACTGCTGAATTTCAATGGTTTTGTATGAGTGAATTCTGAACCCAACTAAAATGTCCCTGTAACCTTGGCTTTTCCAGTACATTTCGAAGGGGTTTTTAATTCTATTTCCTACGTATAACGTTCCTATAATCTTTGTTTTTTTCAATGAATTTCTATGTTTTTTTAATGTTATTTCTTAACTACAATGTTCCTGTAACCTTTGGTTGTTTAAGTGAATTTCTAAGGTTTCTTACAATTTATTTGCCAACTGTAACCTGTAACCATTGAGAGTGAGTGTGTGAGTTAGTGTAATAGTATCTCAGTGGGTGTGTGAGTGAGTGTGCAAGTGTCTCAATGGGTGTGTGAGTGTCTCTGAGTGGCCTCTATTTTTCCCTCTTCTGCTCTGTTTTGCCTTTCCTGCTCAATTTTCTGCCCTCAGTTTTGCCTTTTCTGCTAATTTTTATGCCCTCTTCAGCTGTTTTGCCTTTTCTAATCATTTTTAAGCCCTCTGTTTTGCCTTTTTCCGCTCATTATTCTGGCCTCCTCCTTAATTTCAATAAAGCCTCAGGGAGGCCGCGCTTCAGTTTGTTGTAAAAATATTTGCCACAAATTCACAAATCTGTCACAATTTTATACGCAAACATTTTCTTTTTTAAAAAAAATGATTTTTAGCCCTGGCATGGTCCCTCTGCACCAAGAGTAGGAGTATTCCTACATTGCCCCTTCTTTTTTCTGATTATATATAATGTCACCAGGAGGTATATTTAGGACCACGTTACCATAGGAAAGTCGTTTTTGACTTGCCTATATCTTTGGCGCTGTTTGACGAATATTCACAAAATATTCAAAAAAATAGTTTGATAGTGAGACTTGTTGTGCCTGGAGAGGTTCAGGGTGATCCTTGAAGTGGGGGCCGAAAAAAAGGAGGGGCCAAAAAAAAGTGTGTTTCCTATGTTAATTTCCATAGGTCCTTTAGACACTCCTGCAGTCCGAACCGCTGGACGGAATTACACCGAATTTGGCAGGAATGTAGATTTTGGTTTGCAGATCAAACACTCAGTTATCCGGTGTAAATCCTTTCAGTAGTTGTTGAGGAATTTATAGGAAAAAAATAAGGATATCTGTGGCCAGAGCCAATCCGCGACGATTTCGCAATTAATCGCGAATGCGTGCACCAACAGGAATGCCGTGATTGACTAGAAGCAACCTGAGCAGAGAGTTGCAGCTGACATTTAACCTCATCGCAGCAGTCCCCGTGGCTGAAAGCAAGTGGCATTAAGGGTCAGTTTGCATGTGCCCTGACCCAATGAGAGTAGTATAGGGGTGTTTGTGGAACCCCTTATGAGTATATGTCAAAAGAAAGGGTTTTCTTTGCCACTAGCGATACTCATGAATTTGGCGTGACCATCAGCGTGGCCCCCGTGTAACATCGCCATGAATTCTCAATTATACATCGTAACGAATTCACGACAATCAACAAATGCATTAAACAAATGACAAGTAGTGACACTGAGAAATAATAACATAAGTCGTCTATTATGCCGGTGTATTATATAATATGCAGCACAGTTTTCCACAGTGACAGAATAGTAAGTAATTTCCCAGTACCAAGTAATGCAGAGTACACAATTTCCCAACAACTATAGACTTCTTAAAATATTAAGATTTGATTCAGATGGTCATGTTCATTTTACATAAATTATTTTTTTTGATAACCAATTTTATTGAATTTTGGTGAAGAGTAAGTACAGCACAGCAATTCATCACAGTCATGATACAGCAATATCGGTCTTGTTATTTGCTTACGATGCCGAGGCCGGACCTAGGTGTCTGGCCCAGTAGCGAAAATCTCCTACCCGACCTGACCCAACCATTTACCCCACACCCGACCATGCTTAGCCAGACATCCTCTAGCTTCATACAGTGGCTTCTCTTGTGCCGCACACCAGTCTACGCCCCTGCGCCATTTAGCTATGCTGGGGACATGGTGGGTGTACCCAAAAAGTTTTTGTCCGCTCTGGACCCATCTAGACCGTCCATGACACCCAGGAGTAAGTTCAGGGGATTACATGGCACCCCCAAGCCCAGGACGTTAGTCAGTTCTGACACCAGTGCATCCAAATACTGGACGAGATGGAGACATACCCATATCATGTGGAAGAAATCTGCTGCATCTGACCCAGAGCGCATGCAGGATGGGGTAGCTAGGAGGCCCGCCTGGTGGAGGAGACTAGGAGTAAGGTATGCACAGTGGAGGTAGTATAGTTGGACCACACGGAGCCGGCTGAAATAGTAACGGTTTTAGGAGCCATTAGGGCATCACGCCAGTCCTCCTCCACAAACGGGCCCAACCAAGCCTCCCATCGATGTCTAAGGGGGTCGAGTGTAATCGGACTGTTGTTGGTCAATGACCGGTAGATCCGCGACACCCCCCCCCAAATTACCCATCATGATCTGGGCCTCCAAGGGACTGAACTCAAGGATTGTGGTACCTGTTGGGACGTGCGAGCTGAGGGCATGCCGGACCTGCAGGTACTTGTAGAATTGGGACGGGTGAATGGAATTCACATATCCATACAAGCACTCCCACACCGGCTCACTCACCCATACAGCCATTCAGACACTCACTCTCCAATACAGCCACTCATACACCAACTCACTCACTCACCCATACAGCCACTTACACACCCAGTCACTCATACATACAGCAATTCAGACACCCACTCACTCATACAGTCATTCACACACCCACGTACCCACCCATAGAGCCACTCACTCACCCATACAGCCACTGACACACCCACTTACCAATACAGCCAGTCACTCACCCACAGCTACTCACACACCCACTTATTCACCCATACAGCCACACCCACTCACACATGGATACATACAGTCAAACAGCTACTCACATAATATATGTTAGAAATAGTATCACTCATTAGTAGTACAGAAAGTATACTATTTTAACTTTTGTAGTACCTTGGTTTATATGTTTAACACTCATAAACTTTTAGAAAGCATTCACTCTCATTGGATGACATCATCAGTGATGTAATTTGAGGGGGGTGTGGCTAGCCGACCAAGCTGGCAGACGCACTCTAGAGAATCTCTGCAGATCGGCCCTTTCTGTTAAAATACACTAGCCCACGGTGTCATCCAAACCCCTGTAGGGGCTTCGCCCCCCCATGGAACACATCCACTTCCAGATCCAGCCAAACCCCAGAACAACGCTGCGAGGAACACTCGCCCACAGACGTCCTGGACCCTGCACCACCTTCATCAACGTCATCGCCGACCACATTGTACCCCACGCCCTCGCCCCTACAGACTACATACTACTCAGAGACCTGAACTTCCACTTAGACAACCACAGCAATCCCAACACCCCCGCCCTCCTGAAGAACCTCACCAACATAGGACTGAAGCAACTTGTCTCCACCCCCACTCACAGAGCGGGACACACACTCAACCCCATCTTCACCGGTGGAAACAACATTTGCTTCAGCCACACCACAGAACTGCTCTGGACAGACCACCACTGCATCCATTTCTCCTACTGCAAACAAGTACACGTGCCGCCTCCCACACAGAAGCTGGAACAAAGTCCCAGAGGAACACTTCACCTCCGCCCTCACCTGCACTCCATCCCCAACTACGACAGACGGCAACACAGCGGCAAGCAACCGCCACCAATGGATCGCCAACTCTCTCTCCCCCCTCCAGAACAACACCAGAGAACACAAAAAGAAAGTCAACTGGTTCACCACAGATCTCCGAGAATCCAAGTGCTCCTGCCGATGTTTGGAGAAACGTGGAGAAACAGCAAAACCCCGGAAGCACGCTCCACCTACAAAACAGCCATCACAGCACACCACCAACTCATCAAATCTACAAAGAAAAACTTCATCCAAGACAGAATCCTCTCCAACGCCCACAACTCCAAGGAACTCCTCGCCATCATACAGGAATTCGCCGAACCCAACAGCTAAACAACAGACGTCCTTCCCTCCAAAGACCTCTGCAACAAACTCCGCTCCTTCTTTCACCTCAAGATCAAGACGCTTTTTGACAACTTTGACGACCAAGACCACGGCACCGCCTAAACTCCCACCCCCAATGACACCATCCAACAGATCCTTCTCACCTGGACCACTCTCACCACAGAGGACACCTTAAAGTCAATGAAGAGCATCCACTCCTGAGCACCGTTTGCCCCCTGCCCGCCGCACATCTTCCACAGGGCCGGCACTGCCATCGCACCCAAGCTACGCCGAACTATAGACCGCCACATTCCCAGACAACTGGAAGCATGCCAAAGTCAACCCCCTCCTAAAGAAGCTCACTGCAGACCCGAAGGACCTCAAGAAATTCAGGCCGATTTCACTGCTTCCTTTTGCCACCAAAGTCACCGAAAATGCCGTCAACACCCAGCTAGTACACTCCATAGAAACCAACAGCATCCTAGACACCTCTCAATTTGGATTCCGCAGCAACCACAGTACCAAGACCGCCCTCCTCGCCACCACTGACGACATCCGCGCCCTCCTAGACCAGGGCAACATGGCAGCCCTAATCCTCCTGGACCTATCGGCAGCCTTCAACACCGCCTTCCACCGCACACTAGCCACCAGACTCCATGACGCCAGCATCCAAGGAAAAGCCTTAGACTGGATATGATCTTTCCTCTCAGGCAGAACACAGAGAATAAGACTCCTTCTCTTCCTCTAAGAACCGACAGAGATCAGATGCCGAGTATTCCAAGGATCCTTCCTCAGCCACACTCTTCAACGTCTACATGGGCCCCCTCGCAACCATCGTCAGAAACCACGAGCCCAACATTGTCTTCCAAGAAGCGATGAAAACCGCTGCGACCTGGATGAGCAACAGCTGCCTGAAGCTCAACTCGGAAAAAACAGAAGTCCTCAGCCTCATCTCCACCCCATTTGCATGGGACAACACCTGGTGGCCCCCCACCCTCGGAAACCTACCCACCCCAATGGACCATGCACGCAACCTCAGCATCGTACTCGATTCTTCACTCACCATGAATCGCCAGATCAACGCCGTATCCTCCGGATGCTTCAACACCCTCTGCAAACTTCGCAAGACGTTCAAGTGGCTACCTCCGACTCTTGGAAAACCGTCACCCATGCACTCATCACCAGCAGACTGGACTACGGCAACGCTCTCTAAGACGGAATCACCAAAAACTCCTCCACAAACTCCAGACTGTCCAGAACGCTGCAGCCAGACTTATCCTCGACATCCCACGACATGTCCACATCACCCAACACCTCCACTGGCTCCCGTCGACAGAAGAATAACTTTCAAGCTCACACACGCCTACTAAGCCCTCAACGACTGAATCTCCTTCCAAGCTCCCAAGAGAAACCTCCGCTCAGCCGACCTCACCCTAGTCACCGTCCCGCGTTCCTACAGGACCAGAGCAGGTGGAAGATCCTTCTCTTACCTCGCAGCCAAGACCTGGAATGAAGTCCCCCTTCAACCTACAACAAAGCCCGACACTGCAATTCGGAAAGGACCTCAAGACCTTGCGTCTTCAAATGACCCAAACGGAGCTGCTTAATTCCCCCACCCCCAACCCTTCCCACCCCCCCGAGACCCTCAAGGGTGAGTAGTGTGCTTTACAAAACCCCGATTGATTGAAAATGAAGCTGGCAGTTGTGGAATGCTGCGGTGCTAGTTATTTGACAGGAGACAGCTGGTACTGGCTGACGTGTCGACGTTCGAGCCCTCTTCGAGTGAGGCCAGAGTAGAAGGCCCTCGCTAGGTGTGTTTAGAGTGACTGCAGCCAAGCCAGACGGAGGCCGCATAGGAAGCCAGGTGAGGAGAGGGGCAGTGGTGCACAATGCACTGGGGCTCAGGGGTCGTGTTGGGCCCAGGCCCAGCAATATCGTGACAGGAGCAGGGTACCAGAGCAGCCACAATAGGCAGCATAGCACAAGAGAGCAGTTTGGGGCCCCACTGGGGACTGCCCGTATCCAACACTGCCTCCCGCGCCAGCCTTATTACTGGAAATGATGGACTTTGGGACCCGGGAGTCGCATCGGGCCTGGGTCAGGGAGTGAGCACGGGCCGCACCTCCTGTTAACGTTGGTCGCCACAGACAGGAGGGGACCACGGGGACGGCCTCCCTCACATCACTGACTAGGAGGCATCTGCAGGCGTAACTGGGCATGGGAGAGGCTCCCTGAGAGGTTCCCTTGGGGGCCCGAAGAACCGCACAACAGAAAATTGGTGCGAGTAGTAGTACTCCTTTCTCCCAAGTGCTTGGACTCTCTTAACAGCAATGGGACGCTGACGTGCGGGGGCAGCGTCAGCACCAGTGCCCCCACAGTTGAACATCAGCGCCGCCCAAGGGGACCAGGATCATAGGCCAATGGGAAGGGCCACATGCTTGACACTAAGTTAGACTCCGTGCTGCAGGCAGTGGAGAAGCTGGGTGCTTCCCTAGACAAATCACGCATCTCCCTTGAGGGTCGTATAGACAAAATTGCAGATCAGGTGCGAGACATGGCACAAGGACTGTCAGAGACTTGTCCTGCAACCAGGGCTTTGTTGACCGAAGTACAAGACCGGCAGGCCCGAGTGCAGTTGGGGGAATGGCAAGCCGAGGATGATGAAGGCCGCTCGCGGCGGAACAATATTTGGGTGGTAGGGTTGCTGGTGGGGCCAGAGGGGGTGACGCGGTGGCATGGGCCGAGCAACGGTTGTGGAACCTACTGCCATCCGGAGTGCTCTCGCCCTTCTTCGAAGGTGAACGAGCTCACAGAGTGCCAGCGGGCCAGCCGCCACCGAGAACCTGAACAGGCTGGGAGAGGTGCAAGTGGAGAATGATGCAGTGCTCTTCTTCCCGGACTATGCCATAGGAGTGCTGAGGAAGAGGGGATCCTTTTGGCGGTCAAACAGCAACTGCGTGATCTGGAAATCCAATACTCCCTCCTCTTCCCGGCATGTCTCTGGGTCATCTTCGAAGGCAAACCCATTTCTTTGATGCACCGGGGGAGGTGTGGACTTGGCTGGAGTCTCCTGGGCACTGGGTATCGCAGCCCAGAAGTGAAGAACCTGTACAAAGTGGCACTGAAAACAGGACCAACCAAAGAGGAAAATGAAGACGCAGCAGACACCCACTCCCCCCGCCACAAGCCTGCCCAAATCTGGAACAGGTGATACAAGAACGGCCGCAGGCTTTACAATCAGTTGCAAAGATGCGTTACAACGATGGCAGACATGAACGGGATACCTCGTACGAGCATTCCCTTAGCAAAGAGGGCTCCTCCGCGACATGGCCCTTTGAAGGAGAAAGAAGGAAAACCTCCAAGTGTCACGTCACAAACGGCAGATGAACTGTTCTATCCGATAGAGTGTTGTGAAACCTACGGACTGCATCTCTCCATACTGTACACATTGCTGGGGATATTAGGGAGGAGGGTGTGGCCAGCTGGACACTGCTGTCAAAATCCAGACTAACAAATAACCTCCCCCGCAACAGACTCTTGTACACGTCAATGCGCAAAGTGTGCGCATTGATGTGTTTTTCTGGGGCATCACTGCGCTCGCCTCCCACCACCCAACAGGCCACAAGCCTTAGAAATCCGGTGTGATTAGCAGATAGTTGCAGAGAGGTGTTTTTACAGTTTGGGAAGATACATTTTGTCCCTCTCCTCTCTTTCAGTTAAGGTTCATGTTGTTTTTACCACTTTTAAGTATGTTACTCACTACAGTTCACCAGTACACAGACTGAAAGGTGTGGCCCCCACCTGTAAAACTGGGTCTACACATCTAGTTCGCCCCCATGCTCTGCAACACTCATACATTGGGTGTAACCATATCCTGCGCAATAGATATCGGCCATTAATATAATTACCTGGAATGTAAGGGGCATGCATACCCATGCGTGTCGATATGCCACATATTTCTACCTCAAGCGCAGATCGGCCCATATAGTACTGCTGCAGGACACTCACCTTGCTTCGCTCAAGATCCACAGGTTGCAGCGCTGATGGCGCAGACACGTATTTGCCACAGGATACTCCTCATACGCCATGGGGCATTCATCTGGGTGAGGCCAGGAGTCCCCTTTGCGGTAGATTAGGTGGAGGTGGACCTTAATGAGAGATACGTGTTTGTGAGTGGGCGCCATGACGGAGAACGTCAGCTCTTGAGACTGTAAATGCCCCCAACACAGAACAGGTGATCTTCTGGCATGCTATATCAGGGGCTGGCTCGCAGGAGTGCTCTTCCTTGGTTCATCGGGGGGATTTCAATGCAGTCCTCGACACCACATTCTCCAACTGACACAGGAGGGAGCAGGGCAGACTGCACATATATAGCGCCTCCAACCGGCGGCGCTCGCAGAGCTGCTTTT
Source organism: Triturus cristatus (assembly GCF_964204655.1). Classification (NCBI taxonomy): domain Eukaryota; kingdom Metazoa; phylum Chordata; class Amphibia; order Caudata; family Salamandridae; genus Triturus; species Triturus cristatus. The sequence continues at coordinate 152,795,556 of NC_140594.1, read as the reverse complement.
TTGGAGTCACTGGGAAATGCCATCCACACCTTTTTTGAAGGATATGCAGGCTCACTCACCAACAGGGGGGGTGGAATGGGACACATTCAAGGCTGTGGTCAGAGGACATTGTCTGGGTCTTAGCTGGATCATCCGCAAGCAATTGAACAGGGACATAGCACGCCTCGAGATGTCGCTACTTCAGCTGGAATCTGACGCGGTGGAAGACTTGGAGCGCAAGCGGCGATTAGATGAGGCACGGCGTGAGCATGCGGAGTTACTGGAACGACTGCGCTGCCTAAACTACGCAGCTCACTAGGCCTACGCCACAGCGGACCAAGCGGGTTGTCTATTGGCGTGGCTGATATGCCAGCAGCAGACGTGGCGCCCGATTCTGTCTTTGCGCTCAAAGGCCTGCTGCTACACACTCAACAGGAGATACATTTGGAACTGACCAGGCATTATATGGCGCTATACAAGTCCGTTCTCGGGGCAAGCCGGGCGCGCTGGAATCATTCTTCTCTACTATCTCCCTACCCATCATCACGTTGTTGCAGCGGGTAGAACTTGAAGAACCAATCACGCTTTCCGAGGTCCAAGCAGCCATTGGGGCGCTGGCCCCGGGGAAGGCGCCTGGGCCAGATGGTCTACCAGCCGAATACTACAAAGCATATGCTATAGCACTAGACCCCCCCCTGCTGGCCCTCTAAGAAGCATCGCTGGAGGCATCTGCCCTGTCGGGATCGCTCCGCGAGTTGTTGCTAGTTTCACTGGCCAAACAAGACAGAGACCCTGAGCAGTTGGGCTCATATTGACTACTGGTACTCCTAAATACCAAACTATAAAATTCTGACAAACTACTAGCTGACCGCCTGGCTCCTGTGGTCCCGCTTTTTTTTTTTTACTAAACATAGTTAATCGACAAAGCAGTTCACAGTTAAGAGGAATCAACTCTATAGTCTATTTGCAGGTACATTATCAAACTGATACAGAGCAATAGTACAATGGGGTTACATTATTCATGGCGAGGGTGGATCGTCAGTAATGGAGCTATGCGGGGGCTTACAGATATTCTCTCGGTAGATGTTCCAAGAGTTCCAAATCTGGGACCACTTTTTGGGGCAGCCCCGTGCTACATATACCATCTTTTCCCTGAACGTACACCAATCTATGTCTGCTTTCCATGCCTCTATTTTGGGTGGATGCGTGGCTCCCCACAATTGCGCAATGTTTATCTTTGCTAACATTAGACCTAGAGTGACCCAAAGCTTACTCTTACTATTCAGGTCCGCAGGCTCCCATACGTTCAGAAGGCTTATCTTTGCTTCAGGGCGGAGGACAAGTGTCAGCACTTCACTAAGGATTTCATGTATTTTGTGCCAGTATGGCTGAATGCGATCGCACTACCATAGTACGTGCATAAAAGTGCCCTCCCGGCCACATTGTTGTCTGCAATCTCCCCCCTCCGCCCTCCCCATTCGAACCAGACAGGGCCAAGAGATGTATACTATTTGAAGAATTTTAAGTTGCACTAGCCTCAGTCTGGCAGAGATTGCCACTTCCCTTGGGTTGGCTACTGCCTCCTGCCACTCTTCGTCGTCTAATTCAATGCCATCCCTTTCCCACTTCTCTCTTGTCTGCCGGAGAGGGTCCGCCATGTTGTTGATCAGTTTCTTGTAGGTCAGCGATATGGCTTTCTCTGGTAGGTAGCCGTCCAGCAGCCTGTCTTCAAGTGGTGAGGATACTGCGGGAAAGGAACCATTTGGGAGGTGTGCGTGTAGGGCGTGGCGAACCTGTAGATATCTAAAGTATTCGGAGTTGGCTAGTTCGTAATCCTGCTGCAGGGAGACAAACGGTGTCACGTCGCCTTTCACCCACAAGTCTCCAATTTTTGAGATCCCATTAGACCCCATTTGTCGGACCCTTTCGTTGTCCACAGATTAACTAGTTTCTCGCCATCTCAGAGGAGAGTTGCCAATTTAAGTTTTTGTTCCCATCCCAGACTTCTATTCGCAGCGTGCCAGACCTGGACTGAGTGTTTAGTCGGTCCTATTAGGGGGTATCGCAGGGGTTTAGAATAGAGTGCCCTGTTGTAGTTCCCTCCCGGCAGGATCCACCTATCCATGGCATATCCCAGATCGTACGTATGTCCATAGGTGCCATGATTGATGGGCGCTAGGTGGGCCGCCCATTAGTACTTCTTGATATCTGGGAGACTGATCCCTACGTCGTACCAATTTAGGGTGAGTTTGGCCAATGCTATACGGGGTTTCCCGTCCTACAGCAAATCCCTCTGCAGGCCCTCAATTTCCTTGAAATAGGATGCCGGAACTAGGTCTGGGGAGTTCTGCAATGCATAAAGAAAGCGGGGTAGGGACATCATTTTGAAAAGAGCTGCTTTGCCCAGCAGCGAGAGTGGAAGCGCTTTCCAGCTTGTTATGTCTTGCTTCAACCTTTGTAATGATGGGAGCAAATTGCGGTCGAATCTGAGTTTCTGGGCTGAGGTGACAAAAATACCTAGATATTTGAAGCCAACTGTAGTGATTTGTAAAGGACAGTCCTGGGGTGGGGTGGGTGGGTGGGGTACCGCTGAGGACATATAGGAGGGACTTACTCCAGTTAATTGAGAACCCAGAGTATCTTCCGAATATTGCAAAGGGGCAAACTGTGCTGGCACTGTGAGGCAGTGTGCTCCCAACCCCCATTCTGTTTAAAAGGCTCCCTTGAGCCAGCAAGCTGACGAGCTTTAGATATGCACCTGTGTGCCTGTGAGTGGTACTGTGACCTGAGAGAAACTTGGCAGCATTTCCAGCAACCCCAGATGATTTTTCTTTGATCTCTAATACTACTGCTCTCTACTGATGACAGGCTCAACCCAGAAACATGTGTCTAGAGATATACAGCAATGTCTGCACCAACTTTGGTGAAAAACTCCAGCTAATGTTTAGGTAAGTTTGAACTGTGTACTGTATTTACCAGGATGCAAAGGGGCGAACTGTGCTGGGACTGTGAGGCAGTGTGCTCCCAACCCCCATTCTGTTTAAAAGGCTCCTTTGAGCCAGCAAGCTGACGAGCTTTGGAGATGCACCTGTGTGCCTGTGAGTGGTACTGTGACCTGAGAGAAACTTGGCAGCATTTCCAGCAACCCCAGATGATTTTTCTTTGCTCTCTAATACTGCTGCTCCCTACTGATGACTGGCTCAACCCAGAAACACGTGTCTAGAGATATACAACGTCTGCACCAACTTTGGTGAAAAACTCCAGCTAATTTTTAAGTGGGTTTGAACTGTGTACTGCATTTACCAGGATGCAAAGGGGCAAACTGTGCTGGGACTGTGAGGCAGTGTGCTTCCAACCCCCATTCCGAATATTGCAAAGATATCTAAGACACTTACGAGTGACGCTTTTCGGGAGGCTCAGAACAGCAGAATGTCGCCCGCATATAAGGAGATGCAGTCCTCCCATTCTGTTGACCAGCGCAGTCCACGTATCACAGGATCCCTACGAATCCATGCAGCCAGTGGTTCCAGGGCAAAGAGGAGGGGAGACAGCGGACAGCCCTGGCGAGTCCCCCGACTCAGTTTGAACACTTCAGATTTTTTATTGTTGACCACAACTTGAGCCAGGGGGCTCCGGATAGAGGAGTCTGACCCACTAGATGAAGCTCGGTCCAAAACTCATCTTTGTGAGGACTGCAAAGAGATACGGCCCTTCAATGGTGTCAAATGCAATGAAGGCATCTAATGAAACAATTATCGTTGCCTCCTGGATTGTGGCCATTCCCCCCAGAACACCATGCACTCTACGCAAGTTCAACGCGGTGTGTCGATGGGGCCTGATTGGTCAGGATGCACCAGCCCACTGATTACTTTGACGAGGCGGTTTGCCAGGAGTTTGGCTAGAATTTTAGGCTCCGCATTGAGTAGGGAGATCGGCCTATAGGAGGCGCAGGTAGTCTTTGGTTTACCTTCCTTGTGGATAGTGATCAGTGTGGCTATCCTCTGATCCAGTGGAAGTGTCCCCAGTTCCCTGCCCTCCTCAAACATGGCATGCAAGTGCAGAGCTAGTTTTTCTGGTCTGAGTTTGTAGAGCTCAATAGGTAGGCCGTTAGGACCTAGGGCCTTGCCTGATTGGAGATTCCTGATAGCTTGTGCTATTTCATCGTTAGTAAAGTCGCTCTTCAATGGACTCCGGTCTTCTCCTGACAGAGTGGGAAGTGCTTTGTCCTTGATTAGCGTCTGGGAGTCATCTTCAGTATATGGTGTACTTGTGCGGTAGACTTCACTATAGTGTGCAGCAAACTTATTTGCAATTGCTTGAGGGTCAGTCATGGACCTGCCATCTTTATCCATCAGCTCGGACACCAGCCTACTAGCCCACTCCTGCTTATCAAGCCATGCAATTAGCTTCCCTGCCTTGTCACCCAGGTCATACACTCTGCCCTCTTTTCCTCTCCCCAGTGTTTTAGCCCTGTCTGTGGCCAACGCTTTATAGTCATCTCTTTGGAGTTGTAATGTGTGCAGTTTCTCCTGAGTAACCTCTACTTCTAGGTCTTCCTCCAGCCGGAGGACTTCGTTTTCAGCCTCCACTACCTCCTTTAATCTCTCTTTTTGTGTACCGGCTATCAGTGACAGCGCTTGCCCCTGTATTACTGATTTAAATGCCTCCCACAGGACCTGGGGGGATTCAACCTTGTTATCTAGGAAGTAGTAGGCAAAGGTGTGGAGTAGTGCTTTTCAGACGCCTGGGTCTCGGAGATACCACGGATTTATGGGAGCAATTCTACCCTCCCTCCTCTGTCCTAGGACTATTTGTGCCCACACCGGGGAATGGTCGGAGATACCCCTCGTCATGTGTCTGATCTCTTGGACGTTTGCCACTTGGGATGCCAGGACTAGGAGATAATCTATATGGAAAAGACTGTTATGTGCCCCTGAGTGAAAAGTGTGTTGGATACTGTCTGGGTGATAAGTTCTCCACACATCCACTAGGCCTAAAGCCTCCAGAAAGTCAGGTAGCCATCGATATGAGGCCCCAAGCTCCCGTGGTGGGTATGGGTCTAAGGAGCCTGAAACCCCTGAATTGAAGTCACCTCTCACCACCAGAAGACCCTCCAGAAGCAAGATTAGCATTGAGCCCAAATCCTTAAATGTACAGCTCTGAAGGCCAGGTGGCACATAGACCGACATGAGCGTTAGTGTGGTCCCCTCTCATTGTCCCGTGATTCCTATGTATCTACCCCAGTCATCTGACCATGTGGAGTACACGGAGAGGGGAAAGGAGTTTCTCAACATTATACCTACTCCTATTGAGCCAGTGGTGAAACCTGCGTGGGCCACCAACTTGTAGCCCCAATTGTTTAATGCCTTTCAGGAGTTATCCACTACGTGCGTTTCTAGGAGCAGGATAATGTCCGGGGCTTGTCTTCTAATATATTGTAGGACTACGCAGCGTTTGACCTTATCCCCAAGCCCTTTGACATTCCAACTCAGTATTTTAACACTTTTGTCCCATTGTGTACTCATTACACCTTGTGTAAGTCATGGAATCCTCTTGATAGGTGTAAATGTCTATGTTTGTCGATTCAACAACAACATACAAAAACTCTGAACCCTCAACGTCCCCCAGGAACTCTATGCGCCCTTTCAATTACAAAAAAAATTCCCAGGCCTTTATGTTGCAGATGTTTGAGGATGAGGTCTTCCACGAAAATGTCTGGTGCCTGCCCCTCTGCTCTCTCCAGAATGCGTACGTTGTTCCTCCCGAGGCGTCCCTCATAATCATCTAACTTTCTTTCAGCGAATTTTCGAAAAGTTAGCAGGTCTCGAATTTCGCTTTGTAGGTGTGAGGTGTCATCCACCAAGTTTGCTGTTGTAATCTCTATCTGTTTGACCTTTTTTGTTGATTTTTGTGAGGTCTGCCCTAATGAGAGTCACTTATGACAAGATTGTGTCCATTTTCTGCTTCAGAGATGTTTTGACCCCAGTTATTGCTTCCATGACATCTTTTAGGGTGAGTTCCGGGAGGTCTCTCTCTGATCCCCCCATTGATTTGTCCCTGGATTGTAGGTCCTGGAGCGTCTCTTTAGGGAGCGTATATCGATCCAGTTTGTTTTGTTGAGTTACCTTGGGACTCCTTATGTTTGACATCTTGGCCCTCTCTGAGATGGTTCCTGTTTCGCTTTAGGGCACTAATGTAAGTTGGCTCTTTGCCGAGGGGGGAAACAGTTTTGTAACCCGGCTCTGCGGTCCGCCAAGATCTGTCTGGTTTCCATTGCACCAAGATCAAACTGGTTCAGATTCCCAGAGTGGGACTCATTTCCTTGTGATGATCAAGGAAGCAGAAAGAAAAGGCAGCAAACAGAATGTGACATGGGAGGAAGCCATTCCTTACTGCCCTCTGATAGAGGTCTGGCCGAGCAGGCTGACTGACTGACTGGATGTTATGCCTCTTCTGAACAGAAAAGGAATCGGAAAATACTTGTGATCGCGTTGAGCGTCACCGTAATCGCCAGCTGCGCGTGCCGGCGTCTGCGGCGCAGGAAGGGTTGTAACAACACGCACCCTATACATTATGTACGGAGCACTTTCTCCTTTTCCCTGACCCCTGGCTGAGAGGGGAGGGGCCACCCCAGACACCACCAAACTCTTTGAGGTATACCGCATCACGGCACCCTCGGAAAACCGGACTGCTGCACGGAGCACTTTTTCCTGCTCCCTGACCCCCAGATTGTTGCACGGAGCACTTTCTCCTGCTCCCTGACCCCTGGCTGAGAGGGGTGGGGCCACGCCAGAAACCATAAAACTCTTGGAGGAGTCCCACAGCCCGTCAGAGACCCCTTGGTTTCCTGAATTTGGGTACGAGTCTGTTAGAATCTTCGGGAGTCAGGTTATATGCCCTTGCAATTAGTGTGCAGCCTTAACGACCTAGGGGCACATCGCCAAGCACCATATGCAGAAGTGCTGAATAAGATCGGAGTAGAAGTCACTATCTGGCCGGACTCAATAGAGCTATAACACGACGCCCTCACACAAGGCTTCACTGCATTTTTTGACGAGCAGTCCCATCAGGACAAAACGCATTGTGCTGCTCTCCAGTTTCCAAGGCAGCAGTAGCAGGTAGTCGCAAAATATTATTTCTCCGCAAGTTGGCTTCTGATGTGGCACGGATTGTGAAGCCTTTGTTCTGCAACAGCAGGAGTCGCCAGAGGAGTATAATCAACGCTGCTGCTTTGGTCTCTGTGCTTTGGGGCTGACTCTGGGGGCATATCTGGCAGCATCTTGGTGGGATTGTTGTCCTAGGAAGTACCCTCTGCCGCCGCACGCATCTTCTGCCCCGCACCTCACAAGTCCCAGGGTGCATCAGCCTTATCCTCCCACCGCCGCTTACGAGGGGGAGGCACCGCCCCCGCGCTCAAAGCGCTGCCTCGCTCCCCCGGCGCGGGACGCAGGACGAGGCAGGGCTGGGCCAGGCCACCCCCCTGACATCTGACATCTTGGCACTAGGGGATACCTGTGATTTTTGGAACGGACCCTAGAGTGGCCAACTAAGGACACAAAAGGTACTGTTCTCTTTTTTAACCTCAAAGAGCATTTAGCCCCGTAGAATGAGTAAGCGCAAGGCAACGGCTTTTTGGTGGGGGGTGGGGTCACAGGGACGCTTGATGCTTTCTTAATTAGAGCGGAATCATTATTGGTCCATCAAATCCAGCTCACGGAGAAGAGACTCTCCCTGGACTCCATAGTGACCCAAAAACGATCATCTATGGGTAGTTTAGCCATGTCTAAATCACCTAATGACGGGGTTCTTCCATGCTCAGAAAAGAGGGGAGGTGGTAACAACCAAAAAAGCCCAATTCCCGTTGTTTTGTCCCCACAGGTATCTCCCCCGCTACCCCCACTTGGTGAGCCGCAGTCTGTGGAAAGTGGCTCCTTGGAGAAAGCTGCAAGAGATATTGGGGGGGGGGATACTGATTTGGACGCATTGTCATGGCAGGGGGAGGGGACCATCGCACTGGTTGCACCAAGCACAAACGCTGAAACCACATCACACTCAGGTGGGGAGGTTATAACTCGCTCCAAAAGGGCCACCAGATTAAATAGCACCACAAAGTCACTGGACAACGATATTGATTCAGCAAAGCGAACGAGGGGTGGGGGGCCTTCTAATTCCAAACAAAAACCGAAACAAAAGCCCAGACCAGTGCCTAAGGCTATTAGGCCCCCAGATACAGAGAGCAGTGTAGATAATCACTTGTGTCATAACTGTGTAGGGGATAACGCGGGGCAGGGAGTGGACACTGAACTTTGGACACGGATGGAAATGTTATTAACCACCCTTTTGGGGCCCGTACTAGAGAAAATCAGGTCCGTAGAAGAAAAATTGTCGCTGCTCTTGACACAGAACAGTACCTCAATTATTGAGGGTAATGGGCGTGCAACTAGCAGCCACAAGGTACAGGAGGGTCCCAATTTACCAGATGTACCAACCACAATAGGCAGAGTGTTATCCCCAGTGCCCCTGGAAGGAAGGCCACCCAGTGTACACATTAACCCCGGAGGTCATAGGCACACAAGGGAAGGAACTATAGGTCACAACACAAATCATCAATTAGCCCCCATTTATACTGGGGGTAGAGTATCCACAATCCAAGACTCTGAGCAAATGTCAGCCCTTATTGTTCGGGGTACCCCAGACTTGCCGTCTTTAGATTTGCCGCCTGCTTCATGCCCATACACAGTGGTTCTGACAGGGGTTCCGGCTTGTATAAGTGATGGAGAAGAAACCCCTCTAATGTTGACTAATAAGGCAGCCCACTGGATGAGTAGAAACGCAGGATTCAACATTATTAATCACAAGCATATTCAAATGGTCAGAAAGGTGTCCTGGATCGGCAAGTCCAGGAAATGTTTTCCAGGGGACTGCGTGATCGTGAATTTAAGGCACCCTGAGCTTGTACATAACCTGCTCACGCTAAGTAGGGGGTTTCATCATGATGAGGGTGGCTCCAGCATTAAAATGCTACCCCTGGGTTTCTTTTATAGGCATACGATGAACACGAACAACAGTGGTGAACACAAGGGCCACATGGTGGGAACATATGGGGGTGGTTCAACAATCTCAGTATGGAATCGGTATGCTTCACTTAAGAATGCGAGGGATCTAAATGATATTGATTGACTGGATTGGCCGGGAGTAAATAGGGGCGCCCATGGTGTGGGGAGTCATCTTTCTAACACAGACTTGGGAGGAACCGCTAGGGCAAATCCAAATGAGGACACTTCAAGTCCATCGTATTTAGAGCTTTTGGGACCTGGCACGCAAGAGCATAGTTACCCACTCACAGAACCCCACAGTCCCCTACTTTGCCTTACACCAGATATTCCAGACGGACACAGCCTGAGGGATTTTAAGATAATCTCCTGGAATATAGCAGGCTTAGGTACCAAATTTAAAAATGAGGATTGGCTAGTTTACATAAAAAAAATTCAGGTTATCTGTCTACATGAGACGTGGGAGGTAAATAGTAGTACCCTCCACCTTGAGGGTTATAAAACCTATTTTGTGCCTGCAAGTATGGCCACATCGGGGAGATAGCAAGGGGAGGATTGATCACTTATGTCGACCTCAAGTTACAGGGCAGATGGACCGATCTGGACTGGAATTCAGATTTTATGCAGGGGATTAAGTTTTATAATAAGGGCCACAAATTAAATTTTATTAATTTCTATAATGAGATTTTACCGGGCCAGTGTACTGCAAGAGTGGCCGAGCTGGAGAGTAGGCTCACGAGCATTCAGGAGCAAGGGGCGCAGATGTCCCAGCTGGTTTTAGTTGGCGATTTTATCTGCCACCTGTGCCCACACCTGAAAGTTAATGGAGGGGACTGGTTGTCGTACACTCTGGAAGAGGGCCCGCACATGGAACATACAAAGGACGGAAGGGCGTTAGGCAAGCTTCTAAACACACATGCCCTCACACAGACCATGGACCTGGCTGAAGCTGGAAAGGATCAAATTGTGCACCCCACATTTAAAGGCAGAGGAAGTGTTTCTTTTATTGACTTTATCTTTGTTTCGAATACACTAAAAAAATGGGTCACGGGTTTCAAAATATGTCTAAGTATTTTCAGTGATCATAACCCTCTAGTCATGTCCCTCGTGGAGTTAAATCCCTACAAGAATCCACAGAAAGTGGGGGGGGGGGGTGGTATGTGCTATAGATCAAGGGAGGAGGCTCAGATGGTCACAGACTAACGGCGAAGCTTTTTACAGAGCATTAGCTGAAAATGGCTAACAGCTTATCGCGGACTGTCTAAACCCAAATGTGGAGGGTATTGAACTGGTCATGGCATTCGAGGGTATCGCCCATCTAATTGATGGTTTGCTTAGGGCCAAAACATACAAAGAAAGAACGAATGACCCAAGGTGGTTCGACCAAAAGTGCTCCCGCGCCCTGAGAGAGCTGAAATTAGCATTAAAATCCTCCCCAAGAGATAAGAGGAGGGTGACCCTATGTAGGGCAAATTATAAATCGGCAGTAAAATGCCGTAAAACTAGTTTGCGTTACAACAAACAAATGATGGATGGAATGCTGACAATGCATACAGTCTCCCCCAGTCAAGAGATCTGGGTTGAATCCATCGTTCTTTTGCCCACTACACCACCCCAGTTTAAACATGGCCATATGCAAATCAGTCTTGACCCTGTGCCTCATGGGAACAGTCCAGCCCGAACTGCCAAGCCATGTCTTCCCTGGACCGGAATCAAGCATCCTAGGACCGGTTTCTGGCTATCAGCCGTCATCAGCCAGGATAGCTTGACTCCAGTGGCGTAGTGAGCACGGGTCCCACGTCTGGGAATACCCATCCCACTTAGGGCGAAAAGCGTTACAACAAACAAATGATGGATGGAATGCTGACAATGCATACATTCTCCCCCAGTCAAGAGATCTGGGTTGAATCCATCGTTCTTTTGCCCACTACACCACCCCAGTTTAAACATGGCCATATGCAAATCAGTCTTGACCCTGTGCCTCATGGGAACAGTCCAGCCCGAACTGCCAAGCCATGTCTTCCCTGGACCGGAATCAAGCATCCTAGGACCGGTTTCTGGCTATCAGCCGTCATCAGCCAGGATAGCTTGACTCCAGTGGCGTAGTGAGCACGGGTCCCACGTCTGGGAATACCCATCCCACTTAGGGCGAAAAGCGTTACAACAAACAAATGATGGATGGAATGCTGACAATGCATACATTCTCCCCCAGTCAAGAGATCTGGGTTGAATCCATCGTTCTTTTGCCCACTACACCACCCCAGTTTAAACATGGCCATATGCAAATCAGTCTTGACCCTGTGCCTCATGGGAACAGTCCAGCCCGAACTGCCAAGCCATGTCTTCCCTGGACCGGAATCAAGCATCCTAGGACCGGTTTCTGGCTATCAGCCGTCATCAGCCAGGATAGCTTGACTCCAGTGGCGTAGTGAGCACGGGTCCCACGTTTGGGAATACCCATCCCACTTAGGGCGAAAAGCGTTACAACAAACAAATGATGGATGGAATGCTGACAATGCATACATTCTCCCCCAGTCAAGAGATCTGGGTTGAATCCATCGTTCTTTTGCCCACTACACCACCCCAGTTTAAACATGGCCATATGCAAATCAGTCTTGACCCTGTGCCTCATGGGAACAGTCCAGCCCGAACTGCCAAGCCATGTCTTCCCTGGACCGGAATCAAGCATCCTAGGACCGGTTTCTGGCTATCAGCCGTCATCAGCCAGGATAGCTTGACTCCAGTGGCGTAGTGAGCACGGGTCCCACGTCTGGGAATACCCATCCCACTTAGGGCGAAAAGCGTTACAACAAACAAATGATGGATGGAATGCTGACAATGCATACATTCTCCCCCAGTCAAGAGATCTGGGTTGAATCCATCGTTCTTTTGCCCACTACACCACCCCAGTTTAAACATGGCCATATGCAAATCAGTCTTGACCCTGTGCCTCATGGGAACAGTCCAGCCCGAACTGCCAAGCCATGTCTTCCCTGGACCGGAATCAAGCATCCTAGGACCGGTTTCTGGCTATCAGCCGTCATCAGCCAGGATAGCTTGACTCCAGTGGCGTAGTGAGCACGGGTCCCACGTCTGGGAATACCCATCCCACTTAGGGCGAAAAGCGTTACAACAAACAAATGATGGATGGAATGCTGACAATGCATACATTCTCCCCCAGTCAAGAGATCTGGGTTGAATCCATCGTTCTTTTGCCCACTACACCACCCCAGTTTAAACATGGCCATATGCAAATCAGTCTTGACCCTGTGCCTCATGGGAACAGTCCAGCCCGAACTGCCAAGCCATGTCTTCCCTGGACCGGAATCAAGCATCCTAGGACCGGTTTCTGGCTATCAGCCGTCATCAGCCAGGATAGCTTGACTCCAGTGGCGTAGTGAGCACGGGTCCCACGTCTGGGAATACCCATCCCAGTGGGTCCCTTGCTCTCCATGCCACTGGAAATCAAGCAAGCCTGGCTGAAGACGGCTGAAATGCCAGAAACCGGTCCTAGGATGCTTGTTTCCAGTCCAGGGAGAACCTGGCTTGGCAGTTCGGGCTGGACTGTTCCCATGAGGCACAGGGTCAAGACTGATTTGCATATGGCTGGGTTCAAACTGGAACGGCATGGTGAGCAAAAAAACGATGGATTTAGGCCCAGATCTCTGTACTGGGGTGAATGTATGACATTGTTCTGCATTCTGTCCATCAATTGTTGTTTTTGCATAAAACTAGTTTGCAGCAGCAGGCTTGGGAGGACTTAAGGGAAGCGATAGAGCTAAAGAACTGCTGGAGCAGAGTTTTCATTTTGAAAATTCTGGGGCTTTTGAAGTTCTGGCATGTCTATTCGTTGTACTAAGTATTAATAATTAATAATTAATTATTTGTCTTGTGCAAGTGCGTTTATATTAATCAATCCGTTTGTCCTAACAAGAGAAGAGAGAGTTACACGTGAGTGTGCATAAATGTGCTGACTAAAATTAACGTGCATGTTTTCATGTTTAAACGTTGCTATGTGCTGTTTATTTTTGAGCACAAAACGCTTTTGAATTAATGCTTTTCCATGTTGCAAGTGCTAGATAAATGCATACACATAAGGGTATTAGTGGGGTTAACACTGTTTAATCACTATGCTGTAGTAACGTTTATTTTGTCTCTTTAATTAAAGATGGTCTATTGTGGCCTATGGAGGCTGTATTAAGATGGCTGAATTTTGAAGCCTGGCCTCGAGTGAATATGTGAAAGACGTGACGAGGTAGACCCCTGCTGGAAATGGTCTTGAAGTTGACTGACCATGGTCCTTGAATGAAACTTTCCATGAGGACAGCAGCAGTTTTTGGGAGTTCTCCAAGAGAAGTGAAAGTGTCCTTGGCAATCTTGAAAAACAAAGGAGCCTTAGAGGGAAACTCTGAACTGTGGCTCGATGGCCGAGGAGAAGCCGGATTAATGTGATACATGTTTTATTTTCTTGGTTCCTGTTCCGTAGTCTTCGCTATGTGTATTTTTCCTGAGCGGAGGTTCACAAATGTTGCAATGTTGCATCCTTTCCTTCTCGCTCTGCTCAGCGAGTCCGGCGGACATCATGATTTTTCCTATGTTCTAATGTATCTTTCCTTTGTTCAATTTATTATAAAAACTGTTAGCTTAGAGAGGGTTCTTGCCACCCTTTTGCCACTTGCCATTTTACCTTTGCTGCGGGAGATTGCGTTGCCGAGGATCGTGCTGAGGACTTCGTCTTGAAAGACTTTACTGAGAGACTTGTCCTGACCCGTTCTGACACTTAGTTAGAATAGGTAACTATGAGAAATGATTTATTCTGATTGATTTTATTTTGACTAATTTTAGATAAAGCAATATAATTTTAAACATGGTGTTGAATTTTCTTTCTTGTCAATTATTGGGTTTATATTTTTGATCATTATTGTATATGTTGTGTAGATTATGTTATTGATTAGGACAGTCACTAAACCAGATCTGATCGACCTGATATTGATGCAGGGTGTTTAGGTGTTTTCTTTCCACAGGTTTATTGCTGGTAGAGTATTTGAGCGTATGTTAGTGAAATGGGCCCTAGCGTATGATGAATGTATGTGCGTGTAACTGTGTGATTACTCTATCCGTGGTAGTGGGCATATTTTAGATACCCGGATCTCTATCAATTTCCTGGTAGCAGAGATTGATGGTTTTAGATGGTTGTCTTGATCTGATAAGATTGCTTGTACATTGGCTTATTGATTATTGATTTTATTTTGTCAATATTGGTATATGTACTAATATTATATGTTGAAGTCGTCATGTTGAGTTATATGTAGTGCTTCTGGAACTTGGAAGCTGTTGTAGCAGTTCCGTAGTAGGGCAGAGGGAAGTATATGCTGCTCTCGGGAAAGACGGGATTGTAAGGAATAACGTGTGACAATTGAAGTTGCGCGTTCACATTGTCTGGGTTCGGAATCAGTGACATTGTTGTATGTTACTATTAGAATATATTTCTGGTATATAAGGAGTGTGTATCATAGTGAAGGTTATCTGTGAAACTCTGGTCTTAAGTCCCAGGAAACCGTAAGGATTTCCGTTAAAGCTTATCGCAGGAGGAGTAATAGGTATTCTCTGAGCTTGTTTGAGGAACTGGGCGAAGTTGCTTAGTTAATGTATGTTATAATTCTGTAGTGGAGCAGATTGTACGCTGCTTCCCGAGAACAGGATTCTGTGTGCATGTACTATATTTTTCTTGCATGAATGTGCGTGAATGTATATACATTTATTGATTGTAAAACTCTTTGGATAAGTCCTAGAGGAAACAGTTATGAGATGTATGAAAGTTTGTTGACTCTTGGAAAATAGACTCTCTTTTACTATTCTGTGGTTAGCGAAGCAGACAATGGAGATGTTTTTATGTTGTAACTAATAGATTTTGGAGAAATCTTGACACGAAGTCTACTGAGAGATTTTGTAAAGGAGGGGTAGACGAGTGACAGAAGACAGAGACAAACTGCAGCGACTGTTGACGTCAGAAAGTCCGCGCTCTGATTGGATAGTGGATCAGAATAGGGTTCGCGCTAGGATTGGTGCGTTAGTGTGAGTCGCGCTGCTATTGGTTGAAAAGCTCGTATTGTATATTTATAATACGAAAAGAGTAGAGAGTTTTGGTAAGCGCTAAAATGTATTATCAAGAGGAGAAAAAGAAAAAAACATTCTTTGGGAAAGTTAAAAGGTGGTTTACCAAGGATAAAGAGGTTAAAACGAGAGAGGGTGAGTTGCTACCTCCAGCGAAAACACCTGCATCCTTCATGGTTGCGAAATATGGATTACATACCTGTATATGGTTGCAGAATTGGGTTAGGTATACTAAAGAAGATGGTGTTCTAGCATTTCCAGAACATGGTTCATTTAATTTGGCCGTGTTGAGAAATTTACGGGAAAAGATGGTACGTCTGGACCCGAAGCCGAGACCTACACAGTTCGAGGCTTTAGTGGAATGGGAAGAGGAAGTTCATGAGCGAGAAAAGCAAAGATCTGGAGGGTATTACAGGCATATGTTTGGGAGGAGACATGATCGTGAGACTCATCATGATCGAATGAAAAGGTGGCGAGATGTTAGTATGTCAGAGGGATTATATCCGATGAGAACAGTTGAAGGAGGAGCAGAAAGGGTTCCTGAGTCAGAAATAAGAAAATATGGAATTAATGAGTATGAGGATGAGGTCTTAAATGACATGATTTACAAGAGACCACCTCCATATAGACCAGAACCAGATGAGAGTACACCAGTTGTTTCTCCGATAAGAGATACAGTCTGTATTATTGAGAAAGAAAAAGTGACACCTGAATCAAGAAGTAGTAGTTCTTTCAGGGAGAGAGAGAATCGAAGTAGTGAGGAAAATGCCAGAAAATTAGCAAAAACGACAACAGAACTGACTGAGAAAATTAGGGAGTTAACGAAGAATCTAGAAGCTGTTACGGTGCCTGTAACTATAGGTCCGGTTATGCCCGTTTTTGACAAACAGAAGACAGGTGAAAATGGACTGGTGATTCCATATGTTTGGAATGATTTGACAAATTCAGTTGGTCCTTCAGGAGATTCAGATAAAAGAACAGGGAGAAGTGACCTGAGACAAACCAGACATGACACATGTAGTGAACTACTGGATGCTAGTGAACCTAGTTGTTCAGGGATGCCAATTTTAGAACCGCAGAAAAGAGTGGTTCCAGTGAGAAAAACTGCTGAAATAACAGTTGATGATTTGAATGATTGGATGAAGGTTCTTCAGAAAAAGGATAAGGATTCACAAGTTATTGATGTGGCTAGGTTACGTATAGAATTAGAAGAGCTTGTGACAGGAACAGTTCCAATAGAAATCCTGAAGAGTCATCATGATGGTGAGCTGTTGTTTATGTGCAAAAGTGTTACCTGGAGAGCAAGGAATACACATGACAGGCTAAGAGCAATAGCAAATGAACAAGGAGTTGACATTGATAAAGTGAAAGCTTTACAGAGAACTTACAGGATGGATTTTACAGAGAAGGACATTGAAAATTTGAATGCTTCTGGTAGAACAGGACAGATTAAAGAAATGGTGGCATTATTGCGAAGATGGGGTGATGTTGAAAAGTGGAAGGATAGGTGGTATAAGAAAAGAGAGGAATCTGTAGATAGAACAACTTATTCGGCATTTCCAGTGAGAGAAAAGGAGAAACCAGTGGATAATTATCCTATGAGAGAAATACCTGGAGGAGGATATGTACATGTTCCATGGACCAGACAGGATATTTTATCATTTACGAATGATTTTCCTCGATTGAGAGAAAAGCCCGTCGAGTGGTATAGGCAGGTAGATAGGTTTGTGAAATTGTCAAAAGTGCTGTGGGTTGACCTGAATAGTCTGTTTGATATAATTGTTCCAGCAGACTTGTGGACTGAGTGTAAAATAGTTGTGAGTTGGCCTACTGAGGAATATCCAAGAGACCCAAGAACAGGGGCACCAGATCCAGAGGTAATGAGGAAGTATGATCAGGTGATGGTATACCTGAAGAGTAAAGTTCCTCCAAAAGAGACAGACTGGGTTAAGATAGATCGAACACAACAGGAAGCAAAAGAATCAGTTCATGCTTTTTACGAGAGGCTGATACTGGCTTTTAAACAATTCAGTGGAGATGAACACCTGGGTGACAAAGATTTGAGTCACTTTGTATACAGATTTGTATATGGTCTAAGACCTGAAATTGGTGAGAGAATTCGTGAACACACAGTGGATTGGCAGAGTAAAAAAGTAGATGAGATTCT
Organism: Triturus cristatus; assembly: GCF_964204655.1. Taxonomy (NCBI): domain Eukaryota; kingdom Metazoa; phylum Chordata; class Amphibia; order Caudata; family Salamandridae; genus Triturus; species Triturus cristatus. The sequence goes on along the minus strand of NC_140594.1, from coordinate 152,778,243 downwards.
GAGACATGCAAAATACTTCAGTGATGAAATTGAAGCAAAACAAAGAAAGCTGAAAGAGAAAGCAATGTGGGCACAAGTGAAAGTTGCAGAAAGACAGGAAGCACAGTTAGTGGAACAGGCGAATAATCCAGGAAATAATGCAGGAAATAGACCCAGATATGCAGGAAAAGGAAAAGGAAGTCTTGAGGAAGCGAAGAAAAAGTTCCCTTGTCACAACTGTGGCCAACTGGGACATTGGAGATCTGAATGTCCTAATCCACCATTAGTGAGTAATGAGAGTAAACCTTTAAATCAACAGGTGCAGAACCAGAATGAAGGGAATAATCAACAGCAACAACAGAAAGTTGTGAGACAGCAGAGTCAAGAGCCAAAACCGCCCTTGCCGCAGAATAGAGGGTTACAAAAGTATAATCAGGATTCAGGATTCTACAATGATGAGCAGGGAAACAAACCAAGACGTTCTAACAAAGTACAGCAGTACTTGTTAAAGAGTGAAGGGAGTGAGTCTGAGGGTGATTATTGACGGTGCCGAAGAGAGGAGGAAGAGTGCATACTTGGTGCAACTCTAGAAATAGACCAGGCAGGACCATTTGTGGATGGGAAAATAAATGAGGAGAGTGTTACTTTTTTGGTAGACACAGGTGCGACAAGATCAACTGTCAGGTCAACAGATGTTAGAAATCTTCCTCTCTCGGATGAAGCAATCCAAGTAGTTGGTGTAGCCAATACACAAATCAGAACACGTCTTACTGAACCAGTAAGAGTACAGATAGGGAAATTTTCAGATATGCACAGATTTATTGTCTGTGACACGAGTCCAGTGAACCTGTTAGGTAGGGACCTATTGTGTAAGATGAACTGCACAATCTTTTGTACACCAGATGGAATAGCTTTTGAGACACCAGATGATGATGTTTTCTACCGAATGACTCTAGAAAATAGAGAAAGTGAGTTAATTGGTGCATTTGCTGTGTTTAATCCGGAGGATTTGCCTCAAGAGTTGAGAGACACAGTGAAAAGAGCAGTTTGGGATTTTACAGGAGAGGATGTGGGATTGATGAATAATGTAGATCCAGTGAAAATTGCAGTGAAAGAGGGAATCACATATCCTAACATTCCTCAGTACAAAATGACACCAGAAATAATTGAAGGGATAACTCCTATAATTGAGAAAATGATTCAGCAAGGAGTTCTAAGAGAACTACTGAGTAGTCCGTGTAATTCACCGATAATGGGACTGAAAAAGCCCAATGGTAAATTTAGGATCGTGCAAGATCTGAGAAAAGTTAATCAAATTGTGGTGGCATGTTGTCCTATTGTGCCAAATCCATCAGTGATTCTGTATCAAATTCCACATGATGCTGAGTGGTATACAGTGATTGATTTGTGTCATGCGTTCTTTTCAATTCCATTGCATCATGACTGCCAGCCGATTTTTGCATTTAGGTTTGGCCAGCGTATCTTAGCATGGTGTCGAATCCCACAGGGGTATACAGAGAGTCCTTCAATATTCAATCAGTTATTGAAGAAATCGTTGGAGAGTTTGATTATGCCCGAAAGTTCAGTGCTAGTGCAGTACATTGATGACCTATTGGTGGCATCAAAGACACGTGAAGCTTGTGAAATGGATACCATAGCTTTACTGAATCATCTGGCAGATGGAGGGTTAAAGGTATCTCCAGCCAAATTGCAATTTTGCAAGAAAGAGGTTCATTATCTTGGACACAATATTGAAAAAGGTCTGAGAAAAGTGACTACTGACAGGATCAGAATAATAAGAGAAATGAAAGCTCCAAAGACCCAGAGAGAAGTGAGAATGTTCCTGGGTATGGTGGGTTATTGTCGTCAGTGGATAATTAATTTTTCTCTGATAGCAAAGCCACTGATTAAGCTGACAAAAAGTGAAATGACAGATCCATTAGATCTGGATGCAGAACAATTGGCAGCATTTGAAGAGCTCAAAAGTAAAATGTGTGAGGCTCCAGCTTTGGGTATGCCTGATTATGAGAAAGAATTCGAGCTGTACTGCAGTGAGAGAAATGGATGTGCACTTTCAGTGTTAATCCAGAAACATGGACAATTGAGAAGGCCTATTGCATACTTCTCATCAACACTTGACCATGTAGCTGTGGGTTTACCAGGTTGTCTGAAATCTGTGGCTGCAACATGCAGAAGCCTGGAACAGAGTGAGGGAATCATAATGGGATATCCTGTAAGGGTATTCGTACCTCACAATGTGGCAATTCTTTTGACAAGAAGCAGAACTCAGTACATGTCACATAGTCGATTGACCAAATATGAAAAAGTGATTCTGGGTGCATCAAATGTGACTCTTGAGAGATGTGTGAATGTGAATCCAGCGACACTCTTGCCGGATATTGAAAATGTGGGTATAAAGATGGAAGATGATCATGATTGTTTGGATGTGCTTGAGTACTGTACTAAACCGAGACCAGACATAAGGGATATTCCCTTACCTGAGAATGACCATGTATTGTTTGTGGATGGATCATGCCTGAGAAATGATGATGGTGTGCTATGTGCAGCATATGCGGTGTGCAAAGTTTCAGAGGTCATGGAAGCATCACCATTGAAAGGGGTGAAGTCTGCGCAAGTTGCTGAATTAATAGCATTGACAAAAGCTTGCGAAATTGGGAAAAATTTGAGGACGACTGTGTTGACTGATAGTCAGTATGGATTTGGAGTGGTGCATGATTTTGGCCAACTTTGGCTACAAAGAGGTTTCTTGACATCGAGTGGAACTCCAATAAAGAATGCTGAAATGATTGGTAAATTGCTTGAGGCAATACAGCTGCCTAAGGAGTTAGCAGTTGTAAAGTGTGCTGCCCATGGTCAGGGGGAGGATTTTATAACGATTGGAAACAGGTACGCCAATGATGTTGCGCAGTACTGTGCCAAGACAAATCAGTCCATTAACAGGGACAGAGAAGGGGAAATGTCTTTTCTTTCTGTGATGTTTACTAATGTTCTAGAGACCTGGGATGAAGTGAAACAGTTACAAGATGAGGCAGGAGATGAAGAGAAACAAGATTGGATTAAGGCAGGATGTGCTCCAAGAGAAACAGACCATGTTTGGGTCTACAGAGATGGCAGACCAGTGATGCCTAACTTTATCTTGTCGTCAATGGCAAGGATGTATCATGGCCAGGGACATTTGGGGAGAGACGCGATGGTTAGGTCGTTTAAACAAACCTGGTACAATGCAAAGTTCAGGACAATTGCAGAGAGTATCTGTCAGAGGTGTTTAGTTTGTCAGCAATTTAACACTGGGAAAAAGACAGTGGTGAGTCTGGGAACAATAGACAGAGAAGGAGGTCCTTTTACAAGAATGCAGATTGATTTCATTGAAATGCCCCAAGTAAACAGACTGAGGTATGTTCTAGTGGTAGTCTGTTTGTTTTCAAGGTGGGTGGAAGCTTACCCGACTAGAAGAAATGATGGATTAACAGTGGCAAAGTTACTGTTGAGGGAGTTGATTCCTAGGTACGGGTTTCCAGTAACAGTTGAGTCTGATAGAGGTAGACACTTTCAGAATGAGCTCATGGGTTTGATTTGTGAAGCATTGAAAATACAGCAGAAGCTACATTGTGCATACCGACCAGAGGCTTCTGGTGTGGTTGAGCAGATTAATGGCACGATCAAGAATAGGATTGGAAAAATGTGCTTAGCCACTGGCATGAAATGGCCAGATGTTTTGCCTTTAGTTCTGATGACAATGAGATCTACTCCAGATAGAACTACTGGTTTGAGTCCGCACGAGATAATCATGGGACGTGCTATGCGCCATGCATTCGTGCCTGTCAATAAGTTGGTGACAATAACTGATGACATGATTTTGGATTACTGTAAAGGCCTGGCTGACGCAGTTCATTCTGTGTTTCACCAGGTTGGAGAAGAAGCTACCACACTTGAGAAGAAGCAAGCCCATGATCTGAGTCCAGGAGACTGGGTGAGGATTAAGGTGCACAGAAGAAGAAATTGCTTGATTCCAAGGTGGGGAAGGCCGAGACAAGTTATTCTGACTACGACGACTGCAGTAAAGTGTGCTGGAGTGAAGCACTGGGTACATGCAAGTCATACTCTGAGAGTTCCAAACCCAAAAGAAGGGACTGGTAAAGAGTATTTTGAAGAGTCAGATTCCAGTGATGATGAAGATACTGATGATACGGAATCAGTGAGAAAAGAAGCAGAGAGAGCTTCAAGAGAATCACTGCGAGTATCAGAGAGAAGATCAGATTCTGTAAGAGAGCCTGAAGTTTCAAACAGCAGCGAAGGAAAAAGAAAAGAAAAGAGAAATCACACAGAGATTACTCCTGAATCAGAAGAGGAGGAGATTGAAGAACCACTTGAGATTATACTTGAAGAAGTAAGGTCAGAAGAAGATAGAGAGGGACAGATTGCGGAAGACCCCCGAGGAGGTGTAGGGAACATTCATGAGGAGTCAGGTGAAGGGACAAGTAGACAGCAAGAAGATTGCGTGTCGGAGACCCGAGGAGGGACAGGAGTAGGGAAGTCTCAAACAGTGGTGGAAAAATCTGTGGAGAAGAAGAAAGCTGCTGGAAAACGGAAACAAGAGGCACTTGAAACAGATGATGAGGATGAACAAACAGAGGGTCGAGTTCTGAGAAAGAGAACTTGGATTGGAGAAAGGAGTAATAAAGAAACAAAGCCGAAAAAGGTGTTAAGAGGAGACCGTTGGCCTAACAACAGAGTTAAGAGGCTAAGATACAGAGTGATAAGAGCAAATTCATCGAAAGCTGAACAAGTGAATGAAGTTTCGAGTCAAAGTTCAAAAGCTGAAGGAGAAGAATCAAAGGAATCAAACGAACCAGTGGAAATAAAAAGAGTAAGAAGACCCAACCAAAAGTACAGATCACCGGAATGGTCTTATGTGGCACTGTCTGAAGGAAGAGAAGAAGAAACAGTGACTCGAGATAATCCGGAAGTGGTCTTGAGAGAAGTGGTTGAGGAAGATACTGGTGAAATTCTGAAAGTACTCTTGACTGACATTGGAGAAGAGTCGAGTACTGAGGATCTTGATGTTGGAGATCTGATACAATTTGATGTTGAAGAAATTGAAGTAAAGAATGACAAGTATCCAAACTGAGTGAAGAAAGGATTCATTTGGATCAAGTGAACGAAGAGATCATTTGGATAAACTGAAAGTTGAAGAATTGCTGAAGAATTGAAGAAGTTCAAACAGTAGTGGAGTAGAGGCTAAACTAAAATGGCTAACAGAGGATAATAGAAATAGATGTGCCTTCTTTAAGAGGTGGTGTAGAATGTGCTGCTGTTGTACTGGATTATTAATGCTTCTATGGGGTGTTTTAGTTTTATTAGTTACTTTCAGAGTAGAGTTTGGAATGAATATAGAGAATGTGACAAATGTAGAGAAGAATTCACAAAAAGTAGTTCCAATTAGAAGTAATAGTTACATACACAAAGATAGGTCAATTAATAATTTTTCCAGTAATGTTTTTTCTAAACTGTTATATGAATATGTGAAGACAATGGAAGTAAGGGATTGCTATGTCTGTATGCAATTACCTGCATCCGTCTCAGAGGGTGTTACTTATCACCATTTACCAGCTACATATGGTATTTCTTGTAGTATTTTGAGTAGTGTTTTTTATTTGTTAGGGAAAGTAGATTATAAGATGTCTAACAGAGATAGTATTTTTGGGCACTTGCCAATGAACAAAGAGCTGAATCCAGCTAAAGAAGCTAACACGTTTGGTGAGATTTTTATTGAAGAAAAAGGATTAACATTAGATTACATTTTTAAGAATAATTTAACTTGCAGTTTGAAAGAGGAGGAGAAAGCTTTCCTGGATATGGTAGAAGAAAGGAGAGTGAACATGCATGAGAAAGGGGGAAAATATGAAGTGAGTGAGACAATTTGGGACATTGAGATGGGAAAAGAGTTGAAGAATGGGGCTAGTCCAACTTTAGCTCTGGATGCACCGCAGAAGGGTAAACTTTGTATTACCAGAAGGAAATCCCAATATGATACATATTTTGTGGGGACTAGTGAGTGCCATGATACATACTTCGTTGCGACAGGTTGGGGTTTCAGAGGTGGAGAAGATACAATTTTTCCAGGAGTGTACTATGTTTGTGGGAACAAGGCTAATTACAAGTTGCCGGACCATTGGTATGGCACATGTTATGTGGGCCTGGTTTTTCCTAAGATTTTTCATACAGATAAAATAAGAGATGTAGAAGATATTAACTTATTAACACGTTTTAAGAGGGAAACTTGGTCTGAAATTGTGGGTGATATTTTTGGGGTTTTGATTCCAGCAGTGGGAATTTCATTAAATGCTTATGGAATTCGGAAACTGTCCACAGTGGTTGATCGCTTATCGACAAATACCGCAGGAGGGTTTCTTTTGGTGAATACGGAATTAAGTGCCGTACGTGCCATGTCTATGCAAAATCGACTTGCCCTTGATATTCTATTGGCCAAGGAGGGTGGAGTCTGTGGAATATTGGAAGTTCAACATTGTTGCACTTACATTCCTGACGAAAGTAAAGACCTGAAGGTCTATATCAGAAATATTACTGATTTGCATGAAGAATTAGTACCACTTGAAGCTGGGAGTTTGTGGACTAAAATAGCTAATAAAATGATAGCTGTTAAGGATTTTATTGCAAAAATAGGTAGTACTATTATAGGTAGAATATTGTTTCCTTTGTCTTGTATAATTGTGGCTTTATTAATAATAAGATTGGTGTGTGTGTGTTGTAAAAACAGGGGAGGGAGAATTAAATTGAATAAGGAAAAGAAAAATAAGAAGTTGAAAAGAGAACCTCAAGAAATTGAACTAGAAGAATTGAGGGAGAGTGTTTACAAATTCAAATTCAAATAATCTTTATTCGGTTATTAAAAATAGCCATAAAAGATACATATTATTATACAATCGGGCCTTATAAAACACAGTTTACCATATACTAATAAATAATTCATGTTAAAACAAGCAACTTTAAAAGCAGACATTCCATGTCTTCCTTAGGCGGGAGAGCTATACACTTATACTCTACTTCTTTCCTAATTTTGGTTCCTTTGTTACTGCGCCATTTTATTTCCGTTGGCCCCATTACTCCTCTCCCCTAGTTTTCCTCAGCTTGACTGCCAGGCGCAGAAAATGTACCATGCTAAACAGTGTGAAAGGATCAGCAGCAAGCTTAAGAAATAGGAGGGCCACTTTGGCCTGTTTAATATTTACACGTTTAAGTAGTGTTTTTAAAAACAATGAACGTGGATAAGAATAGTAGGGGCACAATAATACAAAATGCAGGGTATCTTGCGGAGATCTAAGATCGCAGCCGCAACACCCTTTTATGCTTATGTCATGTACAAAACCTGCTGGGACGGCCAAAATGTGGTGTAGCAAGTCTAATCTAAATCTAGACATTAAGTATCTGTCATGTCTATTATACATATTTGCTAAATAAAATTCCATACCCGGCTGAGTTTTGATGAGCTGGTGTGATCTCACTGTACTTTTAGACCCCTCTTTTACTTCTCTAGTCCTAGCCAAGTACTGCCTACAGGCTTTCTTTATGCTGCCCTTATCTTTATTGGCCAGCGTGCTTGGCTCGTTGAAAAACTTTTCATGACCCAGCCTGGTCAGAACATCCCTTACATATCTTAGCCATGGTATTTTAGTCCACTTGTCCCCTTTCAAGCAATCCTGTATAATTGATCTGCTCAGGGTGGCCTCTGGATTAGTCCATATTTTTACCCAACATAAGATTGGGTTAGAGGCAACATGATCCATAAGGTAGTCCATACCCAGTTCTTCATGGGCAACATACGAGGAGACGCTTATAGGGACCTGCAGAAGCCTTTTTAGAAATGTATCTTCTTCTTTTTGAATGTTCCCCATATCTCGAAAGCCCCAAACCTCGCTTCCATAGAGGATCTTTGAGCAGCAAACAGAACTATATAACTGAGTAATTTCGTGCGGGGACCAGCGACCCAATCTTGTTGCAAAATTCATAATGGATCCCACAGCACTCGGGAATTTACCGCATTTCAGGCTTACTAGGGGTTTGAAGCTAAGTTCTTGGTCAAAGACAATCCCCAAGTAATTAAAAGTTTTTACTTTTTCCAATGTATGGTTATCTATTGAGAAGCTAAAGTTCTTAACCGGTTTTTTGCCTACTTCCATGACATACGACTTGGATAAATTGGGCACTAAATCTAGGTCCGCCATAAACCTGACGAACCCATTAATAAGCAACTGCAGGCTCCTTCCTGTGCGGGCCAGAAGTACCGCATCATCTGCATAGAGGAGGACTGGTATACTTCTCCTTCCTATACAAGGGCAGTCTGCGTCCAGCCCCCCCAGTGCTTTATCTAGCCCATTTACATATAATGTGAATAAAAAAGGTGCCAGGATGCAGCCTTGCCTCACCCCTCCCCGGCAGTGGAACTCCTCAGTCAGGTCGCCCTCATCTGTGAATCTCACCTGTGCCGTAGTTTCAAAATGGAGTGATTGAAGTATTCGTAGCAAGCCCTGATCTATGCCCATCTCAGCCAGCATTTCCCACAGCTTCCTTCTGCTAACGCAGTCAAAAGCTGCTGAGAGGTCCATAAATGCTAAGTACACAGTGCCTTCCCTGGCCAGGGTGTATTTTGCCACTAGATGGTAAAGGTTAAGGCACTGGTCTGATGTTGAACGCCCACTCCTGAACCCATACTGGAGATCTGTAATGATGTTATGTTCTTTAGACCATTCCAAAAGACGATTAAGAATGACTCTCCCCATGATTTTCGCCGTAACATCTATAAGGGATATTGGGCGATAACATTGGGGGTCATTCCTATTCCCCTTTTTAAAAATTGGGACAATAACTGCCGTGGACCATGATCTCGGCATGCCCTCCTGACAAGCAGCATTTAATACCCTAACCAGTATTGGTGCCCACAGTTCTACCTGGCTTTTGAACAGGTCTGGTGGGATCCCGTCAGGTCCAGGCGCTTTTCTTAACGTCAGGCCTTCTATACCTAATTTCACTTCTTCCACCGTAAATGGTACGCACTCACCCTTGGGTAATTCCAGAGTTTGGGATTGCAGCGTCTCTTGGTTACCCCGATTGTATAGTTTAGAGAAGTGTGCTACCCATTCTTCCGGTAGGATATGGGATACCACCTGGGGCTTGTTTGAATCTTGGAAACAAGGATCATTTATTGTTTTCCAAAAGCTTGTCATGTCACGATGCTCCGCTGCTTCTTTTAGTGACTCCCAAGCCTGAGATTGAAGGCAATACTTCCTTCTACTAATAGCCTTTTTATATTGGTTCCTGTATTCCATGATTGTGCCTCTGTCCCTTGGGACTGTCTTAAGCGCCTGCTTCAGATTCCTATGTGCCTTCGAGCATTCTTTATCGAACCATCTTGGGCAGGGGTCTGTCTGCTTATTCATTTTACGCCTTAAGAGGCTATCAATCTGTTTGGCAGTGCCCTCAAATGCTGTAATCAGATCGCTCCCCTCAATGTTGCTATCTAGGCACTTCCACATATAGCTGTCATTCTCTGCCAGGAGCGCTCTATGTAATGCCAATCCGTCAATCTTACACCATTTAATCCTCCTGCCCTGGTCCATTGCCTTGTATTGTCCCCCAAGAGGTCTTCTATCTATTTTGGCAAACGGCTCAGGGGTCTCTATTGTTAATTCTAGAGGATTATGATCGCTGAAAATGCTAGGGACTATCCCAAAATGACTGACCCTGCCAACTAAGGCATGGGAAACAAAAATATAGTCAATGATAGAATCGCAGCCCCGCCCCTTGAATGATGGCGTCATTGAAGCTAATGCACCATTCATGACTAGGTCCATTGTGTGTGTTAATGCAAATTTACCTAAAATCGTGCCTAGTGCCTTGCCTTCTCTAGAGTGCTCAACATGCCAGCCTTTTATGGAAGGACAGGCGTCCCATGAACCTCCTTCCCATTTCAAGTATGGGCATGGGTGAGTGTTAAAATCCCCCCCTAAAATTATTCTTACGCTGGGGTCTCCCACATCAGTAAGTTCAGAAATTCTCTGCTCTAATTCCGCCAAATTGGACATTGATTGTCCTGCGTTATAAAAATTTATAAAAATAACCTTAAGGCCCTTTGCAATGTATCTTATGCCCTGGAGGCATTCAGAGTCCCACCCTAGGTCTTGCCAACTCCCTTGCAGTATCAATGCCGCATACAGAATTAGACCTCCCTTGGCTCGACCCACGGGTGATTTACGTGCCGGAGTATAAAACAATTTGTAGCCCTCCAGGAACAGGCCACTACAATCCGTTTCCCACGTTTCCTGTAGAAAAATAATATTATATCCCTTAATAAAACTTTGCCATTCCTGGTTTGCCACTTTAGATGCAAGACCCGCAATATTCCAGGACAATAACCTTAACTCAGAGGTTGTGCGAGCCCTACCATCTGTGTCATTTCTGGTCGTCCTTTGTGTTATATTTATCTCCGGGCTTATTTCTTGCGGGGCTGTATCTCCCACCACCCTAGCCTGTCCGGAAAGTGTATCAGTGCTATCATCCTGGTTATTAGGTCCTATTTTACTTGTGGATCCTTGATTTTTTGCCACATCATATACTCTCTCCCCCACTGTATTTCCAACACTCCCCAGTCAGTCCTGTTCATCCAAGGCTGAATAATCAGTGAGGGCGGCAAATCTATTTGGGGCTAAGTATATATTATCCCATCTATTTCTCATGGGTAGTCTTAGTCCTTGTCGGGTCTGCCCGGGATCACGAGCACTATCCCTATAGAAATAATGCAAAGGGAGCATCCTTACACACGACCCTCTTTCACTCTCCCCATGCCGATTATCTAGGAGTTCTCTTACTAATCCCGGTGATCTTAAGTTTACAATTATACAGTCGCCGGGGAACTTTTTCTCTCCTCGGCCAATCCAGGCTATCCTCCTGGCCATGAGGATGTGGTCATGTTGGAGACAATTAACTGGTATATTATTTTTGATCCAGTGTGCTGCTTTATTTATCAGGGTGCTAGTCGATTCCTCGGCTCCCTTACTCAATCCCGGGACTCCTACTAGCACCACTGCATATGGGCTGGAGGCTGGGGGTAGATCTAATATAGGAAGCCCTGGGGTGGCCTGTGTGCAATCTATGCGGTCTGTCCCGCTGTGCTTCGTATGTTCCCTATGTTTCAGGCCAATAACTCTAGTCTCGAGTTGAGTATCTGAGTGACCCCGAGTTTCCCCATTCCAGTTCTTGTTCCCCATATTACCAATGTTAGCTCCCTGTGATACTTTACTACACACTGCTTGTTCGCCTCCCCTTTTGATTGGCTCCTTGTTATTACAATTCGGCACTGTACTACCCTCCTCCATTTCCTGCCCTGGGACTCTAGCATGTTGTGGCTGGATTCGGGACGCGAGTTTGTTTATCGTCCCTTCCATATTCGTTATTTTCGCCAATACTGGCTCTAACAAACGCTGCATGAGCTGTTCCATTTTGTTTTCTAACTCTATTATAATTTGTTGGGTCCCACATGGCCCTTTTTCATGACAGCATCTAAGGCACCCTGTTTTCTCCAGGTTTATAATACTGCCTTTAGTTGGTTTGGCAGCTCCCTTCCGGCCAGCTGTATTGGAGCGCGTGCAACTTTTTGAACCACCCCCCGCTAAAGGCCCCGGTCCTATTTTGTGAGTTTTAGTGCGTGTAGTTACATCTTCCCCCATGCTCTGTTCCAGATCAGTCTCAACTTCTACTTGCTGATTGATGGACTCCTCCCTTATGGCTCCCCCATTCGTCACTCCCTGTGATATAATTAGCTGTAGGCCTTCTCTATCATGTGGGCTGAGTGCAGCACCTTGGTTGTCATATAATGGCCCTATCATGCCTGGACTTGTTATATCCCCCTGCGGTTTATGGACTGTAATTAATGGTAAATTAGTATTATCAGCTTGGGTGTACTGCACCGAAATAGACTCATTTGAGTCTGCCGGAGCACCAGGCGTTACACAAGATGCTATATTGCCCAGCGAAGATCTTTTTGTTACTAATTGGGGGTCCAGGGACAATCTGCGCTCGGCCAATTGGATTTCATGTATTAATACTGATTCGGCTCTGGTGATGAAGGCATCCAATGTCCCTTTAACTCCTCCCCCTGCCCTCGTTTTAGCCATCTTATTTTTGACCATGCTATCACGGTCTTCTGCCTTATATGTCTTCTTCCGTCCCCTCAACGTGGGGTTAAACTATCAATCAGGCAAGTATTGTGGCTATAGAGCGCCGATACCTTCTACATTGATGTCAGCCGTCGGTATAGACCGGCCGGGTACTAGATGAACAACAGGCCGCTAGATCGATATATACCAGAGTTTCTCCCCAGTCCCAGTGTCCACAGTCAGATTGAAAAATACAAATGTCACAATACACAGATGGTGCAAAATACCTTTGCAGCAGGCTCAGCCCCCGATACTTCCTTCTCAATGTACGGGACGTGGCCCAGCCGGGCCTCCGTCGGCCCCGGACGGCCACAGACGGTCCCGCCCTTGTCCCGGGCTTCTCCCAGCGCCGTCCCGCGCGCGATCCCGCGATGCGGGGGAGATAGTCCGATTTAAGCGCCTCCAGGCGCGGGAGTTCGCCCTGCGGCTTCCGTGTCCGCCGCTAGGGCAGTTGGGAAGTGTAGTCTCGGGCCACAGCAGGGCCGGCACAGCAGAAGGTAGCAAGGTGTTAGGTCCGCGCCGCTCCGTTCGCCATCGACACAGCCCCACCACAGATCAGCAAAGACTCCCACACTGACAGGGGAGATGGTCCGATTTAAGCGCCTCCAGGCGCGGAAGTTCGCCCTGCGGCTTCCGTGTCCGCCGCTAGGGCAGTTGGGAAGTGTAGTCTCGGGCCACAGCAGGGCCGGCACAGCAGAAGGTAGCAAGGTGTTAGGTCCGCGCCGCTCCGTTCGCCATCGACACAGCCCCACCACAGATCAGCAAAGACTCCCACTCTGACAGGGGAGATGGTCCGATTTAAGCGCCTCCAGGCGCGGGAGTTCGCCCTGCGGCTTCCGTGTCCGCCGCTAGGGCAGTTGGGAAGTGTAGTCTCGGGCCACAGCAGGGCCGGCACAGCAGAAGGTAGCAAGGTGTTAGGTCCGCGCCGCTCCGTTCGCCATCGACACAGCCCCACCACAGATCATTAGAGACAAAGAGAGATGATGAAAGAGTGACTGGTGTTTAATGTTGTGTAAGGGGAAAAGACATTTCTGATTTCTCCTAAAATGGGACTAAATTTTCGCTAATTTTTTTTTTGGGTTTATTTGGTGATAAAATCACCAAAGGGGGGATTGCTGGAGCAGAGTTTTCATTTTGAAAATTCTGGGGCTTTTGAAGTTCTGGCATGTCTATTCGTTGTACTAAGTATTAATAATTAATAATTAATTATTTGTCTTGTGCAAGTGCGTTTATATTAATCAATCCGTTTGTCCTAACAAGAGAAGAGAGAGTTACATGTGAGTGTGCATAAATGTGCTGACTAAAATTAACGTGCATGTTTTCATGTTTAAACGTTGCTATGTGCTGTTTATTTTTGAGCACAAAACGCTTTTGAATTAATGCTTTTCCATGTTGCAAGTGCTAGATAAATGCATACACATAAGGGTATTAGTGGGGTTAACACTGTTTAATCACTATGCTGTAGTAACGTTTATTTTGTCTCTTTAATTAAAGATGGTCTATTGTGGCCTATGGAGGCTGTATTAAGATGGCTGAATTTTGAAGCCTGGCCTCGAGTGAATATGTGAAAGACGTGACGAGGGAGACCCCTGCTGGAAATGGTCTTGAAGTTGACTGACCATGGTCCTTGAATGAAACTTTCCATGAGGACAGCAGCAGTTTTTGGGAGTTCTCCAAGAGAAGTGAAACTGTCCTTGGCAATCTTGAAAAACAAAGGAGCCTTAGAGGGAAACTCTGAACTGTGGCTCGATGGCCGAGGAGAAGCCGGATTAATGTGATACATGTTTTATTTTCTTGGTTCCTGTTCCGTAGTCTTCGCTATGTGTATTTTTCCTGAGCGGAGGTTCACAAATGTTGCAATGTTGCATCCTTTCCTTCTCGCTCTGCTCAGCGAGTCCGGCGGACATCATGATTTTTCCTATGTTCTAATGTATCTTTCCTTTGTTCAATTTATTATAAAAACTGTTAGCTTAGAGAGGGTTCTTGCCACCCTTTTGCCACTTGCCATTTTACCTTTGCTGCGGGAGATTGCGTTGCCGAGGATCGTGCTGAGGACTTCGTCTTGAAAGACTTTACCGAGAGACTTGTCCTGACCCGTTCTGACAGTTAGAATAGGTAACTATGAGAAATGATTTATTCTGATTGATTTTATTTTGACTAATTTTAGATAAAGCAATATAATTTTAAACATGGTGTTGAATTTTCTTTCTTGTCAATTATTGTGTTTATATTTTTGATCATTATTGTATATGTTGTGTAGATTATGTTATTGATTAGGACAGTCACTAAACCAGATCTGATCGACCTGATATTGATGCAGGGTGTTTAGGTGTTTTCTTTCCACAGGTTTATTGCTGGTAGAGTATTTGAGCGTATGTTAGTGAAATGGGCCCTAGCGTATGATGAATGTATGTGCGTGTAACTGTGTGATTACTCTATCCGTGGTAGTGGGCATATTTTAGATACCCTGATCTCTATCAGAACACAACTGCTTTCTGGAAAGTTATAAATGACTCTTGCTTCCAAGAGGCAAATACATCAAGGGTAGCTAATCACATCCTGCCAGAATCATGGTATGAGCATTTCCATGGGCTTTACAATCACTGCCTGAATGAGGCCCAGACGAAAGCAGAAGGGGGGGAGCAGTCTATCAACCAGATAAGTTTCACCCTGGGGGAGATCAAGGTAGCAATTGAAGGACTGACTCGAAACAAGGCACCGGGCCCTGATGGGATTCCTCCTGATCTTTTCTTGTGCCAGGTAGATCTTTGGGCACCAATCCTGACCAGAGTCATTAATGCAGCAGTAGAAACAGGTATGCCACCATCATGGTCCACAGCCATAATCGTTCCCATTTTCAAAAAAGGCAAGAAGAACAGCCCACTTTGCTACCGGCCCATTTCCCTGATTGATGTGTCGGCGAAAGTTCTAGGAAGGGCTATCCTCAGCCGGTTAATGGACTGGGCGGAGGATCGACAGATTATCACTGACACCCAATATGGCTTTAGGCCGGGAAAGTCAACCACCGATCAATGTCTTAACCTTTATGTACTGGTAGCCAAGTACACCATTGCCAGCCAAGAAACTGTGTACTTGGCTTTCATGGACTTGACGGCGGCTTTTGACCGAGTCAACCGTAGGAAATTATGGGCAATTATGGGAGGTCTTGGTGTGGACCCGGGACTTATTATCATTCTAAAGGTATTGCACCAGAACACCACTGCCAGTGTCAGATACAATCAGGAGGGAAGTACCACCGACCCTTTTCCATGTTCAAGTGGGGTGAGACAGGGATGTATTCTGGCCCCATTTCTGTTCACCCTGTACATAAATGGCTTGGATCAGGCACATAGCACTTTAATGGTTGATACCCCGCAGATTGGCTTAAGAGGGATCCCCGTCCTGCTTTATGCGGACGACGCGGTTCTCCTCGCGTGGACATCCAAAGGGCTCCAGGGTTTGATAGACGGCTTTGTTTCCTTTATGGAGAACCTAGATCTGTCACCTAATTTAACTAAGTCATACATCATGGAAGTAGGGAAAAAAACGAGTAAAAACTATGTTTACTTGATTGGTTCCCATCACCTGGGAAAGGTGCACTCCTTTTCTTATTTGGGGATACTATTTGACAGTCGTCTTAATTTTAAGGCCCTTGTAGAAGAGAAATGCCGCACATTAGTGAGCTGCTCTGGGTCGATCATTAACTTTGCACGAAGGTTGGGCCGTTGGTCCCCGGAGCAAATACTGAGATTATATAGCTCTAAATGTTGTGCCAAAATTCTTTATGGAAGCGAGGTATGAGGTTTTATTGACACGCAGCATCTGCAGACCGAGGAAAACAAGTACCTTCGGCGCCTACTGAAAGTGCCTCAGAGCACACCGTCCCACATCATTCATGAAGAACTGGGTGTCAGTTATGTTGGAGATAGGCTGAAAGCCAAACCCCTAACCTGTTGGGCCAACATATGGGCAAATACAGAGGCCTCATTTAGTGAGCAGATTATAACAGACTGCCTTGCCCGTGACCGGGGGCTGAACATCCCATGGCTTAAGTATGTAAAGGAGACTTTAGAAGCCATGGGATGCGCAGATCTTTTTGATAACCCCACTAAAAAGTCAGTGCATGACAAGACCTTGGTGCAAGCCCGGTTCTAGAAGCATGTTATATCATGCAGGGAAGATAGGGAACTGGTTAAACAGTCAGTTAGAGAACACCTCCTGACTAAATCATGTTTGGGTATCGAGCCCTATTTATCTTATTTCTATAATGCCCATGTTAGATTTATAATGACACGGTTTAGGCTCAATCTATTGCACCACATACTAGCTGATCCGGCAGGATACACAACGTCCATAGAGTTGAAAGGTCCGTGTGGCTGCGACCATCTGTCTCCTCAGGATACCCTTCATTTTGTTTTATTATGCCCTTTTTATTCACTACCTAGGAGTTTGTTTTTAAAAAGTATTCTAAAGACTTCTAGATTTAAACATGCAAAGGTGGCCCTGTTGTTTTTAAAATTGTCTACAGACACACTGACCCTGTTCTGCACTGTAAACTTTTTAAGGGCAGCCATCAGACTGAGAAACACAAGAGGTACCAGATGAACAAATTGGGATGGGAGCGAATATATATCACTTCTAAGCTGTCAAATTATTATGTTCCTCTCTTAATTTTGATGTTTTTTATATGTACCTATATGTACCTCAATTCAGCACCACTGTAACTCTGGCTGTGGAAATCCCTCCGTCTCGGTTCTTCCAGTACTGGGGCGGTAAACCTTCCGATGGTTTATTCTCCACTCAGGGGCCTGATTTATACGGATATTTGGGAGGGAGACAGTTTGGACGGAGCGGCTCTAGCTTGCGGCCATCGCGCTAAGCTGCGTAGCTTCGCCCCTGTGGTCCCTCTGTTGGTACACACTGACCAAAACGGGTTTGTCCCAACTCGCAACACGTCCTTTAACCTGCACCACTTTTTTCGGGTGGCCAGATACTCGGCAGAGCGCTGGCTGGTGCTCGATCTGGAGAAAGCGTTTGACACATTGGAATGGGACTTTTTATTCTTTACCCTCTCCCAATACGGGCTGGGAACTCGCTTCTTCCATCTTGTCCGTCTCTTATACGCCCTACACACCGGTAGGGTCCGGATGGACCCTTTGTGTCTGAACCTGTGCTCATTGGTCTAAACACTAGACAGAGCTGCCCATTGTCACCGCTCCTGTTCTCGCTGGCTATGGAGCCTCTGGCAATGGCCCTCCGGAATGGTGGAGCGGAATGGGGGATACCCCTGGGTGATGGGATGCGTACGATTTCCCTCTACGCCGATGACCTCCTCCTATACATTAGAGACATAAGAGACCCCTGCAATGATATAGCGAGGACACTCGCGGCCTTCGCATCCCTATCTCGTCTACAGGTAAAATTGGTTGAAATCGTGCCTGTACCCTTTTGATCCGTCTACCCCGGATCCCATACTGGTCGTGAATGGCGTGGGCGTGCAGTGGCAGCTATCCGTCTTTAGGTACTTAGGGGTCAGGATTTATCATCAACCTGAGGAGCTACAGGAGGGGAACCTCTTACGTGCGATTTCCGCCATCAAGTCGCAGATGCACTTCTGGCGAAGCCTGCCCTTGATGGTCATGGGTCGCATAGCCGTGCTCAAAATGGTGGTGCTACCTCTGCTTTTGTAATTCTTCGCAAACCTGCACTTATATATTCGACTCCCCGTTTTCATTCTTTTGAAAGCACCATGTGGGAGTGTATTTGGCACGGTTCACGATGCCGCGTTGAGCTCTGCAATCTGTACCTACCAACCGACCGGAGGGACTTGCAGTGCCCAACATAAAGCACTACTACCTGGTGGCACAAGTACAGTGGGTGACCAAATGGGCCAGCGGCTGGAATCTGGGAGACACTGCCACACATCGGCCACTGTGGACGCATTCATCCATCCTCAGGCTATTTCATCCCGGAAGGCGGGTAGCAACGCTCATCCAGCTGATGCTGGAGGTAGCTCACAGGTACTTCCTACAGATCCTGCGACTTACAGGTGATACTGTCCCCCTCGCACTGGCATTGCCTTTGCAGGGCACGGCAAGGGGCCGGCGAGTCGCCACCGGGGTGGAACTCTCCACCTGGAATGAGGCGGGGCTACAGACGTTGGGAGATCTTTATCACGACGGCCAGCTGGCATAGTTTGATGTCCTAGTAGCTGAGGACGGACTACTGTGAGGCCAGTTACTCCTGCACACCAGGTTGTTCACGGTGCTACAGACAATGTGAGGGGGACGTATCACAGGAACTCACCATACACCTCACCATAAAGTACATACATGTGATGAGTACAAGGAGACATCTCACGAAGTGGTTCGCTGACTTGCTGCGTACGCAAGCAGCGCAACCAGTGGATGCTCTTAATCGTCACTGGGAAGCAGACCTCCTCCGACCATGCACAGACCGGGAATGGGAGGTAATACTGGAGGGACCCAGAAACGCCAGGTTCCGGCTCATAAAATACTATATCATTCACAGGGCATACCTGACACCAGGCAGAATCAATAGGTACTTCGGGTGCACTGATGCCGCTGTCCAAGGTGCCAGCTGGTAGACGCAAACTTTTAGCACATGCTGTGGAGCTGTGCAGCGCTTGGTATTTACTGGCAGCTCGTGGTCGCTCACCTGTCCAACTGCACTGGGCGAGTGGTGGACCTCACTTGGGAGGTGTGCCTGTTGGGCCTCTACTACCTCAGACCCAAGAGGCACATGGTGACATCTGGATTTATTGACTTGGGACTAATCACGGCCAAACATTTGATCACCAGGCACTGGAAGCAGCCAGAGCCTCTGCTTGCGGCGGCGTGGCTCCGCCCGCTGATGAATTGAGCGCAAGCGGAGAGAGTTGTTCTCCGTCGCGAAGATACCCTGAGACTCCGGAAACTGCTGATGGCGACTGCATGGGACACAATCCTCCAGGAGCTCCGTGGCACCTGGCAGTCGGACGATGAATCCCAAATGTCAACCGTGGCCCCGGGGTGGCACCTGCAGAAGCCTGTGATGAGATGTAGCGGGAGTGCTCCAGAGATCTAATGAACAGGAAGCCGAAACGCCCCTCATCCTCACACCCCTCATGCGCGTCCTGGTAACATGTCATTCGTCAGGACAGGCAGGTACTGACATCAGGCACACTATTGCTGACTCAGTACCCTTGTGGAGCGACGGAGACCTGAGATGGGCAAGTTTATTGGTTCACACCCCGGACCCATCCCCTTTTTTCTTGCCTTCCTACCCCTACCTTACCCTACCTTACACAAGTCCAGCGTACCTTACATGGACATGGGAGCCATTGAATTTCAACGTAGTAAGTGTTCCTATATGCCATATATCACCCCATAGAAAGGGCCCATGTAGAGCAGGTCAGGGGTAAAGCAGACGTCTGTAATGTGAAATGTTACTTCGCTGATTATGTGCTCTACTATCTGAATCGAGAAATTTACTTATGATTGACGTAAATGCATGCAAGGTACCTGTTACATAATCAGAAAACCAATAAAGAAATGTAAACGAAAAAAAAATCAGTGATGTAATTTGAGATTCCATCAGTGATGTCCCGGACCAGGTCATGAGTGATGTAATAAGTGAGGCCATAAGCAGTGCATTGCGGGGGGATACATTATAGTTAGCTCAGGTAAGTATAACTGCTGAATGTCTATGGTTTTGAACGAGTGACATGTGAGCCTCAAAACAACGTCCCTGTAACATTTGTTTTTATTAAATTAATTTCTAAGTCTTTTTTTATTCTATTTTACACTGCTACTCTGCAATAACAGACACACACACTCTGGGTGCACCCAGGGAATATGTGCTTTACTACAGAGAAGCAGTGTTTTGGCTAAAGTGTCTGGGGGACCAGAAAACACCCTCAAACTATCTATTCACTGAAAAAAACAAAGGTTAAAGTAACATTATAGTTAGGTGAAATGTTTAGTAACAACATAATATTTTAAACCCTAAAAACCACAGAAATTCACCAGTTATCTCAAGTAACTGTAACTCGAGCTTGCAGTTCTGAGTATGCATCATAGTGACCAGTTTTTACTGGTAGTGGGAGAAGATTTTAAGAGCCGAGTACTGCAGACGTGACACCCTCGCAAGGGCAGGGCAGCGAAAGCAGGCTGGTACTACGAAGAAATATAAATATATATTTTTTTTTTTATAAACATTTTATTGTATCAGAATATGTTTATATTGTAGAAATGGATGGCTGCTTTCTACAGTTGAATGCTTTCATTAAAATGAAAATCAGTGTAATGGGTTGAGTGATAAATTAAATTGGCCATTCTACCATTTGCATGATCTGGATATTAACTCCAATACCATGCACCCACATCAGGAACTCTAGCTTTCGGCATGCAAATCTCCAAAGATGACTTTATTTTTCATTCAAGCTGCCACATATCTTCAATGTACACCTCCAGTAACATCTCTTACTGCATGATACGGAGTTTATTAGATTATCTTGGAGGTTCTGGCACACCAGTTTCTATTCTGTTCCCTGAACTATGAGTGCCCCATCTACACTTGTGTGACTATTTATTGTGTTTCTCATACAGTTCCAACCACTGCTGTCCTAATGCTTAGTCCTAGTTCATTACAGTTTTCAAGGATTGCTTGAACACTTTCCACACTTCCTGAGGGTTTCTGTCCTGCAGTAGTAGGGGGTTGCAACTGCATTTAGTTCTTTGCAATTTAATGGGGTGTTCCAATTCGGTTTCCCCTGTATCATCTTGGGGAGGAGGGTGTCCATGACAAGGAGGCGCATAGATGGAGAAACAAAAAAGAAGATATGATGTGGATTTAGGGAAGGAGATTTGAACAGAGAGTGGAATTTGAGACAAACATTATGCAGGCGGTTATTTCAAAATAAGTTTATATAAGTGAAAGGATTCTTTTTTTTTTTTAACATCTGTTTATTGGCATTTCAAGTAAGTGAAAGGATTCTTATGTGAAAGTCTCCAATAGTCCAGACTTGCAATTTTTGTGTGTAACTTACATTTTACAGTAGGAATAATGTATGCTGAAATAGTTGTATTAAACATGCAGTACTCACCCAGTCTACTACATCCTTTACAATTCCCAGCCAATAGTACCGGCTCTGGATTCTGTGCACAGTTTTCTTTTGCCCCAAGTGATGTCCTGTCTCCGTGAAATGGCACTCTAAAAAGATCTGACGCCTTCTTTCGGGATTTACAACCACTTCTCGGTTTTCCTCCTTCTTTGACCCGACATAATATAAGCACCCACCTAAAAAAAAAAACATTAGAAATGTAGGTCGCTCTTCAGAGAGATGCAAAAGCAGACCGTGAATGTAATTCCCAATGTCTGCTGTGATAAAGACGAGTATGAAAGAAAACTTTTGAGGAATAATTTTTTTTTTTTTAAGTTGATAACATGAAATTGTTGGATCTCATTTTACTATAATTAACAAAAAGGCAGCGAAAATGTAAAGCTGTGGATTATCTCACTTTTCATATGATGTGAAAAGTTTTTTTGTAATCCATATAAGTGCTGTTGCTATTCTACAGATCTCAGTAAAATGCAAATGTTTTTTTAATCTACCACCATCTTTAAATCACCTGTCCCATGATGAACGCAATAGAAAATTGCTTTGCAGGGCTGCTGTCAGCTCATGGTTGATTCCTGGAAAGCACTGAACAGGCAGTAAGAGAAACCAATACGATTGTCTTGAGCGACCCAGATAGGAAAACCATTAAAAGCGACTCTGGGGCCCCCAAAATCACAGGTAAAAGCAAGAGTGCAAAAAACACTTTCAAGACACATATATAATGAGGGCACCTAAGGAAAAACAGTATCTCCCTTGCCTGGTGAAGCATTTTAAGAGACTACTCATCAAATTCGAGATTATTATAACTGGAAGAAAATATCCAAGAGGCGTGTAAATGCATCAAACGCATTTGAAATGGAAAATTTGTCAGAGAAGTACAAATGTTCTGTTTTGGAATGTCAACACTCAGATCAATGATGTGCTGAGTGGGAGCTTTGGATCATGTGGTCATAACACTGAAGCAGAATTCATGATAAGCAAAATGTATTAATGTTATGTTATTCTAACTTGCTAAGCGCACAAATACCCTGAGGTGTCTTGGTGCTGAAGCTCAAAAAGAACACAACTGGAACAGAGGACTAATTCTGGATTCACCTAGACAATAAACTTGGCTGTGGATAAGGACTTCAAAGTCAGCTACTCGGTTATCTACATTAACGTTTTACCAATTAGACCTGCTCTGTGTGCACACCTTGCACTTGGGACTAAAAAGGCTATTTCCTCTGGTCAAAACAAATTAATTAATTTTTGAGTTTTATAGAGCGCGAACTTGACCCGTTAGGGTAACAGAGAGCTTTACAGGAATCAAGCAGTAGTATACAAAAGACGTACAAAGGGATAAAAGGGACAAAATACAATTTACATTTAACGAGAAACGAAGGTCCCCAGGTCCTTGTAGGGATGCCCGGAGGTGCCGGGAGGATAGTGTCTGTGTACTCCAGGGGATGCATTAGAAAGGAAATAGAGCAAGGTCTCTGTGTGAAATAGAGGCAAAATTTAGGTGAGGGATTTGCCCATTAGGAAGGTTTTGGCATCCTTTTTGAAGCGAGCCAGAAAAGTGATTCTTCTGATGGCGGGCGGGAGTGAGTTCCATATTCTTGGTGCGGCCCCAGAGAAAGCCTGATTGTATGTTTTCTTTTTCCGAAAACGTGCAGGTTGGAGCAAGAGGTCTCTGGAGGACCGCAAGTTTCTGGTTCCTCCGGATATCACGAGTTTCTGGAGAAAATATGCAGGTAAAATGCAAAAACAACAGTTGATGGACAGAATGCAGAACAATGTCATACATTCACCCCAGTACAGAGATCTGGGCCTAAATCCATAGTTTTTTTGCTCGCCAAGCCATTCCAGCTTGAACCCAGCCATATGCAAATTAGTCTTGACCCTGTGCCTCATGGGAACAGTCCAGCCCGAACTGCCAAGCCAGGTCCTCCCTGGACTGGAAACAAGCATCCAAGGACCGGTTTCGGGGTTTCACCCCTCTTCAGCCAGGATAGCTTGATTCCAGTTGCATGGAGAGCACGGGACCCACGTCTGGGCATACCCTTCCCACTCGGGATGACAAATGCAAAAACAACAGTTCGGGCTGGACTGTTCCCATGAGGCACAGGGTCAAGACTGATTTGCATATGGCCATGTCTGAACTGGGGTGGCGTGGTGAGCAAAATAACGATGGATTAAACCCAGATCTGTGACTGGGGGTGAATGTTTTGCCAATGTGCAACATTCCGTTCATCATCTTGTGTGTTTTGCTGTTCACCCTATGTGGGAAGGGTATGCCCAGACGTGGGTCCCGTGCTCACTACGCCACTGGAGTAAAGCTATCCTGGCTGAAGAGGGGTGAAACCCCGAAACAGGTCCTAGGATGCTTGATTCCGGTCCAGGGAAGACATGGCATGGCAGTTCGGGCTGGACTGTTCCCATGAGGCACAGGGTCAAGACTGATTTGCATATGGCCATGTCTGAACTGGGGTGGCGTGGTGAGCAAAATAACGATAGATTAAACCCAGATCTGTGACTGGGGGTGAATGTTTTGCCAATGTGCAACATTCCGTTCATCATCTTGTGTGTTAAGATATGCAGGGGAGTTTGAGTATAATGCCTTGTGCATGATACATGCCATTTTGAGTTCCATTCTGGCCTGTAGAGGAAGCCAGTTCAGAGCTTTAAGATGTGGTGAAATGTGGTCAAACTTCCTTGAGCCTGTTAGTAGCCTGGCGGCCACATTGAGGTGAGCTTTTAAAGGTGCCAGGGAGATCTTGGGTAAACCCAAGGGGGTAGAGCAGCCACATTCCAGTCTAGAGATGACTAGTGCTTGGACTGCCATTTTTAGGTCGGGAGTATCAAGGAAGGGTTTCAGTTTTCTTAGATAGCGCAGGTGGAATCTGGCTAATTTGGCCATCGAGTTGATGTGGTCCTGCATGTTCAAGTTACAGTCCAGGGTTATTCCAAGGGATTCTATCTATGAGGATGGAATCAAAAACTGAAACCATAGGATGAAATTTGACTTTGTTATGTTATCTGAAATATCAACCACACTTTTTGCAAAGTTGACAAACTTCGCAATTTGGGAAGTTTGAAACGTGTTAATTTCAGATAAGGTGGCCTGCTGGTGAAATTTCCAACAAAATAGACTGTCGCAGAAAAATAAAAAAAATTCTCTTCATAAAATTTGTTCTGTTTTTAAGATATTCTTCACACAAAAGAAACTCTGAAGACTGCAGAAGGAAATCTTCACAACTTCCGATACCCCTGTTTAGGATAGGTATAATTTAAGGCGGTGCAGAGACAATTTTAAGATGATATACGGCGGTTTGTTGAAGTTGTATAATTGAAGAACCTTATGTTAACGTTTTCCAAACCTGGCAGTACTTTAATCTTTATTGCCGTGCCTTATTGTATGCATTTATTTGCACCTAAATACTTTAATGAAGAGGTTTTACTGAGACTGATTACTTCTGGCAAAAACATAGAACAACAACAAAATATACAAGGGAAAGGAAGAAAAGCAGAACGAGCGAACAACCCAACTAAATAGTTAATAAAGAAACAACAATTCTGGCTATGTTTGATGTAATGAAATAAGCGCCAACATAAAACAACATGTTTTAAACATTACAAGTAGCAATAAAGCGCATTCTAGAAACTAACTAATGCATGATAGAACTACTTTAAAAAAACGAGCATGTCCCGTCTACAGCTCCCTCTAAAGCCCCTGTGATCAGTATAGAACGTGCAGATGTCACCTAGCCACAGCATATATCGAGGAAATATCCCCATCACCTGTTGACAAGCAAACTCTATCTTAAAGGCTATTATTTATGGAAAAAATTGTTTGCCTTGATTAAGAACAGAACTAAATTGGTAGTGCCCTGTGAAAGCCAGGTGTTTAAAGTGACCCAGGTTCTAAGAAGTACTTGCATAATTCAGAAACGTTGGAATTAATCTACAGACTTTCTGTGCATTTGAAAGTGCTCACTCTTCCTGTACTTACTGGCAAGAGATTGTTCAGAGAAGTGTCAAAATGAAAAAACATCAAATAAAGGTCAAGTTCGAGAGCAACGTTGCATCCGTAGCCACAGGCTACCAACGTCGCTGTGGCTGACTATGCAAACTGAGGTCTAATTGTAATGGGGGCTAAGGGGAGTTGTAGTCTCTGCTAAGAAGTGGGCACTCGCACACTGATGTGTACTGCAGAGGTTCTCTCCTAGCCACTTTAGTGGCAAAGTGCCCTGAAATGACGTCCATCTATCTAAATGAACGTGGTAAGCATAGGGGTGCTCCAAGTGTACCAAGGATACAACAGAGGCCATAGGGGGGCTGCTCTTGTTATTACATTTTACGATGAACTTTGGATTCCGTTCAATGCCCATATTTATACGATTGTTGGAAGACCATCTCCAGGCACTGGCCATCCAGCCTTGGTTATGCGATTAAACGTTATCGTTTCCCTTTTAGCTCACTCGTCAGTCCCGTTTATAATAATCTGTTCAGCGTTTTGGAGTTAATAAATAAACAGCAGCAAAGACCCGAGGAGTTACCAAATTGTTTTAATTTCACACGGGCAGCATGCCTATGTGTGCCATAATTATATATTCCTGATTGCCCATTGTGCGATACATTTTTAATTAATTCCATGGTTATTTGCATCTTTTGTATATGCACGTTTAACATCGTGTCATTTTCTGAGGGATCACTACGAGCATGGAGCATATAGCACTTGTATATAATTTGGCCAATTAAAATATATATTGGTCTTTGCTGCTGTGTCTATCGCCCTACGTTTATCGGTACTGAATTGTTTGGCCCATAAAAGACCAATTGTTCCCTTCCACGTTTGGTTGAGGGCTATGCCTACGTCCTCAAATTATTACCAGGTACTCGTTTGCACTTAATTTTTTTTTAGGTAGGTAAAGCTTTATTCGATAAAAAATATCATAAAAGCACAACATACAGTAGAATAAAAAGATCAAGTTAGACAATAAAAATAATCAATCAATCATAAATATATCTAAAAAGACTATAAAAGTGGAAAAAAGCAATATGTGCAAAGTACAAGAAGCTTGAAGACCCCAAAATTCATTATAGTGGATAAGTGATAGTTAATGAAAACAGATCACATAGGAGCTTTAGTGTATTTAAAGGGCCAGATTTTTCTTCCGCAGTAACCAAGCACAACCCAGATACTTAGCAATACCACAAACAATAGTGAGAGACGAGGTATCTGTTTGCAGGATGCGTAACACAATACGATAGTCACGGCTACCGAGCATTCTACAAATCGGTCTCAGCCACTTGGCTCTCGCTCTTCTGTAGTGGAAACAGGCAAATAAAAAGTGGGGGATAGACTCTTTGGGTGCTGTACAACTCAGGCAACCAAGAAAAGTAGAGGGGAATCCCTTCCATCCAGCAGTAACACAATTAAGAGGAAGGGACCCCAATCTGAAGCGCACGTACAGTGATCTATCCAGAGGAGTCTGGATAAAGTCAAGATAGGGTTCGAGTTTGCTAAGGGGCTTATGTTCAAAAAAAGCTTCGCTCAACTTCCCCATCTTCACATTGTTCAGCTCTCTTGTGTTTACCCAACTCCAATAAGCCTTCTTAAGGTCCTGTTTCGAAGGGGGTAACTGGGATTCCCAACAGTCTGCATAGCCAATGGACTTCAGCGTTTGTTTTACATAGGAGATCCATTTTAACCTCCTCCCAGTATCTACTAATATAAGTTCACTTAAGCCTGCAGCGTATTTGGCAAGTTCTGGAGTCCATCGCAGTCTTGCCCCAAAAAGTAGAGGTCGGAGACGTGCAATGTCCTGGATGGAGTGTCTGCCTAAATCATAAAACAAGGGTTTCAGTGGGGACAGAGATGAGGTTCCTCATGAATTTATTCTCGGACATGACCAGGTCATGGATTTAGCCCCAAATTTCTGGCCCATACATAGAGCTAGATAATGCCTGTGCTTCATATACCACAAGGGCCGGTGCCACTGGTCGACTAGTAGAGAGATGTTGTTCTCTAATAATGGCACCAGAAACCCTCTTGTGGCATAGGAGCATCTTGGTCAGGTGCGAGCTCCACTTCATCCCTTTTGCAATGCGTATGCCTAAATAGTCGAAGGAGTCCACGATGTCTAGCGGTGTGCCATCCAGACTAAAGGCATATCTAAAACGTTTCGGAGGATTAATAACCATTAATTTGGTTTTCTCTGTATTTATGATGAGGCCATAGGACTTGCAAAAAGAATCAAACCTATTTAAAAAATTTTGAAGGCCAGCCGGGGATTTGGAAATCAGGAGAGTGTCGTCGGCGAACAGGAGAGTGGGAACTTTTTCACCCGCCTGGACTGGAGCATCAGCTGGGACCTCTCTAAGGAGATCCACCACCCCGTTGATGTATAGAGAGAACAGGGTGGGGGCTAAGACACAGCCCTGGCGTACCCCCCTGTTCACCGCGACACTCCCTGTAAGCTGGCCCTGAGCGCCCCATCTAACATTAGCATGATTGTTCTCATGGAGAAGCTTTAAGAAGGCAAGAATCTCTTGGGGGACACCTAATTGGGATAAAACCTGCCACAACCTTTGACGGGGAATTAAATCAAAAGCAGACTTTAGGTCTATAAAAGCTAAATATAAAGTGCCTTTGCCTAAAACTACCGCTTTCCAGTATATCATAAAAAATCTAAAAACTTGATGCCTACCTTTTGTCTAAAACCTGCTTGAAAGTGCGATAAAACATTCCTATTCTCAATCCAACACCTCAGTCTCATAAGGAGGACCCTGCCAACCACTTTCTGTGTCACGTCAATTAGACTAATGGGTCTATAGTTGGCAGGGTCCTCTCTATTGCCCTTTTTATAGATGGGAATCACCACTGCAGCTTTCCAGGACTCAGGTACTATAGAACCCTTGGCTATGGTGTTCATGACAACAGAGATAAAAGAAGCCCAGGGGATTGGATCGTGTAAAAGAAGATCACCTGGTAGGCCATCTGGGCCTGCCGCCTTACCAGGCGCAATACTTTTAATAGCCAGGATCACTTCTTGGGTCCCAAAGTTGGTCTCAGCTGGGAAATTAACGGCAGGGGGCAAATCATCCACCACAGGAACTACAGGGACTGTCTCTCCCGCATATATAGCGGAGAAATGGGTAAACCATTGCCACTCCGTTATATGATTTGGGATACTAGCCGTTTTAGCCCGTTTACCTCTATTTAAGAGGTCCCAGAAAACCGTTGGATTTCGATTTAATGCTGCCTCTTTAAGTTCCTGCCAGTGCATTTCCTCCCAATTCTGTTTGGCGACTATCAAAGATCTCGAATAGTCTTGTCTTGCCTTTCTAATTAAGTTTCTATCTTGTTTTCTTAGGGCTTTTGACAGGGTCTCTCTGTCCCTTCTACAATCTTTAGAATACCACGGATTAGCGCTTTGTGTGGAATCCACCTTGGAACTAGAATTCTCTCCCAGAATGAAGAATTCCCCTATCTTATTAATAGTATCGTGGTACAGGGAGGGTATGAGTTGGGGATCATCCGATTTGTTAGTAGCTTCGCAGAGCTCGGTATGTTTCCTGGCTAATAGTTCTTTAATTGATGCGAGCTTCCCCTCGTGTTGCGAAATCCCATGCCATTTGAGGCGTCTATTGCATCCTGCCAACGATACTTCCTTAGTTGCCATCAAAGGGAGTGATTGTTCGCATGGTGCATGGTCACCCAAACATCCTTAATTTGTAAACACAGTGGATTATGGTCGCTATCTATAGTGTTTTTGACAACCATATCCAGAATGTTCCCCCAGAAATAGATATCGACAAGGATGTAATCTATGCGAGATGGAGTGGTTAGCCTATTGAAAGTAAAGGCACCGCCTTTGTCAGATATAGATCTACCGTTCACTGCTCGTAAATTAAACTCTTGGGTGAGGGCATTCAATTGAATAGCCCTTTGAGACCATTTCTTGATTGGAGTAAGCTCTAGGGGCGGGATTCCCCAAATGAGATCAGACTCACTGGACCCCAATAGATCTTCCAAGGCTAGGGGTTCAAAAGTGCAATTGAAATCCCCACAAATAATGATACTAGAGTTGGGATCAATAAGAGTTAGTTCGTGGTCCAGGGCAGAAACTGTCTGAGACATCTGTCCTCCCACAGTGCCTCTAGCATAAATATTAAATAATTCTAGAGTAGGACCGCCATGTGAACCTTTTATGGTCAAATGTAGTAAATCGGGGGAAACATTATTATGGGTCTGTACCAACCAGTTGTGCTTAATATTTACCCACACAAGTAGTCCCCCCGATGGGCGGCCTTTCCCTGAACTTAAAGCCGGTAGGAAATATGTGGTATACCCTGATTTGTGTAAAGGGATTGTACTCCATGTTTCCTGGAATGCACAGACATCAAACGTACTGATGAAGTCGTGCCAATCCGGGATCATGAGTTTTTTGGCAAGCCCCGCGATGTTCCATGAGACGAAATTAAAAAATGGCATAGAATTTTCAAGTGTTGTGATTACCTGGGAGTGGGGGGGCATCTCAGAAAACGGATAGGTAGGGCACAACGGCACAGTACCTTGAAGGTCTCGGTGGCACGCACGAGGGGTGGCCCAGCCCTGCCTCCTCCTGCCCCGGACGGCCACAGAGGGTCCCGCCCTTGTCCCGGGCTTAGCCCGGCGCCGCCCGCGCGCGTTCCGCGACGCGGAGGTAGGCGCGTCCTTATGTACGCCTCCGGGCGCGAGGATACAACGGAGGCCGTAGGGGGGCTGCTCTTGTTATTACATTTTACGATGAACTTTGGATTCCGTTCAATGCCCATATTTATACGATTGTTGGAAGACCATCTCCAGGCACTGGCCATCCAGCCTTGGTTATGCGATTAAACGTTATCGTTTCCCTTTTAGCTCACTCGTCAGTCCCGTTTATAATAATCTGTTCAGCGTTTTGGAGTTAATAAATAAACAGCAGCAAAGACCCGAGGAGTTACCAAATTGTTTTAATTTCACACGGGCAGCATGCCTATGTGTGCCATAATTATATATTCCTGATTGCCCATTGTGCGATACATTTTTAATTAATTCCATGGTTATTTGCATCTTTTGTATATGCACGTTTAACATCGTGTCATTTTCTGAGTGATCACTATGAGCATGGAGCATATAGCACTTGTATATAATTTGGCAAATTAAAATATATATTGGTCTTTGCTGCTGTGTCTATCGCCCTACGTTTATCGGTACTGAATTGTTTGGCCCATAAAAGACCAATTGTTCCCTTCCACGTTTGGTTGAGGGCTATGCCTACGTCCTCAAATTATTACCAGGTACTCGTTTGCACTTAATTAGATTTGCATTAAAAGCAGGGGTGACAGGCACGAGCCCTGTGAGCACAGTGCATGGTTTGCACGTCTGACATTGCATCCCAGATCACTATTTGGGCGCATCCATCAGTAAGGAAAGGGAAGTACCACATGCCTGTTGGCCCCCTGCAGCCACGTCACCTCTTGCAATCCCTGCAGTAGCGTGTAAAGTCAATGGTATAAGGTTCGACAGCATATTTGCTTGCAGACATGTACATAACTCCTTGCATGACTGTGTGTAATTATAACACAATACAATCAGTAACATCGGGTCACCTCAATTGATGATCAAAAAGATGGTGTCTTGTACTCCAACACACACGGTTTTCTACCTCTGTTTGGTCTAAAACCTGATTGAAAGATTCTCACAGATAGGAGAGTGGCAAATATGTCTGAAGATATATTGTTGCTGCTGTCTCCTGAACTTTAAACTGGAAAGGAATATTTGGAAATGTCCTTTAGTTTTTGAGTGATAAGGAATACAGAGATGCTTATTTGTATTAATGTTTTAATCGAAGCTCTTTCCAACTCATTCGGACTATAGCAGAATGAAATTAATTATTTTTAAACTAAGTCATCAATCAGCCAAGCCAGTTTGTTGTTGTATAGTTAGTTTGATGACCACAGAAGGGCAAAGATGCTGCATAGCAGCAGCGAGGTTCAGGTCTAACTTTTACAACACTGGACAAGATATGTTTTAACCTTTTCAGCACATGCTATATACTTTGTGCACCCTGTTTCCCTTTGAGTCCTACAACAAAGTGTATGTATCCACCATATACAGAATAGGGATAAAAATAAAAAGTCGGCATGCCTGGAAATAGATGCATTACAAGAAGAGCATGCCAACTGGAAAAAAAATTGACAGATGCCCCCTCATAGCAATAGGTGCTGGATGGACTGAACATGCTATTCGTCTTCCATGTTCCAAAAGTTAAATAGGTCGTCATTATCATCTAGTGTTTTTCTTCATAAACTGACACTGATAAGGCTTCACACCCAAACATTTGAAGTTGTCCCTATTGAGTATTTCTAAATTGTATCTAGTAACTCTATTGAGAACATTTGTCAATCGGCTCCCCGTTGGATGTGTGTATACTCATGTTCGCTGAACTGGTTCCATTCAAATAAACTGTGAATACTTTCTACAGAAACAATTATTGATTTAGAAAAGCCTGGACTGAAAGTGAGCTGCCCGTTTATCTAGAGCAGTGGTTCTTAACTTGTGATCTGTAGAACCCTGGGTTTCCACAAAGCCTTCTCAGGGGCTCTGCGATTGCTTAGATAATTAAATAATATTAACAGATTAATCAAGTGTGTATAAATAAAGAAGCAAAATATAAAATTAAACATTTTAAAATGTTCTGTATATGTGAAGGAATTTGAAATTAAGAGTCTAAAAAATAAGTTAGTATCGTCTGATTTTAGTGCAAATGCATCAAATAGAATATTGGAAGGACAATGAGTGGCCTAACTTGAATTTACCAAAGCTCCAATTCAATTTTATATTTATTTTCTATTTGTTAGTGAAAACAAATAAAATATTTAATCATTTTGTATTTGATTGATGAATATTTGTTTCTGTATATTTTGTGTATTTTATTTGTTGTTCAAATCATCACAAATGCTTAACTTGGGTCCCCGACTTTCCAATAATGAATCATGGGGGTCCCTGAATGCCAATAATGATTCAGGGGGGTACCCGTGTTCCAGTAATGATTAAGTGGATTCCCACATGAAACAAAAAGGTCAAGAACCGCTGATCTAGAGCCATCTAATTACTACTACTGTACTTATGATAACAAAACATGGCAAAACATTCCTACGAATGATTGGAGATTCGGAATTTATAAATATAAATGTCTTATCCGCTAACCACTTAAGTATTTATTGATAGCTGTTACTTGTACCTTTAAAAGAAAAGCATAAATTCATAAAGTACCGTTCTGAAAAGTGCTACTAACGGCAGACGTGTACCAATAAAACAATGAGTTTGCAAGCCTGATCCATTACCTTGGATGATAAATTTGAGAGCATATCTCTTCAGGTTTTTTCTTTTGATGGAGCAGAAGCTGGCAGGGAAGGATCCTTCTACCAGAAACCTGTAAATATCTTCGAACCTATTGCTGGAGGATTCCAGCACCTCCTCCTCTGCCACCTGCAAGGGGTCCATGCCCACCTTCCTTGCACTCCCAGCGTTATGATCTGTAAGGCTCTCTTAGCAGTGAGGCACAGGGGAGGCTCCAGGTCACCTGCAGGGGGTCCATGCCCACCTCCCTTACACTCCCAGCGTTATGATCTGTAAGGGTCTATTATCACCGAGGCACAGAGGACCCTTCAGGCCGCTTGCAGGGTGGCCATGCCCACCTACCTCCCTTGCATCCACAGCGTTATGATCTGTAAGTCGCTCGCCGCACTGAAGCACAGTGGAGGCTTCGAGTAGGTCGTGCCCACCAAACTTTTGCATGGTTTTCAAGGCTCTTTAGCCCTCAGCGGAGGGTCTTCCCTGCTGTCTCAGTGCAGGGGTATACTCTGAGCTCAGGCATACAACAAAGTATGCCCCCTTCCCCACATCTTCTCCCTCCCCCCTCAAAACGCACACGCCCCACTAATCTATAAAATTATGTCACTTTTTGCGCGGTTCCTCGGGCCGCAGAAGTTACCTAGCCTCAGACGCAGAGACAAGCCAAAGTAAGGTCACTGGCCGTTATGGGGTTGCACTTTCCTCTGCTCTGTGCCATGTGTGCATTAAAGGTTTCCCTAACCCACTGTGTAGCCTGCTAATGCTTTACCCAGCCCTCCGACACACGCCTTGAACAGGTTGGACCATATACCAGCACGCCAGAATATTTATTGATTGATTGCGGACGTAGGGAAAAAATATTGAATCAGTCAGGACACTTTAGATTGTTACATCTTCCGGTCTTCTGAAGAAAGACTCGTGCGGATTGGGTTACGGCTCTTACATGCTGTAAACGCCGAGAGCACTATGTTATGTCTAAAGATCTAAGCTACTGAACGGTTCTAATGAAGAAACGTGCACTAATTAAAAAAGCTTCAATCATGCAAAAAACAAAAAAACAAAAAAAAGATATATATATATATATATATATATATATATATATATATATATATATATATATATATATATACAGTGTAAACAATTTTGCTTTGGATAATTGATATGGTTTCTTTAAAAAAATGTATTTTAAAAGAAACATTCAGCTCTTTGCTAAATCGTTTCACTTCGGATACACAGTTATGCCACTCAAAGATGGACGAATCTTTAGGCTCTTATTTAGAGAGGTGGCGCGGAGACCTCTTCCACTCATTGCCTCTTTTTGCCTTCTGGTTGTTGACCGTTAGGGCCAGAATAGCGCGTAACATATCCATGGCAACCTTTAAAAGAAAAAAAAGAACCCCTGCCCAACGAAGCGTATTTGGAATTCGGCCAGTCTATACCCCGCTCAAAGATGGCGTCCACTCTAACAAAAATGCTATCTAGATTTTAAAGACTCCCATTGCAAGATGGGGCACGTTTGACTTTACATGGGCTCGAGAAAGAAGTTTCCCGTCCCAACATGGCGTCGGGTGCGCTGTCAAATCCTCCCGTCAGTGCCAACCAGATTCCTTCCCTGCCCTGTCCAGAACTTGTACCATCCTCGTTTGCTCCCCAACGGGTCGTCGGGAAAACAATGTCATCTGAACGGAGGCGCCAGACCCAGTTGCGGGAGCAAACCTTTCACTGCTGCGCCTGTTTTTACACAGACAACATCTTCTTGGAGGACTACCACATGCACGTCTGCTTCCAAGATGAGCAACAGTTCAGGAAGGAATATGAGGGGGTAATCCAGAACTGACAATATACTCATTTATTTATTAATAGTTTCCTAAAACGTTGGTTAGACCCAAAGTGTGATAGAGAACGCTTTATACGAGGACAGGGCACAAAACGAAACTTGCGTAGAAGTTAGAAACATCAAAACAGTAAAAAAAGGTACACCTGAGTTGGAAACATACATTTTAATTATATTGGTCCCACCTCAAGCTTTTTATCAAGTACATTTTAGGGAATGCCAACAAGGATGTTAACATATATACGTTGAAGGATAGATTGTCGTATTAGCTGAAAGTTTCTTAGTCGCAGTTCTAGTGAAATGTTAAACATTATAGTTTACTCGGATAATCTATGATCTGATGTTTCCTAGCGGATGCTTACGTTCTCTCTTCATGAACTTGTTCAAAGGTTTATGATTTTATTACATGATTTCTCACTTGTCTTCCGATTTTTATTTTATTTTATATTTTATTGAGAGGCCAGAACTGCAAACCTGTAATTACCACTTTCCGTAACAACAATGTATAACAGGGGAAAAAAAAAAAATATATATATATATATAAAATAAACCATATGGGTAACAGAATTTTTGCCCGGCGCTAAGTATCCCAGTTACTGGTTCCCACCGGTATTGTTTTACAATCATATAACACAACACAATACTGAGCTATCCACAAAAGCAACGATTCACAACAAGTCTTCTTGATTGGTTTCTGTAGTTGTGTTTATTCTTTCTTTCAGTTTTATTCTACATGTCAATAAATCCAAAAACAGTCTCAAATACTGTAAGCAGTCAGACAAAAGCCAACACGTGTTTCGCTTTCCACTGCGCTTCTTCAGCGCTTAAAATTCTGTTCTTGGAACTTGTTATTCTTACACTCCCATTGCTCCGGTTACTAAACAATTCGCTTCCTCCGTAATTATTTTCCCCTAAATTTCTTTTGAGGCATGTAGTGGTTCTTCTTTAATGTCTGCTTAAGGTTTTAATCCTTCTGAATAGTATATAGTTCAGCTCCCCCTTGCTACGGGTCGACTACAGGCTGGAAGCCTCCTGATCCTTCTCCTTTAGTTCACAGGCGCGTTCGTCCGTGAACTGTCGTCGACCCGTATCAAAGGGGAGCTGAACGATATACTATTCAGAAGGATTAAAACCTTGCCCCCCCACCTGAGGGGTGGGGTGGGTAGAGGTAGGCACACCTTCTAGGCTGTTCTAATTTTTCCCACCTGTCTTCCCATCTAAAAGAAGGGGAGACAGGAGAGGGGGCCTGCTTCTAATAGCAGGAGATGTTGGGGGGCGCGTTACAAAGGCGGCAAGGCATTTGAAGCTCCTCTGCCATAGCTGGCTCTTCCTGACCTGGGGATGTGTGACCACCTCTGCCCTGGAAAGACTGTTTCTGGGCCCAGGGAGCGAAGGCTCCCACCTCAGGGGTTCAGAAACATATCTTGTGGTGGGAGGCTGGTGTTTACCAGTCAGGGAACCCACTAGAGGCGGGTCAGTTTTCAGGGTGCATTTCTAAGATGCCCTCTGAGTGCATGCTATAATAAATCCCACACTGACATCGGTGTGGGTTTATTATACTGAGAAGTTTGCTACCAAACTTCCCAGAATTCTGTAAAGCCATTATGGTACTGTGGAGTTTGCAATGACAAGCTCCCATAATATATACTCCTAATGGCTTTAGTAAACTTACAATGTCTAAGAATGGACTTAGACACTGTAGGGGGTACAGTGCTCATGCAACTGTACCCTCACCAGTGGTATAGTGCACCCAGCTAGAGGGGTGTCTTACCTATACCATAGGCAGTGGTGTGCCGTCAATTGCTGTGTCGTTGGCTGTTCGTGTTGAGCCCTACCTTGTGTATGTCAGCGAGGCGCTGAGTCCATTCACCTCGACGCCCCTTCTCTCCCGCCGCCGCGCTCCTTACTGCGTGGCCGCCGTGTGGAGAAACGGAGGAAAAAACTACATTACCCAGCCTCCCCGGCCCCCAACATCCCGGAAGCAGCGCCAGGAGGCGCTTTAAAACGTGAATCAGTCCCGGTGGAGCGGGTGTGCCGTCAATTGCTGTGTCGTTGGCTGTTCGTGTTGAGCCCTACCTTGTGTATGTCAGCGAGGCGCTGAGTCCATTCACCTCGACGCCCCTTCTCTCCCGCCGCCGCGCTCCTTACTGCGTGGCCGCCGTGTGGAGAAACGGAGGAAAAAACTACATTACCCAGCCTCCCCGGCCCCCAACATCCCGGAAGCAGCGCCAGGAGGCGCTTTAAAACGTGAATCAGTCCCGGTGGAGCGGGTGTGCCGTCAATTGCTGTGTCGTTGGCTGTTCGTGTTGAGCCCTACCTTGTGTATGTCAGCGAGGCGCTGAGTCCATTCACCTCGACGCCCCTTCTCTCCCGCCGCCGCGCTCCTTACTGCGTGGCCGCCGTGTGGAGAAACGGAGGAAAAAACTACATTACCCAGCCTCCCCGGCCCCCAACATCCCGGAAGCAGCGCCAGGAGGCGCTTTAAAACGTGAATCAGTCCCGGTGGAGCGGGTGTGCCGTCAATTGCTGTGTCGTTGGCTGTTCGTGTTGAGCCCTACCTTGTGTATGTCAGCGAGGCGCTGAGTCCATTCACCTCGACGCCCCTTCTCTCCCGCCGCCGCGCTCCTTACTGCGTGGCCGCCGTGTGGAGAAACGGAGGAAAAAACTACATTACCCAGCCTCCCCGGCCCCCAACATCCCGGAAGCAGCGCCAGGAGGCGCTTTAAAACGTGAATCAGTCCCGGTGGAGCGGGTGTGCCGTCAATTGCTGTGTCGTTGGCTGTTCGTGTTGAGCCCTACCTTGTGTATGTCAGCGAGGCGCTGAGTCCATTCACCTCGACGCCCCTTCTCTCCCGCCGCCGCGCTCCTTACTGCGTGGCCGCCGTGTGGAGAAACAGAGGAAAAAACTACATTACCCAGCCTCCCCGGCCCCCAACATCCCGGAAGCAGCGCCAGGAGGCGCTTTAAAACGTGAATCAGTCCCGGTGGAGCGGGTGTGCCGTCAATTGCTGTGTCGTTGGCTGTTCGTGTTGAGCCCTACTGTTATAATAAAGATGAAGCCACAAAGGTGAGTGAACTGTAGCCTTTATTCTCTGACCATCCGCTCTCACAGCACTGATGGAATTCACCTGAACATTCCAAGGTGAGCTCCCTGGGGATATACCATATAACAGGAATGGTAGGGGGTTTGGAACATACCAAGTATTCTGGGATTATAACACATCTCCCTTTGCAGGGATTACAAAAACTCTTAAATACATGCACTATTTACAACTCTATCTTTGCTCCATGTTTGTCCGTTGTCCAAACGAACTACACTTTTACCTGTTACCTCTACCCTTTGAGGTGCACCAAATTTGCTCGTTCCAGGTTGTACCCTACCAGGTTTTTTAACGCACACTTGTGCTTGAGGTTTTATCTCCACTTCTTTTGCTCCATGTTTTGCATCATACCATGACTTGTATTTCTGTTGATGAGACTCTACTCGTTCCTCCACACGCTCTAAGTCAGGTACAACACCTTTTCCCCCACCCAACCAACTTGGGTACATTTTGGTGCTGGGTTCTCTCCCTCTAAGATATACAAACGGGGATAACCCTGTGACTAGGTTGGGCGTAGTGTGGTATGCCCACATAGCCGCTCTCAAAGCTTCCTCCACATTCAAACCATTGGCAATAGCAAGTTGTATGTGCTCTTTGATCATACGGTTTGCTCTTTCTACCAACCCATTTGCTTTTGGGCAATAGAGAGCAGTCCTCTCATGTTTTATATTGTGTTCCTCCAAAAACTCTCTCATAGACTCTGAGACGAACTGCACTCCATTGTCCGTTACCAAAGTGGCTGGGATTCCTTCATACACAAATATGTTTTTCAGAAATGCTATGAGACTGTTAGTTGTGGTGGACGCTGTGAATTTGAAATTCACCCAATGGGAGGTGTAATCCACCAACACAAACAAGAATCTCTTCTGTGGCCCCAGGATGTCCATGGGACCGACAATGTCCATGGCCAGTTTGGTCCACGGAGTCTTTGGCACGTCGACAGGGGCCAAAGGAGCTCTATGAATGCTTTTACTTTTATCGCTCCTCGCACAGCTGACACACTCTTTTACTGTGCATTCCACTTCTGCATCCATTCTGGGGAACCAAAAACAGCTCCGTACTTTGTTCTTAGTGAGGCTTCTGCCTAAATGCCCTTCATGGGCCAAATTTATGATTCTCTTCCTCAACCCTTCGGGAGGAACAATTTTCTCCCCTCTTTGTAAGCGTCCAGCTATAACTGCGAGTTCAAATCTTACTTCCCAGAAGTCTTTAACTTTGTCAGGGACTTCAGAAATCTTCTCCGGCCACCCCTTGACCATGAGTTCTTTCAACATGTCCATAGTCTTATCTTCCTTCATGCACTTGTCCCATTCCGCATCAGTCAGCGAGGGTAAATGCACCACACAAATGGGTACATCAAGAACTTCTTCACTTGGACTACCTCTGATCGGTAATCTCGACAAGCAATCTGCAATCACATTCTCTGGACCAGGAAGGTATTCAACCCTGAAACAAAAGTTCTCCAAACCTAGCACCCATTTGCTTATTCTTGGGGACAAGTTCTGTGCTTGTTTTGATGAAAATATGAAAGTCAGAGGCTTATGGTCCGTGTGTATGGTGAACTTGCTACCCCACAAAAAGAATTTAAAATGGTGGACCGCCCAAAAACACGCCAAAGCCTCCCTTTCGATGACTGAATAGTTGCGTTCAGGCTCACTCAAGGTGCGGGAAGCAAATGCTATTACTCTTTCTTCCCCATCTCCCTTCTGGGATAACATGGCCCCTAAACCCTTGCTAGAGGCATCTGTGGTTAAGATGGTTCTCCTCTTTGGATCAAAGGTTCCCAATGCTGGTGCCTCCACTATGTGTTTTTTTATTAGTTCAAAACTCTCACTGTGAACCTTCTCCCACACAAAAGCCGAATTTTTCTTAAGAAGCTCTCGCAAACCTACACACAAATCTGCAAAATTCCTGACAAACTTGGACATGTACTCCACAAGACCCAAAAAGGATTTGAGCTCCTCCTTACTTGTTGGGTGCGGGGCATCGCTGACAGCCTGAATCAAACTGTGTTTGGGTCGAAACCCTTCTTTGGTGATGGTGTGCCCCAAATAGTCTACTGATGTGACCTTAATTCTGCACTTGTCTATCTGTACTGTCAACCCTGCATCAGATAGTCTGCGACACACTGCATGGAGGGTAGCATCGTGTTCCTCCTCCGTTTCCCCATACATCAATATGTCATCTTGGAAGCAGAGAGTGTTCTTAACACCTATCAGCACTTGCTGCATTATTTTCTGGAATACAGAGGCTGCTGAGGCCAGCCCAAATGGCATTCTCACAAACATAAACGCCCCAAAAGGCGACGTGAACGCTGTCAATGGTCTCGATTCCGGATGCAGCTCAACTTGATGATACGCCCTGGACAAATCGATCACAGAAAAATAACATGCCTTGCCCATGGTGCTTAGCATCTCATTTATGTTGGGGAGAGGAAATCTCTCCACCCAAATGTTTTCGTTTAAGGAGCGAAGATCCACACATATGCGAATACCTTTGCCATTTCCCTTTGATGCCAAAACTAAAGGCGAAAGCCATTCCGTGGCCTCGATGGGTTGTATGACACCTATGTCACACAGCTTATCAAGCTCTACCTTGAGTGTTTCCCTTAGATGGAAAGGTACTGACCGTGTTCTGTGAACCACTGGTCTCGCCCCTTGTCTGATTTTGATTTTGTGCTGGAATTCACATAACTTGCCTAACCTCTCACTAAAGAGTCTGGGGAACATATTCTGTAGACCTGTCTCTTCGCTTGCTCTGTCAACCATGATAACTTGGTTCTCCTTGTTTGGATCTAAAATAATCCCCAACTCCCTTTGGTGTTGCCACCCAAGCAGATTGGCACCATGCTCCACAATGTACACATTACCTTTTGTGATCCTCCCATTAAAATCAATGTAACTGTTCAACATCCCCACAAGGGGAATGGGATCTCTCGTGTAACCTTCAGGTGTGATATCAGGAGTCTCTAAAACTTCTCTGGACCCGCCCAACAACCCCTCAAAATCATGCACATTCACTAACGTGAAGGGGGAACAAGAGTCTGCAAACACCTCAAGCGGTTTGTTATTGAACAACACAATACATTTAGGGTAATTTTGTTTAACCCCCACAGCCGTGCTTTTCACTTGGAAGACATACCTGGCGTGATCATCTTCACCACTATTTACCACACTCACAGTGTTGCTTACCCCTTCCCTGCATACCCTGGCTAAGTGACCTCTCCTATTACATTTTTTGCATAAAACATTTCTAGCTGTACACATAGAGTTATTAGCAAGATGGTTACTGCTTCCGCATCTATAACATTTTAAATTATGCAACTCTCTGTTAGTTTTAGGGATCTGGGCCTCCTTCGTGCCCCATTTGTTTGCCAACTTGAGCACCTCATTACCCTGCTCCTTCACCTGTACTGCTGCTACAACTTCGTCTCTAGCTTTCATCTCTTTAACACATTTCGCTGTATGTTCAATAGATTGGGCAATAGCTACTGCCTCTTTCAAAGTGGGGTTTTTCGCCAACAGCTTTTCTTGAATCCTGCTGTTGTTTGTGCACCTAACTAGTTGGTCACGTATAAGTGAGTCATTTAAGTCCCCGAATTCACACAGTTGGGTAAGACCCCTTAACGCAGCAATGTAGTTACTGATTGATTCACACTTCCCTTGTACTCTGCTGAAAAATTTGTGTCTCTCCAATACCACATTTATCTTATCCCCAAAATGTGCCTCAAGTTTCATCAAGGTCACTTCAAATACGTCAATCTCTTCTTCCTCTTCCACTTCAGGTTCAGGAAGAGTCTCATATATTTTTCGCCCATGAACGC
The DNA here is from genome assembly GCF_964204655.1 of Triturus cristatus. Lineage (NCBI taxonomy): Eukaryota > Metazoa > Chordata > Amphibia > Caudata > Salamandridae > Triturus > Triturus cristatus. The sequence continues at coordinate 152,736,769 of NC_140594.1, read as the reverse complement.
CTAAATTATGCAAAAGAATGTGCTGTTTCCTTACAGCCGAAAACCTTTCACCACCCATGGCGATTAAGTAGGACTCAAAAAGTTTTGCCCAATCTTTCCAGTGAATCTCAGGGTCACCACAGTCATTTAAAAAGGACGGGGGTTGGCTCATCCCAGGCGTGCCCATGGTGAACTAGTTGCACGACACCACTAAACCAGAGATGTACCTCTGAAACAACGCTAAAGCAGAAGTAATAGAGGAGCCTGAAAAACTGGAGAGTTTGAGGTGGCACACACAACGCCTGGATAGCTAGAATACCCCCGTACCGCCTTCCAAACAGAACTAGTTCCTTTGCCCTCTTTGTCACTGGAATCGCCTAGTCGACTCACCAAAACGAAGGAGAAAAGTACCTGATGTTCCACTGGACCCACTGCACACGACGAAAATTCCGTTGAATATGACAAGGATGGCTCTCATGTAGTGGAGCGCCAGGCAACACAGGCTGGAAACCCCTTATTTCGCCAGAACAATACTTAAGAGTTGGCGCTCCGTCCCCCTGCACACGAAGACAATGAAACTGACAGAAAAAGCCCTGAAGCGGCTGGGGCGCCGGACCGCTGACTGGAACTTCCTATGACAGAGCGGTGCTTAGTGGCTGGCGCTGTCTCCTCAGGAGGAAATTACCTCACAGGACGTCCGCTGGTGCCTCCAAACGACGTGTAGATCGGAGCGCCCTTGGCCGGGAACTACAGATGCAGCTGGGGTGCCGGACCGCTGACTGGAAGCTCTTTAGACCCACCGGTGTTAAGAGGCTGGCGCGCCGTCTCCTCAGACAGAATTATCCTCACAGGACGTCCGTTAGTGCCTCCAACGACGCGTTGCTCGGAGCGCTCTTGGCTACAGGAACTCCTCTACCTTTCGGCTGGGACCCACAATCCAGTGGATCAGCTACTCAGTGGCACTTGGAAACGGCTGGCGGGTCGTCACCTTACCGACTCCGCATGCCCCCTATAATTCTCCAAACACACTTGTCACAATGTGCTTAATTTGAAGACTATTAATCACTGCGAACCCTAAGATGCCTCCGCTACATCACAGACGGAATGCAGCTGCCTCCGAGGTTCTCCAGCGTCAAACTCTGCGCCCGAAGGTTCACTTACGAACAGGAGAATCCAACTGCCTCAAGGATGTCACTGGAAGGTGTCCACTTCACCGATCAGGCGGTTCAAACTCGCACAGCACAAGACTGCTGCTCGTCCCTTCCAACTCTGATCTGCTTTACACACCCCGCAGGACTGGTGCTTGTCAGTAATCCTCCTTCCTTCCACCAGTTGAAGAAAGAAACACCTCCAAATTCTTCCTTTCCTTTGAGAGAATAGACAGAGGGGTGATGGCCAGCTGCCCCCTACGCAGTCGTCGCCAGTGTTATAATAAAGATGAAGCCACAAAGGTGAGTGAACTGTAGCCTTTATTCTCTGACCATCCGCTCTCACAGCACTGATGGAATTCACCTGAACATTTCAAGGTGAGCTCCCTGGGGATATACCATATAACAGGAATGGTAGGGGGTTTGGAACATACCAAGTATTCTGGGATTATAACACCTACCTTGTGTATGTCAGCGAGGCGCTGAGTCCATTCACCTCGACGCCCCTTCTCTCCCGCCGCCGCGCTCCTTACTGCGTGGCCAACGTGTGGAGAAACGGAGGAAAAAACTACATTACCCAGCCTCCCCGGCCCCCAACATCCCGGAAGCAGCGCCAGGAGGCGCTTTAAAACGTGAATCACTCCCCGCGTCGCGGGACGCGCGCGGGCAACGCCGGGCTAAGCCCGGGCAAAGGGCGGGCCCTCTGTGGCCCTCAGGGGACCAAAGGAGACGGGACGGGCCACCCCCCTGTAACGAGGCCCCCAGTGTGGACTGAGACTTTGAGGTGATTGTGGTAATCCTGTGATAGGTCACAAGAGGTTATCTGAAGGTCTGTATACTTGTTTAAAGGGGTGCTAAAATCATTTATTAGTCTAGTGTGATAGCTATTTCTCTGGTGTTTTCGTATAAAATGTCTAAATTAAGAAAGACCCCGGTAGCAACAAGATCAATCACCAGAAACACTAATGTATCTTCCACACCACTACCAACACTTACAGCAATAGATGTAATGTTACAAAAAACCATAGGTGTAGTTGCTGACGCCATTCATAACACGGAAAGGCGTCTTTCATTAACACCAAATTTGTGCTTCCCAAATCTTGATTTACACACAACTGCCAATAATATAACTTTGGAGTCCTCTTCAGATACTGAGGATTCACTTTTAGCACATTCCTTTACCGGGCTACCTACCACTAAAAGTTGCTTAAATAACACACTCTCAAACTCACCTATGCCACTGACTGGTACAGTAGGAAGCCCTGTACCAGTCATTAGTAGCGGAGAAAACCCATGCTCATCTCACCCAGGTATCTTACCATCAAATTCCCCTGGGGAAGTACTTCTAGATAGCTCTCCCTTAACTAACAGTATATCTGTAGACATCTCATCCCCCCCAAAAAAGCTGAAACGGCGCTACGGTAAAAAAACCAAATCAATTGTGCGGAAAACTCATAGACCGCTAGGAAATCACAAGCCCTCAGCAAAAGATGTCTGGCAAAATTTTAGACTGGCCAAATTATCTAAAAATACTCTTAATATAAGTCTAAATTCCTCTAAACAAGATGTTTTACATCCTAAGGAAAAACAACATGAGAATATTAAAACTCAAATAGACCAGTCAAGCCAAACCGTGAGGATGGGTATATCAGAGGAACTACATCTAACGGATTTGGAGCAGCTACTTTGTTCCCTTCTCCAACCCATAAGAGATAAATTATGTAGTTTTGAACAACTTTTTGCGACGTTTGAGAAATCTCTGAGTAAGGACTTCATAAGCATGCCTAAATCTTTGACAACATCCACACAGATCGACAATGTAGAAATCTGCGATCCTAACCCGCCACCTCCCTTTTCCTCGGGTGAAATAGGCAACAATGAACTAAATTTACACCCAAGTGAAAATAATGGATTAATAGTGGCGCCGACTATATCTACCACTCTAGTCGACCCATTAGTGGATAGCGAAGACAGTGAATGGGCTACGGAAGGTTTACCTCCTGCCCTACCTGCTATCGTGGCTGGACCTGAAAGACCCATATTAATAGAAAACCCAGCCACTACCACCCAACCAACGCAACCTTCCACGATGCGACAACAAACTAAAACACCCATCCATATTAATCTCCCTCCAGAATCTCACCCATATATCATAGTAATGATAGGCGTCCCACAACTTGAAAAGGGCAAGGTTGAGAGATATGGGGATTTGAAAAATAATGTTAGCCATTGGCTTACTGCACATAGACCGATCCCTCGCCATATCAGTGGTAAAATTACTAATGTTAGGAGGGTTGATTGGGTGGGTCAAAGATATAAATCTACCGAGGGTGATTGTATCGTTGTCACTTTTATGGATACACGAGCAGTAAAGCACATCACCAGTTGGAGGGTAGGCTCGATCAATAGCCTGATCCGCACCATGGATCTAAGTTATTTCTATCCCCCAAGTGCTCACAGCTCTAATAAATCACCTTCTAATTAAGGGTGGGCGTAGTGGGCGTAGTGGGGCTACGTGAAGCAGCACGTAGTGTGCCCAAATCTATGCACACTACGCGCTTCGCGTAGCCCCACTACGTGCCACCCACCTCCCGCCCGCCCTCCTTTTAAATAATAGCAGCAATGTAAAATAAATTAAAGTAAAGCGACTTACCGTAAGCGCGGCGTCTCCGGGGCTCCCTCTTCTTCGTTTCTAATTTCTTCTGACAAATGCGCATGCGCGGACGCCTGCGCATGCGCATTTCTCGCAAGAAATGCGCATGCGCGGGTGTCCGCGCATGCGCATTTGCCAGAAGAAATTAGAAACAGAAAGAGGGAGCCCCGGAGACGCCGCGCTTACGGTAAGTCGCTTTACTTTAATTTATTTTTCATTGCTCATATTATTAAAAGGAGGGCAGGCGGGAGGTGGGTGGCGGGTGGCAAGCAGCTACGCTTCGCCCTCGGCGTGTGCGTAGCGCTGCCCTGCTTCGCCTACTTCGGAAAGTGCGAAGCAGGCAGCGCTACGTACACTACGTGGGCGAAGCGTAGTGCTACGCCCGGGGTTACTTCTAATTCCAACAGAGAACAGGAGTCAAATCATGGTAACCGTAATTTATATCACAATGTTGTAACTCCAATGAGTTATGCTCCCTACACTACAAGAAATTACAAGCAGTTTACGACTAATGCATTAGGGGAGCTGGGACAGAGTGATTATTTAACACCTTATCATGAAAACTGGGAGGTCCCACACGGTATGTATTATCACCGTAATCACTCCCAAAATAAACACCCTGACATCGGTTACAACGTACCCATTTCAAATAGATTTGATGTTTTTCACGAGCAGAATGATATGGAGGGGGTTGATTGACAGCACGAGACAACAGTCATACCCAGATATACCGACTACAAGCTTAATACTCCTATCCATGACAAAATCATGTTATTACAAGCAGAAATCCCTCCCTCTTTAATTGCCGAACCAGTTACTAATAGCTATGTTAAGCCAGACATAGCCCCTCCAAGAGACAGCTCTGCATCAGCTGAATATGAGCAAAATAGTATACCACATCATTTGACTGAATCAAATTCTTCTATCATGGAAAATCCGGGAGTTATACATGTTGACCAATTAAATTGCTCACTAGAATTTTCTCCTATTGATGTTCCCCCTGACCTTGAGTCACATGATGCTCATAACGTGTCTTTAGTCTCCTGGAACGTAGCAGGATTGGCTGATAAAATAAGTGATCCTGCTTGGTTGGCATTTGTTAAAAAAAAACCCATCATATGTCTCCAAGAGACATGGTTGGAAGATAATAGCGCGTATATTGAAGGATATCAAAGTTTTACTAGTCCAGCAATTCCTTCAGCCAGTGGTAGGGCAAAGGGGGGTTTGGCTATCTTTATAAACTTGGCTCTCTCTTGCCGCATATGTAATCGACAGCACGCAAACAGAAATGTCCAAATACTTGATTTAAAGAGAGGTAAACGTGATTTGACTTTGATTAACTTTTATAATGCTACATCCAGTCAAGGGGATTGTAATATATTGTCTTTGAAAGAAATGTTGGCAGAAGGCGCAGGTGTAATGTCATGTAACTTATTATTAGCAGGAGATTTTAATGTGCACCCTTGTGGTAATCCTCGAGATACTCCTATGGGGTCTCTGGGATGTAATAATGTGAACGGTTTTCATTTTAAATAATCAAAGGGGGAGGGATCACTAGTTACTGGCACCAGGGTTCAAGTGGTTGTCTCTGGTATAGGTAAAAAACCCTCAATCACGTTAAACGTATGTCGGGGCGGTATATCTTGATTCTCCGCCGTTTAAATACGTGATAGCATCATCATTGGGTTGATTCCATGCATCCTCCACCCGGAGGGAACCACTGGGTTTTTCAGCAGTGATCAGGGAAAAAATGATAAAATAAAAAAGTGAAGAGTGCTCAAGTGAGTGATAAAAAAGGAGTTGTTCCTCATGCTACCTATAAAAAACTTTATTCTGATAGGTGCTGGGGAGACGTTAAAAAGAGATAAAGTTGCAGGTAGGATGAGTAATGGACCCTCTGCAACTTTAATCGTGGTGATTGGTCGACATGTTTCAGCTCATACACAGCCCAAAGGTCAGGGAGCTTTCTTCAGGACCACAGGTGAGTAATGTGAATTGAGGAAGTACATCAATTGGAAGTTCTAAGGTTGATTCAAATGAACTTCAAACAGGACTAATACCTGAATGTTTCAAAGTACGAACTCCACACAGGAAACTAGAGTCAGCACAAGTCGTAGCGGACCATGCGTATTTACGCAGCCTTGTATCTTCGTACGGAGTTCGTACTTTGAAACATTCAGGTATTAGTCCTGTTTGAAGTTCATTTGAATCAACCTTAGAACTTCCAATTGATGTACTTCCTCAATTCACATTACTCACCTGTGGTCCTGAAGAAAGCTCCCTGACCTTTGGGCTGTGTATGAGCTGAAACATGTCGACCAATCACCACGATTAAAGTTGCAGAGGGTCCATTACTCATCCTACCTGCAACTTTATCTCTTTTTAACGTCTCCCCAGCACCTATCAGAATAAAGTTTTTTATAGGTAGCATGAGGAACAACTCCTTTTTTATCACTCACTTGAGCACTCTTCACTTTTTTATTTTATCATTTTTTCCCTGATCACTGCTGAAAAACCCAGTGGTTCCCTCCGGGTGGAGGATGCATGGAATCAACCCAATGATGATGCTATCACGTATTTAAACGGCGGAGAATCAAGATATACCGCCCCGACATACGTTTAACGTGATTGAGGGTTTTTTACCTATACCAGAGACAACCACTTGAACCCTGGTGCCAGTAACTAGTGATCCCTCCCCCTTTGATTATTTATGATTAGCCGGAAGACGGTCGGATCACATCTTCTCTTTCCCTATCCTGATTGTACCCCGGTTTTCATTTTAACCACACTAGGTGTGGTCGTCTCCTAAATGATTTGCTAAATGAAAACAATTTGTTTGTAGCTATGTCTTTGGCACCGGAGGACAAGGTTTATGATGTACCAACATTTAAAGGTTCTGCCTACGGGTCTTTTATAGACCACATATTCTTATCTGCCGGCCTTATCCCCCAGGCTTCTAGTTTCACTATTCACTCGAATATTTATAGTGATCATAATCCTTTAACTATCAAACTGGGTGGAGGAGTTTTTGAAATTCGCAGGTATTGTGAGGATCGGGGAACCTTAAAATGTATTAATGGAAAACGTCGTTTGAAATGGAATCTAGTAAATCATGAAAATTTATATAATGAAATTAATAAGTTATGTGGCCAGGAACTTGCGGCTTGTTTATCAACATCTACTTCTCCTGAACAAACCATAGCCACGTTTGAGGTTGTGGTGTCTACCGTAGGTTCTATGCTGATAGTTCCAGTGAAGGGACAAACTAGAAATAACCCTAAATGGTTTGACCACACCTGCTCCAAGGCAAGCAAAGACTTAAGAAAAGCATTGAAAATTAAACCTAGAGATTCAGGCCTAATTAAAAATCTTCGTGCGACTTATAAAAAAGCACTTGCTAGACGAAAAAAGGAAATTAAGGCCCTTACCTGGGAATCTCTGCTTGACCCCTCAACTCTGGGTAACAGCAGTAAATTCTGGGAAATTATTAACAAACCTCTTTTTGACAATCCCAGTGATACTGCCCTAGGAACTAATATCCCAGAGGAGGACTGGATTAATCATTTTAGTGCAATTTTTAAAAGTAATAAGCAACAAGCGGAACATGATTTTTTAACTATAAGGGTGAACCCTCTGTGTTTTCTGGTCAACGAGGTAGAAAAGGCCATTCACGGGCTAACTGGAAATAAGGCACCAGGCCCGGATGGCCTACCCCCGGATCTTTTTAAATCCTGTACTTCACTTTGGGCCCCCGTACTTACTAATGTAATAAATGCTGCTACGATTTCGGGCTGTCCGAAGACATGGGGGCACTCGACTGTAGTTCCCGTCTTTAAAAAGGGTGACCGTAGCAATCCATCATGCTACAGACCAATTTCACTGATAAATTCGGTAGCAAAGGTAGTGGGGGGTGTAATTTTGACTAGACTAACAACATGGGCCCATGAGAACAAAAGTCTATCTCCAATACAATATGGATTCAGACCGGGTCACTCAACAGTAACCCAATGCCTGAATCTATATTTGATTACAGGTACATATACTTTGGCCCGGAAGGGAACTATTCATATGGCATTCATGGACTTATCGTCCGCTTTTGATTGTGTGGACAGGGGTAAATTATGGGACATCATGTTAAAGATGGGTGTTGAGCAAAATCTAATCCATTTATTGGCTGATTTGCATTCTGACACAAGAGCAAATGTTCGCTACACCCAAGATTTGAAAGTGACTGAGGACATAAGAATTAATCGGGGTGTTAGACAAGGTTGCATTTTGGCCCCATTCCTCTTCAACCTGTATATTAATGAGTTAGAGGACTACTTGCTGAGAACAGGTACGGATTATCCCTATGTAGGTCGAAGAGGAGTCCCGGTTCTGCTTTATGCAGATGATGCTGTCCTGATTTCAAGGACAGCAAATGGCCCCCAGACACTTCTAAATTCTTTCTATCTTTTTATGGAGTCTCGAGGCCTTAGTATTAACAACTCCAAGTCCTTTGTCATGAAAATTGGCCATGGTTCACGAAAACCAAACTCTTTTACTATAAATGGGGAAAAAATTCCAACATCTAAAACTTTCTCATACCTCGGTGTCCTTTTAGATGACCAATTATCCTGGGGCCCAGCAGTCCTAAAAAAAAAGGACGAAATGACTCGTGTTAACGCAGCCATACTTGGATTTGCGAGAAAAATGGGCAATAGCCCGGTGGCGGCCTTGCTTAAATTATACCAAGCAAAGAGCATCGCCGTTGCTTGCTATGGTAGCGAGCTCTGGGGCTACAGTCAGACGCGAGACCTAGAGGTTACAGAAAATAATTTTTTAAAGAAGATTCTAAGGTTGCCAAGGGGCACTGGAAACTTCTCGGTTCACGAGGAGTTAGGTATGCCCTTTCTTAGCGACAGACTAGCTGCAAATCCCATACTTTGTTGGTTGAACTCTTGGTTGAATAATGACATACCCCTCACCCACGATATATTAAGAGAAGCCTTAACTTGGGATGGTAGACTCAAGGTCCCATGTTTGAAATACATAAAAGATTGCCTCACTGAACTTGGACGGCCAGCCCTGTTTTTAACCCTATTCACTATAACCAAAGCTGATGTCATATTTGTGAAAAAAGCATTCTCTACAACCAGGTACTTTGCCCGGGAGGAGGGCGAGCTTATGAAAGGCAGTGTCAGGAAACACGCCTTACTTAAAACATGTTCACATTTGGAACCATATCTTTCATGGCCTATATCTGGCTATGATCGTTTTTTGTTGACTAGGTTCCGCTTTGACCTGTTCCACCTCCTACTGGCAGTACCACGAGGGTCCCATCGTGGACAAGTGCTGCCTGCTTGCGGCTGCGACGGAAAGTCTCCGCAAGACCTGGCGCGCTTTTTATTTTTCGGTTCTTATTACTCGGTACCTCGAAGGATATATCTAAAGCCTTGTTTAAAGAAATTAAAATTCACACAGATTAAACCAGCACTTTACTTCCTTCAACTTTTGAATTGCGATTGCACTTTATATGTAAGCAGCTTTCTAAAACTAGCTATCACTTTTAGGAAAAGTATGGAGGGATAACTATGCTGCTATTATTGTTCTATTCCTTAACGTTTTTTTTAACTTTGCACAAATTATTTATATTCTTAACCTGCTTATTCTGCTTGTTTGCCTTTACTTATACTGTTCACACAGTTGGCCTATAATACAAAAGTATTGGACAGTTCTTTTTAAACTTTTTATGCAATCTATGTGTGAAATGTCTGTTCATGTATTGTGCTTTTATGATTGTTAAACTTTACAATCGAATAAAGTTATTTGAACTGAACTGAACAGTGGTTGCAGGCATGGCACACAGGTATGTGTGTCATTTCGACTCTTCACTTACCTCTGCACCAAAACATGCAGCCTGCAATGGCAGTGTGTGTGTGTGTTAAAATACAGGACCTCTAAGGGTGGTACAATATGTGCTGCAGCCCTTAGAGGCCTTCCCTGGTCACAGTGCCCTTGGTACCTATGGTATTTTTCTACAAGGGACTTACATGTGGCCAGAGAGGTGAGAATTTGGTGTACAAAGGTACAGTTTTGCGAATGAGCACAGGCCCTGGGAACCTGATGTGCGGGAACCCAGGGCACATCAAGTCAAAGTCCATCTGAAATCTGGCAAAAAGTGTGGGGGTGTGGGGTGGTTACTGCAACAGAAACCCACTTTCCTACAAGGCCCAACTGGCAAACTCTGTTTTTGCCCATTCAATGGTTGTTTCTTCGTGGAAAAACACTATTCCCAAGCTTCATTGGCAGGGTCAGCATACGTTATCATGGCAGGGAACCGCTTTAGCTGCTTGTAATGATTTTTTGGGTATACTCTGCTCTGCTCTATTGTGCCTTGTTCATATTATCGCAAGGATCTCTGTGATTGTGGCAAATGTCGGGCCAAACTGACAACAGTATATGACCAATCTTAAAAAGCTGGGGACTGTCTTGACATGATGTGGCAGTTTAGCTGTTTTGATGTCATGCACCTTTTTGAATCTGCCTGTACTCTTTTTCTGCTGAAGATATATCAAGAAATATAACTGTATTTTTTTTTAGGAATTCATACTTGCTTTTGTCGAGTATCGGTCCACAACCCAACATTTTCTAGAGCCCTGCTTTCATTGGATGGTGGTGTTTGGGTATTACTGCTTCTTTGATCGAAACATCATCGTTGACACTCATTTTATTTTCCAAGCCAGTGAAAGCTTCATTAAAAGTGTTATGGAACACCTTTGCGACTGGAGATATCCCAAAATGTAGTCTCCTATAACATCTCAGGCCTTCATGTGTGGAAGTAATATATTTATGAGATTCATCCAGATGTAGTTGATTATATCCAGCACTTATGCCCAGTTGTGAGAACAACTAAGTGATGGAAAACCATCCATGGTGGGAGTAATCCAAGGTTCTCTCTTTATTTCCTTCTTTAGCAGACACCCTTGGTGAGTCCTGATAAAAATCAGTGATCGAACACCATTTTAAGAGCTTTTGTGCTTTGTCAACTGAAGCAAAAACAGCAAAATGCTTCTCGGAGTCCTAAATAAAATTGTTGCCTAATAGGGCACTCTGTAGAAACCATGAGGCAAAGTTTATGGTCTCCTTTGTAAGCAGGAGTCCCTTATGCCTTCCTACGAGTATCATTCCATACTTAGGAAGTAGACTGCATATGAAGTCTAGTTGCACAAAACCTTTGGGTCCACTGCAATCCAAATATGTCCTCTGAATGAATGAAAGAGGATGTATAAAGAGTGCAGCTACTATCACAGTGTCTTGGCACTGAGACAGCCAAACAAGAAGGTATCTAAACTATGTGGACCAGGCAAAATACCTGTAAACCCCGGAGGAGCGGAGCCACGTTGTAACTGCTTTCGGGAGACAGCCTCCTGAGGGATTTTACTGAGGTAACATGTAAGCCTGTTCCATGCCTTAATCACAGGAAATGAAAAGTCTCTTTCACCTTTCTTCTTCCACTAAATGTGGAGAACATCCAATAGAGTGGCTGATCCAGAGCACAGGGCTCTGGAAGGACACCAGGGCACACATTTCCTAGCAGGGTATTCTTAAATGGCTTGAAACACTGTGCTGTGGATCAGGACGAGGAATTTAAGGAAAATCCTCTTCCTGACAGGCAACCCGTTTAAGGAGTTAAGAACAGGTGAGATAAAAGTGAGGCTAGGCAGACGCAGGAGAAGCCTTGCAGCAGCATTTTGAACCACCTGAAGGCAACCTAACAAGGCTTCCGAGACACCAAGTGTCAGAAGTTGGCCTGGTATATGCTGTCCACTAGTTATAGTGGGCACCTTGTACCAGTCCAAACAACCCTTATTGATGAATAGGTTTAAAGACAACCTTTATTGAAAGCTATCCTAGTGGTAGCTATGGAGAGCAGCCTTCAGGCTAAGTCTTGAAGGAGTGTAAAGGAGCTTGGTTTACCAGATTATAACCTCTTGAATCACTAAATGAAAGGAGAACTACACAAGGTATATATAAAATATATGTATTTATTTCTAAACACTCACTCATAATCTCTTTATGAGATTAGAGTCCAAGATACACAATAATACAGTTCCAAAATAGCAATAAGTAGCACAATATACAATGGGCCCCAGGGGGGGACCAAACCATATACTAAGAAAGTGGTACAAGAACCACGACTTGACTAGACACAGTACCTAGAGCATGTAGAATCGCTGGGACCCCAAGGAACCACCCAAGTTAGTGACACAGGAGACCCACGGGGGACACGTGCAGTGTGAGAACACAGGCGCGAGCCACGTACTATTCTATGGGAAAGTCGCGGTTGGAATTTTAGAAGTTAAGGACACTTAGGAGAGGACTTTGAGCAAACTCCTTTAGACTTAGGGGGTTCTAGGGCCAACACCCACGGGAGCACCGGAGTACTCGAGTTACCTCACCCAGGGAAGCCGGGTGCATAGGTGTCAAATGGTGTCGGGAATCGTCGTTGATTTCAATGGTGATCTGCTGCAAAGTGCTGCTGCCGGGAAGAAGAAAAGTGTTCGGTGTGATCCAAGCCTGGATTGAAGATCGGAAGAACTTGAAAGCAGAGGGGACAGAGTATGGGTCACTTGCCAGTGACCAGGGGCACGATAGACGAATGCCCACCGATGTCGGGTGTTTCAGGTGCGAAGAGGTGAAGCTGGACTCTGCAGCCACGAGGACCAGGAGGCGTCGACGAAGACCAGGAGCTAGGTTCGAGCTGTCCCACGAAGGATGTCGAGTGCTGCGGTGTCGGTGCTCAGATTGAACCCAACAAGCCTTGGCAACAGCAACCCACGCAGGAAGAGAAAAGATGCTTCGGTGCGGACCAGCAAAGTCCTGGGGACTCTGGAGCAACCAGGTAAGCCCAATTAAAGTTAGAGTTGCCTTCACAGGGACCCACCAGTCGATGGACGAGGGATCACGAAGGGATCTCGAGAGGAATCACACAATACCAGCCCACGGGACACTTGGTGAGTGTAGGCCAGTAATCTTCGGTGGAGACACTGCTCGGGGTGTGGACTACCAGTAGCCCAACGCACAGCCTCAAGAATCGACGAGAAGCATATGCACTTGCAAATGTGCACAGTGTCCAGGAGTTCCGGTTTCACGGTCCCCACGAGGGCTACGGGTCTCAGCTTTGCTCGGAGCTTGGGTCGGCCTCTGGGAAGTCTGGGAACCTACCTCCTGTGTTGCAAATTCTTCGGAGTCCGGCGGGAGCTTCGGAGATGCAAACCGGTCAGATGAGACTTCGGTGCCTGCCTTGCAGGGTAGTAACTCCTTTACCCCAAGGGAGATTGTTCAGTCATCTATCGCCTTGTAGATCGTCGAAGTTCCAGGATTATGTATCAGAGTTTCGTCCAGGTAAATCTAAAGTCCTGTAGCCAGGGATTCCTATCTTTTTCCCAAGGAATGGGTGGGACAACTCTAGGGACCCACCTATGGGAGGGTCAGGAAAGAGGGGTGGCTACACCCATTTCCTTTGTCCAGTTTCGCGCTAGAGCAGGGGCTGGTAGCCCATGCAACCGATTTGAGCTGGCCTGTGCACAGGGACACCAAATGTGCCCCCAGTACAGACATCAAAGCACTTTTGGAGTGCACCCACCCAGCCCCAATACACTAAAGCCTGTCGTCTGGGAGGTGGTTACACCTCCCTGTGACAGGAAACCTATTGTCCAGGCCTCCCCTGCCGGTGTTTCGTCCAGCAGCAGGTGGGCAGACTTGTGTCTGTGGCTGGCAGCATCCATTTTGTGATGCCAAGGTCTGTTAAGCTGGTACCGGGTATACCGGTGTTGTCATGGTTCTCCCTCAAGTAGGGTGGAATCATACCTCCCACACCAGTTACTGGTGTAGGGGTATGATTCCAAGGTGTTTGACACCAAACACGACATGTTTCCATGCAGCCATTCCAAAGTTAGCATTTACTGCGAGGTTATAATGCACTTAAGAGTATATGGTTTGGCTGCATCACAAACAACCCCGGAATAAAGGTTCCGAAAGCTGCAGAGGGGCTCTGCTCATGCATGGGCACCCTCTCATATGAAACCCAGCACCCTGCCTTGAGGATTGTGAAGGCCTGCCATAGGGATGCCTGATAGGTTTACATGTGCAGTGATATGGAGAGATCTAGTGAACCTATATCTCAGCAAGGGGTGCATGCACCACCTTACACAGGCAGCTGTAGCAGTCCTGTTGTGTCATTTTGAATGGCTTGGGGTGGCATAATACATGCTGCAGCCCCTGGTAGGCCTTTTGGGTACCTATGCCCTGGGTACATAGTATACAATATACTAGGGACATATAAGGGTACCCCAGAATCCAATCTGGAGTGTACCTAAAGTACTGGTAATCAATTTAGAGAGGAAGCAGCTATGCTGGGGTCCTGGTTAGCAGGGCCCCAGCCAGACTAAAGTCGAAAAACAGTGAAACATCAACAAAAAGTGAGGGTAACTATAAGAAGCAGATCCTACTCTCCTACACCAAGGTAGAGGGCAGTAGCATAATATCAAACTTACCCCCAAGTTTTTTTTTTCTTTCAAACATATGTTTATTGAAAAAATGTTTGGGGGGACATAGTACAGCATATAGCATCGCCCGCATCATCATCTCAGGTGCTGCATTAAAGAACATTACAAAATTGAAGCTGAGAATGGTCTTACTGATCACTAGAGACAGTCCCCGACCCAATCTGTTTGTGGTGCACAATTAAGGGTACAGTTTCTAATGTAGCTGGGTCTAGGGCCAGTCTCGCCCTCTGCACAGTGCGGTAAGGGAGACCGGAAGTGTCCCATCGTCCTTAGGGAGAGCTCATTTCGGAGTCCTGCTAGTCCGAGGGCAGCATACAAATAGTACTATAAAAAAAATTAAAACAGCTCCGAACAATGGAACAGTAAACATGAAATAAGTAACAAACCCCCTTCCCCGAACATGGTTGCGGTACCGAAAGAAGAAGAATGCGCTCGTCTGGTTGCTGAGCAGAGTGCCGTTCAAATTTGAAAGAGGTGCAGTGCTCTGATAGAGGATGGACAAACAGCAGAGGGTAGCCCTCGAGAAAGAAAGGTGACCAGGGGGCCCCACCTAAATTGGAAGTTCTTAAAATTATCCCTGAAGATGTCAGACATACGTTCCAGGCTAAGGAGCTTCCATAGCCTAGAATACCAGAGGGAAGTGGCTGGAGCCTCTCTCCTTTTCCACGCCGCCGCCAAGGTAATCTTCGCTGCCCCTATACAGAGCCACATGATCTTTTTATCAGCTCAGGTTTGGTGTTCCAAGGAAGGATTATGAAGTCCCAGCAGAACCTCCCCCATACCAGTGGGGATAGGGTACCCCAGCATCTCCTTGATATTGGCAAGGATCTCTTCCCAGAAGGGCCGTATGTGTGGGCAGTCCCACCAGATGTGCTGAAAGTCCCCTAGTAGTCCGCATCCCCTCTAGCATCGGTCAGAGGACTCAGGGAAGATCTGTCGGAGTTTGGCAGGATGGAGGTACCAATCCATCATGGTCTTAAGGTGTGCCTCCCGGAGGTCTACAGAATGATTGAGTTTCGTGAGATCAGACCATAAGTGGGACCATTCCTCGTCAGAGATGGCTCGTTGAAGTATACCCTCCCCCATTGACATATACCATGGACGGGGAGAAAGTGTAGTAGTGAGAAGAAACTTGTACAAAAAGGAGATCGTGCCTTTCATGGAGGTCGCCTTAGTGAGAAAGGATTTGAATTAAGTCAGGGGTCGAGTAGCTGCATCCCGGATTTGTGGTGTGAGGGCCCAGTGTAATAATTGGTTATAGCGGTATCATTCTGTGTTCTGTAAATTGTACTCCCGTTTGCAGTTATCGAAAGTAAGGGGATCAAAATTATGGAAAAGGTGCGTCAGGGCTAGGCAGCCGCCCTCCCTCCAAGCATCAAAGGGGCCCGTCTGAAGGCCCGGGGGCAATGCAGGGTTAAAGTGCAGCGGCGTGAAAGGAGAGGGAAAGGAGATCCATCTCTCGTCGCCTGACACTGAGTCCCATGCCTTGAGTGTTGTGCGTGTAGGGGTGCTGATATAGGTGTTCTTAGGTCGGTCATGTTTGGGGCGCCAGATCAGATCCCATGTGGTCCATCCTGTCACACTCCGGTCCATATGTAACCAGTGTTTATCTGATTCGTGTTTCGACCATTCTACCAGGGCGCAAAGCTGGGCGGCCTTATAATATAAGTGTACATCTGGTAGTCCGACCCCACCATCCCCCCCAGAACGACGAAGTATCGAGAAGGAGAAACACGCCCGTCTCCCCTGCTATATGAAATTCAAAATCATGGTTTTAACGCGCCTAAAAAAAGTCCCTCTCGAGTTCAATGGGTAAGGTTTGGAAAAAATAAAGGAGCTTAGGGAGAAGGGACATCTTTATGGCATGAACTCGGCCTAGCCAGGTCAGAAAGAGGGGCTTCCATTTATTGAGCTCTGCTTGGATACGCGTGAGCATAGGGGGAAAGTTAGCAGAATATAGTCTGTCCACTCTTGGTGTGATCTGGATGCCCAAGTATTGTATAGAGGAGGTGGCCCACTGGAGAGGCGTGAAAGGTCGAAGCCTGAGACGTTCCGCCGGTGGGAGAGTGAGGTTGAGGATAAACGACTTGCTTAGGTTTACTTTAAAGCCGGCGACTGATTCAAAACTGACCAATTCCAATTGGAGGGGTGGGAGGGATGTAGCTGGGTCGGCGAGGGATAGCAGGACATCATCCGCAATAAGGGGAATTTTGTGTTGTTCCCCCGTGAAAGGGATCCCTTGAATCGCAGGATTTGCTCTGATTGCTGCAGCTAGGGGTTTGATGCTGACAGCGAAAAGGAGGGGGGAGAGGGGGCACCCCTGTCTAGTACCCCTGGAATGGAAGAAGGAGGACGATTGCACACCATTAACAGTCACCCGAGAATGGGGTTAAAGATAATTAGCCAGTATCATGGTGAGGAATTTGGGCGAAAAAACGAAAGCCGTGAGAGTGTGGAACAAGAACTCCCAATCCACCCTGCCGAAAGCTTTTTCGGCGTCAAGTCCGACGAGGACTGCGGGTATCTGACGCCTATTGGCCTTCTCGATGAGGTGCACAATGCGACGGGTGTTGTCGTGTGTTTGGCGACCCTTGGTAAACCCCGATTGGTCCGGGTGTATAAGGTCGGGCATGAGGTCGTTCAGTCGCTTAGCCAGAATGGAGGAGTACAGCTTTACGTCAAGATTAAGCAAAGCTATAGGCCTGTAAGAGGCGCAAGCTTCAGGATCTTTTCCCGGCTTAGGTATAACAGTGATCACTGCGTCCGAGAGGGAGCCAGTGGTTGCACCATCCTCCGCCATCTTATTAAAGAGCCGTGTAAGGTGAGGGGTGATGTCAGAAGCAAAGGTTTTATAGAAGAGGGCAGTGTACCCATCGGGACCGGGGGCTTTATGTAGTTTGAGAGCCTTAATAGCTGAGGCAACGTCCTCAGTGGTGTTAGGGGCGAAAAGTAGTTCATTCCATTCCGGGGAGACCCGTGGAAGGTGCAGGGTGTGTAAATAATCTCGTTGGGCGTCCGGATCTAAGTGATCCCCAGTGTAGAGATGTTTATAAAAGGAGCCAAAAAGTTCCGCTTTCTCCCTGTCGTTATGGGTGATGTCTCCATGGGGTCCCCGTATGCTTCCAATGTACTCCCTTATGCGCTTATCCTTGAGTTTCCGAGCAAGGTGTTTGCCTATCTTGTTGCCCTGAGAGTAGGAGAGATGCCGCAATTTCAATAGCGTATATTCTGCTCCATTATTATAGATGGCCCGGAGTTTGCCCCTAAGCGCTGTGAGATTACGGAGGGTGTGCCTAGCGGCGTTCGACTTATGAGCTTGTTCGACGGAGGCCAGTTCGGTCTCCAACGCCACCCTTTCTTTATTACGCTGGGAATTTAATGCAGAGTTAAGGGAAATACATTTACCCCGGATGACTGCCATAAAGGCGTCCCAGGTGGTAAACTCCGAAGTGTCCTCGGGTTTGTTAATGGCGAAGAATTCGGTGATTGCCTCCCTTAGTTTAGTGCAAGAGTCCTTATCTCGTGTGAGCGCAGCTGGGAAAAACCACCTAGGTGTGGTAGAAGTGGTTATCGTCCAGGACAAGGAGATAGCTAGGAGACTGTGGTCCGACACCGAGAGAGGGAGTATCTTAGCGTCTTGCAGCTCACCTAGGAGAGTTTGACTGATAAAGATGTAATCGAGGCGTGAGTATGTGTGGTGCACGTGCGAGTAGAATGTGTATCCAAAAGGCCCATGTCGTTAAAGTGGTGTCGGATGTCCGCAGAGAAGGAACCTACGTCTGAACGCTGCGGATGTGTGCTATCCAAATCCTTCTGCCATGTTAAATTTAAGTCGCCTAGGAGTATCAACGGACCCTCGAAAAAATCTAATATTTTCCCCAGGAGAGTGTGCAGGAAGGTCGTCTGGCCAGTATTGGGGGGCTTATACTGCCACAAATGTGCAAGTATTCCCCATCAGGCGACCCTTTACCATGAGCCAGCGCCCTTCTTTGTCGTGTTGAACGTCTTAACGGCTGGAATTTGGTGGATGAGCGAAATAAGAGAGCAAACCCCCTGTGCTTCGTCAGTGCAGAGGATCTGTAGATCAGTGGGTAGTGTTTGTGACGTAGCCGAGCGTCCTCAGCTCTGGTTAGTTGTGTTTCTTGGAGGACCACTATGTCTAGGTGATGATCAGTGATGTACTTCCACACCTTCTGGCGTTTCTGACGGGAGTTAAGGCCCTTGACATTCCAGGTGCCTATGGTAAGTGGCATACGATTAAGAGATAAAGCTGTACTGCAGTGAGAGCCCCATGAAACTTGGCATGTCCCGTGTCATCCATTGTCCCCCCGGTCCAGCCCCCCCTCCGCCAAAGCAGTGAGAGTAACTGTGCACGCCAGAAAGCAGGTCATAAACAGTATGAAAAAGGCCACCACCATGACCCACCCATCCCCACCGCTCAACCCTCAAAGAGAGAAACAATAAAGTGTGAATCATTCCAAAGAACAATATACATAACAATATCAATAGCCTGTTGGCGGAAATAGAACCCCACACGATTACGGGGAGGCGACTGGACCGTGGTCCCCGTCCATGCCCATCCCGGAGCATCGTAAAGAAGATCAGCAATAAAGCGTCTGTGAGAAGCAAATAAGTTAGCGCTATGGTGAGTCCCCAGTCGCTGTAAGTATGAGCCACTCCCCATGACCCTCCCCCACACTGGAAGGGCTGATCTCGAGAAAGAATAAGAGAATATTACATACATATGTGGCCAGGCATGTCTGAGAGTCGACAGAAATAAGGAGGAAATCCACAGTGCCCGGCAGGTGGAGGCACCCCAAGCCACATTCACTAACGTGTGTAGGAAGGAGAAGGCTGCCGTTAGGGGTGAGGTAGCCACACCCTTACCCCGCGCCGCAAGGAAGTGTCCCCAACAGAGTCAGTCAGGTACGGCGCCGCCAGGTGTGTGTCCCTCAAATCAGCAGGGTGCCACCAATCCAAGAGAAACATATTAAGGTATCATCTGCGGCCCCTACGGGAACCCTCCGACCATGTTGATACGCGCGTCGAAGCCTTGCGAAGGGTAGCGGTCTTGTCCTGAGCGGAGACGGTGTCATCAGTGGAGAGACCCAGAAGAGTTAAGCCCTCCTGTAAATCCGAGACATGTCGCTGTTTATTTTGATATTCGAAGCTGAGTCCAAATGGGAAGGTCCAGCGATATTTGAGCTTATCGTCCCGCAATTTGGAGGTGATCGGACTGAACAGTTGTCTCCGTGCTAAGGTTGCAGGTGCTAAGTCTTGGTAGAGCGTGCAGGAATAATTTTGAAACGTGATGGATCCCTTCGACCTGGCCGCTGCAAGAACTGCTTCCTTGACCCTGAAGGAGTGGAATTTTGCCAAAATGTCCCGAGGTCTCCTCTTGTTGCCGGGTTGCAGTGGCCCCACTCTATGCACACGCTCCAGCTTTATTTTGAGGGATTGAGGACTCAAGATCTCCGCAAAGAGCCCCTCAAGGAAGGCCCCCAAGTCGAGCCCCTCCGCCCCCTTCTCCAGGTTCTTAATCTGTACGTTCTTCCTCCGAGCCCTGTTCTCAAGGTCTTCTGTCTTGAGTTGCGACTGGAGCATTTGGTCGCGGAGGCAACACACTTCATCCTGGAGATCTGTAGTGAGTCTCTCTTGCTCCTGGGAGTGCGCCTCTAGATCTACCACTCGGGTTCCTACAGAATCCACATTGTGTTGGAGGGACATAAGCTTTTCAGTCAAGTCGGCCCTGAGCTGCTCCATGGATGATTTGATGTCTTGGCCGAGTTCTTTACATAGCTCAGATTTAAAGTCCTTAAACATGGCCAGGAGATCCGCCTTCGTGAGGGCCATGTTGGTTGTCTCCGGGTTTGCCCCCAGGGCCGGACGTCTGTCCGCAGCCGCGAAGAAGTAGGAGACCCTGGTGAGTATTTTAGCCATCCTCTTCTTGGGTGGCATGCGAGCCGGCCGTAGGGCGTCCCCCCTGTGTGCAGTCACGATGGTCCCTGAGTCCGCTTAGCTGGGTGCAGGATCCAGGTGAGCGTTGCATCGTACCGGCGGTGGTTGGTGTGAGGCCCGAGGCGTTGGGGAGCCGGGAGTGGGGCCAGAGGAATGGAGGAAGAGGAGCGTGTGTAACAGGGCGTTGCTGAAGAATACAGCCCAAGGGAAGGGTCGCTTAGGTCAGTCCGGCAAGTCGTTGGGATTTTGCAAGCAGGGGCAACCACTGGTCTTAATGTTCAGAAGACCCGCTGAGGGTAGACAGGCGGGCCTATCGGCCCCTCACCAGGGCAAGCAAGGCGCCATCCGGTGCTCATGTGTGAGCAAATGGGGGCTGCGCGTAGGACCAACTCATCTCAGGGCCGTGCGTGGGATCAGCAGCCTTCCCCTCGGCTGGAGGCCGATACAGCAAGGGCCCGCCAAGCGGTGATCAGCCGCAGCTGGGCGCGGAGCTGCGGGAAAAGGCCTCGACGTCGATGTCCCGGGGCGCCGCCATCTTAGGGTCAGGCATGGAGGCCTGAAAGTGGAACCGGCAGTAGTGGTCCCCCACAAAGGGCAAAGACGGGGCTCTGGTCGTCGCACCTAGTTTGGCTCACCTTGAGCTAGGAATGCCGGCGCCGAGGGCCGAAACAAAGAAGCGGCGTCCCCCGCCAAACCAGTCGGTCCGGAGGTCAGGGCTGCCGAGCCGCTGCCATTTTCAGAACCCGTCCTCGAGGTCCGCTCCGGAGCAAGCCGAGACCGATGTTGTGCGTGCTGGGGCCGGTGAGTGCCTGCAAAATGCGTGCTGCGTCTTCCGCTGCTAGATTTAGCCCCCGGGGCTCCGGGGGCCCGCCAACATCAGTCCCTGAACCGAGCGCAGACCGGGAGCCGAGATGGTTTACGACCTCTCGGCCATCTTGCCCGGCCACGCCCCCCCCCAACCCCCAAGTTTTTAACCACCAAAGTGGGGAGAGGGGTGTAGCGCAGAGGGCCAAATGTATTCCCACCAGTTCGAGGCATGCGATCCGAACAGAATAATCTCCGTTATATCGTTGTTGCATTTGAGCTGGCTGCACTGCATCCACTCATAGACTTATTGAGTCTATGAACTCTCTCAATCTGCCTTAGGTAGTCACTTCACCCACTCACTTTGCAGGGCACACCATTTATTTGATGCTCTCCAACTGTCCTCTGACACTCAGTCCTCCTGAGCCCATTCTGTGGTCCAATCATTTTATGATCCCTTTTAAGTTAAAGACGGCGAAGTCTCAACAGCATGATAGCTTAGCTGTTCAAACCACTTATTGGGCCTGGAATAAGGTAAAGGCGGCAGATTGGGTGGAACTTCTAACGAATAGTCTCCCAACGCTTAGTAATGATGCACCCTTTCTCAAACTCAACAGCTGCCCTCCTTAGATATAGAATTCTTGTGAGGTGCCAAATGATGTACCTGTTGATACTTCTTTCAGTGAGTTGTTCACATGCATCATGCGTTTCTTTATTTACAAACCAGTGATACAAGAAAAATAATTGAATTCCTTGTTAAATAGTCAGTTGCTGATTTTGGTCTATGGTTAGTTACATTCCACTACTGGGTACTTCACGCTGAGCCCTGACATGCATCTCGAGGTACATAACCTGTTGGGCATGCGTACACTATCCTACAGGACCTTTAATACAGAGGGTATATCTGTGCATGAAGAGCCACATTTGCAGTCTCGAGCTCCTATGTAGGAAGCTCCATACATTTTTAGTTATCGGTTCATAAGCTTTAGATTCACGCCAGACAGGCACTCATTCATTGCAGCCCGATTCAGCCTAACTCCCAGTCTGTTAAAACATGTTCACAAATACTTCATTCCGAAGGGCAGTAAAAGAAGGCACAAACAGGTTCCATGTTCTATTATTTCGGCGTGATAATGACGCCCTCTGCAGCAGGCACAGTCCTGAATGCACTTCCATGGTTGTAACGTTTAAGGGTTAGCAGCATAAATCTCATTCTTATGAATTGGTGCCTCATGGATTGTTTCATTGATTGACAAATACGGCTGTGGAGGAAGTGAAGAACAAGATGTGAACACAAGATGAGCCATTGTCAGCTAAGAAAAGGCCTCTTAGCTTTTCCTTAATGAGAACAGCGTTGCCGGGGACTTGACTGCCACTTTAAATGGTTATAATCTATCTTATTTTCCCAGTGCTCCTTAGATATCAGTCTATTTGTGAGCTGACTTTTGCAGCAGTCGCGTGACTTTTCTAGCTGCCTAAATATAGGAACCACTGCGTTAAGTATGGATTCACAGTCACTTCGGGGGCATAGATTCATGGCAGCAACGCAATGTCTTATATTTCTTAGAAATTGGGCATAGGTATAACCTCCTTGCTGACAGGGAATACGAGCAAAGCAGCATAAAGTGCAGGACTGTTTCAGCACCACCTTCTGTGCAATTGCAAATAGTACCCAGGGTCTTGTTCCATTAATTTGTCATAAACGTCTGTTCAGGAAGTGAACCTACCCTGAACTTTATACATAAAGTTCTCTTCGTTTCAGGGAAAAGTTGATCCAAAGATTTTATTTTCACACTCAAATCAAATCCCCTACTGTCATTATAAGTTTAGATTGCCAATTCACTGCTCATACTTTATTTCCTCTTGGCTGCCCTTGAATATGGGCCAGTCCAGGAAAAGGGTCATTGCCAACCCTGAGTTGCATACCAGGAGTTGTCTCATGAGATAGATGTCAGATGTGTTACTTGACTGACAACCTTGTTTCCATGTACCACAGAGCCATTCCTGCAGCAATGCTTAGGCATCCATAAGAATGATTTACACCGTTAAAACCGTTAACCTTGCCATTTTTTCCCCTGAGACCATGAATATGTGTGTCTCTGCCTGCCGCCTAATTTCTTCTTTGCAAGTGACGTAAGGCCGCCATCTCCGCTACACCACCCGATTGAAGATGCTTAGAATGGGATTGAAATGTACTCAAAGATATATGCTTCCATAACTTGCATACTGCTGCAGTGCCAAATGACAATGCATGTTTTAAACAGTTGAATGTAGCACTCTTCATCCTATATGCCAGGACTTCATAAGAAAGCTCTGCTCTATTGGATCCCCCCTCTGCTGTGCCCTCTCTGCCCCCTCTGCTATATGCTCTCTAACTCCACCTGCAGTATTCCCTCTGCTGTTGCAGCAATATGGGATTTGCTCCATGCGGATCGTTGGTGCAAACAAGTACAAGCTGCGCGTGAGCAGATGGACCTTTAATCTTGGACAGAAGTGTAACATGAACAAGTTAATAACAGTGAAGCATTTTTTTTTTACAAATCTTTTTTATTTTTATTGACGTACGGTAGAGAACAAAACCATACAATTATGAAACCAATACCTTCAGTCACGTAAAATACAGTCATTAAGGACAGCTTCTCATCAGTACCACATATCTCAGTAGAATCAATAAGTATTGGTGACATTCCATGGGACCTATCTCTATCCCCCGGCCCAAGGGCAAAGGCAAGGCCGTGCGTGTCTGACTAGTGAAGACCCCCAGGTGCAGCAGTGTCAGCATCAGCAGATATCGATGGTTTGGATTTATGTATTCTGTACCTGTGATCCAGTCCATAGTAATGCTTCCACAGACCCATTTTCTTCAAATCTTTTGGGGCATCCCCTTCTCATGTATGTGATACGTTCAGCAGCCATATAGAGACCCATCCCCCTTTTCTGTTCCTGTGTCGTGGGACTTTCCTCCAACCCCAACCTTCTGGCCACGTCATGCTTGCCATTACCAGACCTGATGATGCAAAGGTTAGTTGGGCCCTATTAATATCAACCTCGCTCGGAATCCCAGGAGGACAAAAACTAGAGTCAACTGGCAGCGAGATCTCCAACACCCTCCCCAGTTCTGCAATGATAGCTTCCCAATAAACTTGTGTAGTAGGGCAGGCCCATATTGTGTGGTAGAAGTTGCCCTTAACATCCCTACACCTAAGACAATATGGTGTATCAGACATTCCCATCTTGTGTAGTTTCTCCCTATCATAGTGCATTCTATGTAGGATGTTATATTAGACAAGGCGCAATCTGGCTTTGATAGCTACTTACCTGGGGTGCATTAGGCCAGCCTCTCAGTCAATATCCTCTAGGGTTCCTACTTCCCGTTCCCATCTCTCCCGCAGTCTACCCAAATGATCTGGTATATTATTGTT